>NC_133138.1:87198216-87514314 GCF_048418815.1 Hemitrygon akajei | reverse complement strand
CAAAATGAAGGCTTTTTTGCATAAGATTAAATTTCCTCAAATTTCTATTGAAGATCAACAGATGCTTGACGCTCCAATTACTCAGCATGAAATTCAGAAAGCTATTCTATTAATGCAATCAAGTAAAGCTCCTGGACTTGATGGTTATTCGGTAGGATTTTACAAAAAATTTGAAAGATTACTTTCTCCGTATCTTTTGGAAATATTTCATGAATCCTTTGAGACGAGTAGTTTACCTTCTTTTCATGAAGCATCTATTTCCTTAATCCTTAAGAAAGATAAAGATCCTATTGAACGTTCATCATATAGACCCATTTCACTATTAAATGTGGATGCAAAAATTCTCTCTAAGATAACAGCTAACCGCTTGGAAAATATTTTAACTAAAATCATCTCTATGGATCAAACTGGCTTTAGTAAAGGCTGTTACTCTTTCCAATGTTTGGAGATTGATGAACATTATATATTCATCATTATCTAAGCAACCCCAATGTGTTATCTCTCTCGACGCAGAAAAGGCATTTGATAGAGTTGAGTGGCCATATTTGTTTAAAATATTAGAAAAATTTGGTTTTGCTAATAATTTCAATAGGTGGATTCAAATGATTTATAAGAATCCTATTGCCACGGTTATTACTAATAATTTCAGGTCCTCTTTTTTTCACTTCCAGGGATGTCCATTAAGCCCTTTATTATTTAATCTTGTATTGGAGCCTTTGGCCATAACATTACGTGAAGCTAAAAATATTCAAGGTATTTCTATGAATGGAACCATACATAAGATTTCTCTTTATGCAGACTGGGAAGTATCTTTAATTTTGCTGGCTGTTTTACCCAAGACAGTGAGAAGTTTAGACAGAATCCATGGAGGAGAGGCTGGCTTTTATGATGTGCTGAGTTGAAGTTTCTTGTGGTGGGACAACCCTTTTATCCCCATAATGTCTTCCATTTTTTTTGGACAATCACATTTATGAATCTTGTACATGTGTTCAGCAAAGCTGATGATCTTTTTTGGTGGTGTGACTGATTTTGGAGCACTGTTGATTATTATGAAGGCACAATTATTGGAGGAATTTAAAGTGGAGGTAGATAAATTTCTGAAAAATGAAGGAACTGTGTACGACGTGGGACTGAGATGGAGTTAGGGCCAGAATAGCTCAACCATGATTCATATTGAATCATTGGACAAGCTTGGGGGTGCAGGGGTCTGGTGTTCTATTTCATGTTCTTGTGTTTTGTTTTCTGGTGATTAAATTTGCTTTTTTAAAAATATTTTACAGAGTTTACCTTTCCATTGTTTTGGGTCTCTTTCTGTAAAGCAACTTAACCTTCCTTCATTTGTTTTTCCAATTATCTGCATTTCCAAATGGTCTCACATTTCTGAGGTAAAATGAGTAAAGCTATTCACCACTGGACCTGGCCATGTGAGCATTAACTCGGCAGGGTAGTCTCAAAAGGTTATTGTTTTGGATTTAATTTGGCTTTTTGACACTGATCAACAGAAAAAGACTTTTATGTCAAAGTGGAAACTGATCTCTACAAAATGATCCAAGTTAATTACAAATGTAAAACAGAAAATAATAGATTGCAAAAGTATTCACCCGGCACTCCCTACCACCTTAATATGACACACCAAGTCATCACTGGTGCAGCCATTTGGTTTTAGAAGCCACATGATTAGTTAAATGGCAATCACCTCTGTGCAATCAAGGTGTTTCAATTGATTGTTGTCAAAATACAATCAATCTGGAATGTCTAACTGCTGGAGAGTCATTATCCTGGTAAAAACTACACCATGAAGACAAAAGAACACTCTGAGCAACTCTGCAAAAAGGTTAGTGTAAACCACAAGTCAGGTAGCTGGATACAAGAAAATTTCCAAGTCACTGAATATCTCTTGGATTTTCACTTAAGTCAATAATCTAGAAATGGAAAGAATATGGCACGGCTGTAAATTTGCCTAGAGTAGGCTATCCTCAAAACCCAGTGACCGTGCAAGGAGAGGACTAGTAAGAGACCTATGATAACTCTGGAGGAGTTACATGCTTCAGTGGCTCAAATGGGAGAGTCTGTGCATACAACAGCTATTACCTACCTGGGTGCTTCACCAGTCATAGCTTTATGGAAGAATGGCAAAGAGAAAGCCATTGTTGGGAAAAAAACTCACATGAAATCTCAACTAGAGTTTTCTAGAAGTCAGCTAGAAGAAGGTTTTATGGTCTGGTGAAACCAAAATTGAGTTTATTGGCCATCAGACTAAATGCTGTGTTTGGCTTATGCCAAAAACGCACCATCCTTGCCATGAAGCATGGTGGTGGCTGCGTCATGCTGTGGGGATGCTTCACTGCAGCAGACTCTGGTAGGCCTGTGAAGCTAGAAGGTAAAATGAATGCAGCAAAATACAGGGAAATCCTGGTGGAAACTCTGATGCAGTTCGCAAGAGAACTGCAACATGGGTGAAGATTTGTTTTCCAGCAAGACAATGACCTCAAGCATAAAGCTAAAGCTATGCAGGAATGGCTTAAAAACAACAAAGTTAATGTCCTGAAGTTGCCAAATCAGAGTCCAGACCTCCATTCAATTGAGAATTTGAGGCTGAATATGAAAAGGGTTGTTCATTGACAATCTCCATGCAATCTGACAGAGCTTGAGCAGTTTTGTAAATAAGAATGGGGAAAAATTGTAGTGTCCAGATGTGCAAAGCTGATAGAGACCTATCCACACAAACTCAAGGCTGTAACTGCTGCCAAAGATGCATCTTCTAAGTACTGACTTGAAGGTAGTGAATTAGTTATGCAATCAATTATTTAGTGTTTAATATTTGTAATTAATTTAGATCACTTTGCAGAGATCTGTTTTCACTTTGACATGAGTGTCTTTTTCTGTTTATCAGTGTCAAAAAAGCCAAGTTAAATCCACTATGATTCAATGTTTGAGAACAATAAAATATGAAAACTTCCAAGGGGGAGTGAATACTTTATATAGGCACTGTATAGTACAATATGGTAGAATCAGCTTATTGTACAGAATCTCCAGAGTTCATTCCACAGAGAACTGTCACTAACACCTTTGACGTTATCAAGCTGAAACGTTAACTCTGGAAGCTACCTGACCTGCTAAGCATTGGGTGTTGGCCCGAAACGTTGGCTACTCTTTTCTCACGGATGCTGCCTGGCCTGCTGAGTTCTTCCAGTGTTTTGTATGTAAGCATTTTCAATGCTTTCTGTCTTCATTTCAGAATTCCAATATCTGGATTATTTTGCTTCTGTGTACATACATCCCATTTATTTATGCATCTCTTCTGTAAAGCCTTTGGCAGCAAAATCTCTTGGAAGTTATTCCAACAGAATGGTTGGGCCACTGTATTTGTGTAGGTTCTCAAAGAAAGTTCCCAGTTACCTCCTCTGCTGTTTGCCTAAAGATCAAACATTTTTTTCCTTCCCAGTTTCTTTTTTAGAAATGTTGTTGAACCTGCTGCTTTCAGAATAATACATTCTAGATTACAGCAACTCACAACATTTTATTCTCCTGATCTACCATCTGGGTTCTTTTGCCAGGCATTAATGCCACTTGCACAAGTTTCTCTTTCAAACTTACTCAAGCAGTGGATTCCTGTTCACTAACTCCATTTAAAATAAATCCTTTCTTTTATGTCGGTCATTTTGAATTTGTCTCCCATACCATTACAGTTTTTAATTTTGTTTTTTGGTGAATTGTTTGGCTAAGTATTCGGTCGCTTGTACACATCAGTTTGAAGTGTGCTGAGGCCTCATTCCCTATTTACCTTTAAAGTGGTGCTTCTCATTAGAACTTGCAGCTAATGCATTGTGATGTGCTTTAGTAGGCCTGGGTTACAGAAAGGGAGTCTGAGGAAATCAGAGGCACTAGTGCTCAAGAAAGAAAGCTCAAATAATTTCACAAGGCAGTAATTCTTATCAGCATGGGGCTAAATAGATTTCAACCTCCCCTCACTTTCTTCAGAAGGTAGTTGTTAAACATTACCTGATTATTTTAATACTTCACAATTGAATCATGTTATCAAAAGTTAAGTTAATAGTTTAATTTTAAAACGTTGCAGGCCAATGACTAATTTTTTAGTTAACAACCATATTTTCTTAACCAGTTCCTAAGGATAAAACTTAACTTGCGTCTTCTCCAGCTTTATGATTTCTGATGAGGTAAATGTGGAAACTGCACAGAAAGTGGCTGAAGAGCAGGTAAGCTTTATAGCTGTGCATTCCTTCTGCTCCTTTGTGCTCCCAATGCATTTGTTATCCTGAATGCTCCTTCATATTGACCCTTCATGCATAAGGGACTCTTAGGAATCTGTGGAATGTTGTGTTTTCTTAAGGAAGCTTTGAGCTCATTCTTGAATCTTTTGATCTGTTTACTTGGCGATCTTTTCCGCCAATAGAGCTTGGTGTTTGAAGATTGAGATCTCAGACCATATCTACTGGTCTACTGGCAGCAGTGATCTCTGCTCTCCTGTACACTTCTGAGACTTTGTTAGGGAATGTTCCAGAGTTATGTGAATGATGTTAATTCAAGCAGGAACTGGTCTTCAGTTCTTCTTGTAAATTGTAAGTAGTAAATTGAAGTTAAAAGTACACCTTTGCAATTAAACAATACTGTCTGTGGAGCACAAGCTGGCCCATCGACTGAGATGTGGTTCAAATAATGGTGACCATGAGATGTCTGCATTTGTAGCATATAACCATATAACAATTACAGCATGGAAACAGGTCATCTCGGCCCTTTAGACCGTGCCAAACGCTTACTCTCACCTAGTCCCATCTACCTGCACTCAGCCCATAACCCTCCATTCCTTTCCTGTCCATATACTTAACCAATGTTTTTTTAAATGACAAAATTTTGTATCACCCAAATGTTAAGACAGTGGGGCTGTGTTAATTGTCCTTCATCGACCAGACAACTATGGGTTTAAGTACCGTAAATTCCGGACTATAAGCCGCTACCTTTTTCCCACGCTTTGAACACTGCGGCCTATACTACGGTGCGGCTAATGCATGTTTTTTTTTCATGCCACCAAAAACATTTTGCCTCGTAACAGTAGACCAATAAAATTGATGAGTAGTTCACAGAGGTCCAATGAAATTGTACGATAAATCAAGCGCACTTTCACAATTAAATTATTGTAAATCAGTCATTTGTACTCACCCTCATCAACATGGAAAACACTCGAAGAAAAGCATATGATGCAGCTTTTAAGTTAAAGGTGATCAATCTGGCGGTTGAAGAAGGAAATCGAGCTGCTGCACATAATCTTGGCATAAATGAATCGGTGGTGAGACGGTGGAGACGCCAGCGTGAAGAACTGAGTCAATGCAAAAAGACGACAAAAGCTTTCAGAGGTAATCATAGCAGATGGCCCGAACTTGAAAACTTTCTTGAAGACTGGGTTAACACACAGAGAGCAGGCGGCCGCGGTGTTTCCACCGTGCAGATCAGACTGAAGGCTAAAGCAATCGCCACCAAAATGAAAATCGAAGATTTTAGAGGTGGGCCATCGTGGTGTTTTAGATTTATGAGACGAAAAGGCCTGTCTGTCAGGGTACGCACGACTCTGTGTCAGCAGCTCCCTCCCGACCACGAGGAAAAACTTGCTAACTTCCGCACATTCACTCAAACAAAGATAGCGGAGAATTCCATCGGGCCAGATGATATCATAAATATGGATGAAGTACCTTTGACGTTTGACCTGCCTCTCACTCGGACTGTTAATAAAAAAGGTGACTCGTCCATCACACTGAAAATAAGTGGCCATGAGAGAACGCATTTTACTTGTGTTCTGAGCTGCACAGCATCCGGACTAAAGCTTCCACCGATGGTGATTTTTAAGCGGCTGACAATGCCAAAGGAAAAATTCCCAAAAGGAATCATGGTGAAAGTCAATAAGAAAGGTTGGATGATGGAGAGTCTAATGAAGGATTGTCTGAGAGAGTGCTACGCCAAGCGACCAGGGGGATTTTTTCACAGAAAAAAAGCATTGCTCGTTATGGACAGCATGAGGGCCCATATAACAGATTCAGTGAAAGCTGCCATCAAGAGTACAAACTCAATTCCAGCTGTGATTCCTGGGGGCACCACGAAGTATTTGCAGTCACTGGACATCAGTGTGAACCGGGCATTTAAAGTGGCGCTGCGCGTTGAGTGGGAGACTTGGATGACGAGCGGCGAGAAATCCTTTACCAAAACAGGCCACATGCGAAGAGCATCTTTAACTCAAGTCTGCCAGTGGATCCTAAATGCGTGGAGCTGTGTCACAACATCCACCATCACCAACGGGTTTCGAAAGGCTGGACTGCTGCGTGATGAAGAGGACCGCGTGCGCTCAAGTGAGAGCGACAACGAAGAGACTGAAGTGAGTGACGAGATCCTGAGGTTGTTCAATTCGGACACTGAAGAAGAGGACTTTGATGGTTTTAGTGCGCAGGAGGAAGATGAAGAAGGCGATCAATAACTTTTCCTGGGAGGCTGCAGTATATATATTTTTTTTTACCAGTCGTTAAGAGATATTGGAATGTTGTTCGTGCACTGTTCAGTAAAAAAGTATACACAACGTAATTTGTGTGTTACCGATACGTATGTATATTTAAAAGTAGCTGTGTTACAGGCACTGTTCGAAAAAAAGCATTTGCAATATGTATTTGTTTATGTTACCATACGGATTTAATTAAAAGTTAAAAAATCCTCACGTGTAATATCTTTCTGTGTAAATATCTCATATTACAACGTGGGACACCTGCGGCTTAAAATCCGGTGCGGCCTGTACAAGTACAAAATTGATTTTCTTTCTAAAATTAGAGCGTGCGGCTTTTAATCAGGTGCGCTCTGTAGTCCGGAATTTATGGTAATTTGCACCAGGTTCAAGGAAGCTTGCAGACTGATACATCCACACACCCCTCCCCCACTTAACACATTAAATAATTGATTTTTCAATAGTTGTGGGATTTGTATATTCAGAAGCAGCTTGTACAAATACAAATCGTGGGTGTTTGGCTTTCTGGCTTCAGAAGTTTTTAAAATAACTGTGTTAATTAAATTTAAAACTTAGTTTTTAAAATATTTGTGTCAGTTTGTCCATCCTAGCAAGGGTGTTTGAACATTCAGAGGTGTCTCCTACTGTAGATATACAATTTAAAATAAGCACTATTAACCCAAATTATAGATATAAAGCAAACACGAGGAAATCTGCAGATGCTGGAAATTCAAGCAACACACACAGAATGCTGGTGGAACACAGCAGGCCAGGCAGCATCTACAGGGAGAAGCAGTGTCGACGTTTTGGGCCGAGACCCTTCGTCAGGACTAACTGAAAGGAAAGATAGTAAGAGATTTGAAAGTAGGAGGGGGAGGGGAAAATGCGAAATGATAGAAGACCTATAAACAATGTCTTTGTAATTATTGAAAATTGTACGGAATCATCTGCTGTTACCTTTGATATTAAAGTTGTAAGAATGTGATGTACTTTTGAGTTGGGGCGACATAACTTAGAGCGTCTCTAAGAAAATGCCTGCTTATCATGAAGACTCCTGTATGACCAGCTTCAGTGTCTCTCCAGTGACTTCAATCACAGTCACAACAACTCCAATCAGCCATGGCTGGGGTTTCATTTGGTGGCAGAGTTGGGGAGTGATTATGAGTGGCTGGGATGTTGTTGGTGGCCCTTTGTAAGTCCTTCGCCCCATTGTTTAGGGTGCATTCCAAGTTCAGTACAACAATGGTTTACTCATCTGGTCACTGATTAAATGTGGTTTGGCAGTTTGTGGGCTTGGCTTCATCTGATGGGTGAAAGTTAATGGGGGAAGGACAAAAGGTAAACTTGGTAAATCAAAATGTAATCAACTCCATAGAACATAGTTACGTACCCCATAACTAGGTTAACAGACCAGCAGAAATGGAATGATACGTTGGAGTCTGGTGGTACTGTAACTGAAGGTGTTTATTAGTAAACTAAACAATACAGTATCAAAAATGCCAATATACATATAAACCAGGTTATCAATGATAAATACAGAACTGCAGGAATAATAATCAAAACCAAACTCTATCAAAGTCTAGGGGTAAATGAATTGTCATAAGAGAATATAGAGTTCAGTTCAGTTCGTGCTGAGGTAGTTGTTGTGTTGCAATGTTGGAGAGAGAGAGAGAGAGAGCAAGCGAGCGAGAGATGAGCAGCTGCAGAAGGCAGACCTTCCGTTGTCTTCTTGTTCCGTTGTACCGTTGGGGTCACCGATTATGACCCTTCCGTTCCAGGCTAGACCGTTCTTCAGTGATGGACTCATCACCCAGGCAAGGGCGGACACACACACAAGTCCCCATCGGTCTGCCTTCATCCACCGTGCTCCAGACCGATTCTCCTGAACCGATCCTCCAGACCCCCACCTTCCTGTGGGTGCACAACACTCTTTCAGTGTCCACTGGTGTGTCTGAGGGTGTCTCCCCAGACCCGTCTTTTATCCCCACTGATGGGGTATCAGCCATCCATCAACTCAACATGTCCATGTCCATCAAGCTAGTCCACTCCCTGCTGTCTCAGCAAGAATGTTAACGAGCAAAGAAGTGTCCTTGTAGCAAAAGGTAAATAATCAGTGAAGATTATTACATAATACATAAATACAGCCATAATACATAAATCATTCGTCTCTCTCTCTCTCTCTCTCTTATCTGTAGCAGATGCCTCTACCTCTTCATCTCTCTCTCTCTCATTAGCAGCATAGTTCCCGGGGGGGGCCTCAGCCCTGGACCCTGTTTCCATCTGGTTTGTTCAACACACATAACAATAGTACAGCACATTACAACTCCAGCTGTGTCATTGTCCCAAAACTGCTTTGATTCAAAGTAGGAGGCTGGAAATTGCTTTTGTGTATCATAATATATCAAAACAGTATTGCCTGACACTAATGGTGTATTTTTTAAAGTCTCAGAAACTGGGTGATCTTCAGTTATCAAGTTCTCAGACAAATAATGTTGGGTTTCACTCTTGTAGCATCATACTGTGGCAGGTTCAGCACTGCTCTCGCATTTGCCAGCATTATATCCAGCAGATGCGATCTGTGCAGTCCGCCCTTAATGGGACAGACCAAACTACACGCAGTTCTCTTACAACCATAGTAAAATTCCAATAATCCAGTACACTTTGGTATTGTAGGACTGACAGATTTGCTGGATATTGATATTATATATAAGCACACTTTAAAATCTGTTATTTTTAAATGTTACACAATCTTGCAATGTTCTGTGGTGAATCTGTTAAGTCTAAAGGAAGCACAGAAAATGATGCCCTGATCAGTTTAAAAGGAGCGCAGGAATCAGAGGCCCAATGAGATGAAAAAGTGCACTGCGGACATTAACCTGGTGAGCCAGATGCCAAAACATTGTGATTTCTGAGTGGTTTGTTCGAGGATTATCGGAGGTTTGTTTGTATTGGGAGTGTTGTAGGGATTATAGACATGTTCTTTGTATGAGAAGCTACACTAATGTGCCCCTGGTCCCAAGTTACCAGTGATGTCTCTGCAGAGAGTACCACTATGTAGGGTCCAAATAATGATCACTACACATTGGGGAGGTATAGGTAAACCCACTGCCTGCTCCCGTGTGTTGAGGGAAATGGAGGTGAAGCCCAGACTTGGGGTGACCAGCAGTGAACAAAAAAGCTCTGAGACATAGAAACATAGAAAACCTACAGCACAATACTGGCCCTTCGGCTCACAAAGCTGTGCTGAACATGTCCTTACCTTAGAAATTACCTAGAGTTACCCATCGCCCTCTATTTTTCTGAGCTCCATTTACCTGTCCAGAAATCTCTTAAACAACCCTATTGTATCCACCTCCACCACCGTCGCTGGCAGCCCATTCCATGCACTCGTCACTCTCTGCGTTTTTAAAAAAAAACGTACCCCTGACATTTCCTCTGTACGTACTTCCGAGCACCTTAAAATTGTGCCCTCTCATGCTAGCTATTTCAGCCCTGGGAAAAAGCCTCTGGCTATCCACATGATCAATTCCCCCCTCATCATCTTATACACCTCTATAAGGTCACCTTTCATCCTCCATCGCTCCAATTGCCGAGTTCACTCAACCTGTTCTCATAAGGCATGCTCCCCAATCCAGGCAACATCCTAGTAAATCGCTTCTGCACCCTTTCTATGGTTTCGACATCCTTCCTGTAGTGAGGTGACCAGAATTGAGCACAGTACTCCAAGTGGGGTCTGACCAGGATCCTACATAGTTGCAACATTACCTCTCGGCTCCTAAATTCAATCCCACGATTGATGAAGGCCAATACACCATACACCTTCTTAACCACAGAGTCAATCTGTGCAGCAGCTTTGAGTGTCCTATGGACTCGGACCCCAAGAACCCTCTGATCCTCCACACTGCCAAGTGTCTTACCATTAATACTATATTCTGCCATCATATTTGACCTACCGAAATGAACCACTTCACACTTATCTGGGTTGAACTCCATCTGCCACTTCTCAGCCCAGTTTTGCATCCCATCAATGTTCCACTGTAACTTCTGACAACCCTCCACACTATCCACAACACTCCCAACCTTTGTGTCATCAGCAAATTTACTAACCCATCCTTCCACTTCCTCATCCAGGTCATTTATAAAAATAGCGAAGAGTAAGGGCCACAGAATAGATCCCTGAGCCACACCACTAGTCACCGACCTCCATGCAGAATCTGACCCATTTACAACCACTCTTTGCCTCTGTGGGCAAGCCAGTTCTGGATCCACAAAGTGATGTTCCCTTGGATCCCATGCCTCCTTACTTTCTCAATAAGCCTTGCATGGGGTACCTTATCAAATGCCTTGCTGAAATCCATACACACAGCATGTACGGCTCTAACTTCATCAGTGTGTTTAGTCACATCCTCAAAAAAATTTCAATCAGGTTTGTAAGGCATGATCTGCCTTTGACAAAGCCATGCTGACTATTCCTAATCATATTATGCCTATCCAAATGTTCATAAATCCTGCCTCTCAGGATCTTCTCCATCAACTTACCAACCACTGAAGTAAGACTCACTGGTCTATAATTTCCTTGGCTATTCTATTCCCTTTCTTGAATAAGGGAGCAACATCCGCAACCCTCCAATCCTCCGGAACCTCTCCCGTCCCCATTGATGATGCAAAGGTCATCGCCAGAGGCTCAGCAATCTCCTCCCATGCCTCCCACAGTAGCCTGGGGTTCAGTCCCAGTGACTTATCCAACTTGATGCTTTCTAAAAGCTCCAGCACATCCTCTTTCTTAATACCTACATGCTCAAGCTTTTCAGTCCGCTGTAAGTCATCCCTATAATCACCAAGATCCATTTCCGTAGTGAATACTGAATCAAAGTATTCATCAAGTACCTCTGCTGTCTCTTCTGGTTCCATACACACCTTTTCATTGTCACACTTGAGTGGTCCTGTTCTCTCATGTCTTATTCTCATGCAGAGAATGTTCCTGAAACTGGGAAGCTGAGAGCACTCTCCATGGAGAAAGCTGTCCAGTCACATGTAGGTGGTGGCAGGAGGTCACATCACATACTGCTTGAGTGTTGTCCCTTGAAGCAACATGGCTTCAGAGAAAACCGATTTAGTAGTGCCTGAGGTCCTATAAGTGAATAAGAATTGTTGTCACTCAGTTCAAGTGAATACGAAACTTGTACTAGGATGAATTTGACCTTTTGTATTGGTATTGACCTTACACTGGATGAAAGGTGCCATGTCCATCAGAACTCCCACCAAAATGTCAGCAATCCAAATTCTCGATCGGCGTTGAACCGAGCTCATTTGCTCCAGGTCAAAGGGATAGCACCAGTCTGTTCAGTGTGGTGCAGAGGAATTTCTAGGAGCCGTGCTAGGTTCCCAGATCAGCTGTCAGTGTACCCTGCCATTAATCAGTATTATTGCAAGGGCAAAGACTAATTAGTAAATGGTTTATTATTGCCACATGTCCTAAGATTCTGTGGAAAAACTTAGTTTTGCTTGTCATTCATATGGATAATTTCTAAATGTGAGTACATTGATGTAGTACAAAGGGAAATGCAATAACAAAGTACAGAATGTTGTGTTACAGTCACAGACAAAGTGCAGTGCAGATAGACAATAAAGTGCAAAGGCTATAGCGTAGATTGGAGCTCAAGAGTTTATCTTTAATCTACAAGAATTTTGTTTATAACGGTGGGATAGAAGCTGGCTTTGAGCCTTGTGGTCTATGTTTTTAAGCTTTTGTATCTTCTGCTCAATGGTATTGGGAAGTAGAGAATGAACAAGGTTTGAGGGGTCTTTGATTATTTGGGCTGATTTCCCAAGACAGTTACAAGTGTAGATAGAGTCAGAGTCAGTAAAGTTAGTTTTCATAATGGGCTGAGCTGTGTGGTCTCTGCAACTTCCTGTGGTCTTGGTTGGGCTGAGCAGTTACTAAGCTGTGATGCATCTGGATAGGTTCTGCAACTAATGTTCAGCAGAGTAGCTATTGAGGCAAAAATAGATTGAATGTGATTGAAACATCCAGAGATATGTTTTATTTTTGACACATGATTTGGTTTGTTTTCTAGCATGTCAGGTCTCAATGTAGATGGACAGGAAGTATCTGTAAATAAAGGGGAAGGAAACAGTACACGTCCTTTCTATTTCTCCTGCCAATTGAACGTTTTTGAGTGTTGACATTGTGTCTGTAAGAAACATTGTAGCCAGCTTGTCTACAGCAAGTATTCGCACATAACAACCTGAGGTGGCACAGTCACATTAAGCTTTACAGCGCCAGCTGTAAGATCGTGGATCAGTTCCCACCATGTCTCTAAGAAATTTGTACCTTCTTTCCGTGACCACATGGATTTCATCTGGGGTGCACCAGTCTCCTCCCACATTTCAAAAGGGGTACAAATTAGGGGTAGTAGGATATGGGCCTGCTATCTTGCTGCTGAAAGCATGGCAACACTTGTTCTTCTGTTCAACACAGAACTTCTGAACTGTGTTGGTCATGGACACAAACTACATATTTCATTATGTGTTTTGATGTACATGTGACAAATAAAGCTACTCTCATTATTAAGACATCTAATCTTAATGCCTAAAATCAAGGGTGGCCAGCCTATGGCATGAGTGTCCAAGATGGCACGCTCAAATATTTTTTTGGTGTGTGGCATACTGTGCTACCCCTCAGTTCTTTAAACCCCACCCATAATGAAGAAGTTGCATAATGATTACACTTACTGCCAAATGAAGCAGCAAATTATTTTTATTGCCTGAGAACAGTGAACTGGTTTCACAGGAAATGTCTCCCACTGGCTTGGCGCCAGCTAGATGGTTGCGAGATCACGTGACTTTGGATGGTATGTTTTGAAATCCTCATAGATGCAAAGACCTCCAAGTTGTAAAGGGACTTCTTCATGATTCTCTAAAAGTTAACTTGCAGGTTGAGTTGCTGTTAAGGAAGGCAAATGCAATGTTAGCATTCATTTCAAAATGACTAGAATGTAAGTGAGGATGTGAGGATAAGCCATTTGCCAGACCTTGGTTGCAGTGTGTGAGCAGTTTTGGGCCCCTTATCTAAGAAAGCATGTGCTGGCATTGGCGAGGGACCAGGGGAGGTTCTTGAGAATGTTTTTAGGAATGAAAGTGCTAAAGTATTAGGAGCATTTGATGACTCTGGCCCTGTACTTGTTGGAGTTTAGAAGAATGAGAGGGGGATCTTATTGTAATCTATTGAATGTAGAAGAGCTAGATAGTTAATGTGGAGAGGAAGTTTCCTATAATGGGTGAGTCTAGACTGGAGGGCACAGCCTCAGAATAGAAAGAAGTCCATTTAGAACAGAGATTAGGTGGAACTACTTTAGCCAGAAGATGGTGAAACTTTGGAATTTATTGCCATGGACAGCTGTGAAGGCCAAATCATTGAATATATTTCAAGCGGAGGTTAATAGATTCTTGATTAGTCAGGGCATCAAATGTTATTGGAAGAAGGCAGGAAAATATGGTTGAGAGGGATAAGAAATCAGCCATGATGGAATGGTGGAGAACTTGATGGGCCAAATGGCCTTATTCTGCTCCAATGATCATGTGGATAGTCAGAAGCTTTTTCCTAGGGCTGAAATGGCTAACACGAGAGTGCACAGCTTTAAGGTGCTTGGAAGTAGGTACAGAGGAGATGTCGGGTAAGTTTTTTACGCAGAGAGTGGTGTGTGCGTGGAATAGGCTGCTGGTAACAGTGGTGGAGGCAGATACGATGGGACCTTTTAAGAGACTCCTGGATAGGTATGTGGAGCTTAGAAAAATAGAGGGCTATGGGTAACCCTAGGTAATTTCAAAAGTAAGTACATGTTCGGCATGGCATTGTGGGCCAAAGGGCCTGTATTATGCTGTAGGCTTTCTACGTTTCTATGTATAATGGGCTTATTGACCTAGTGTAAACCTCAGTAATTGGATAGTAAATAGTTACAGTCTTAATACTATTTAGAAAAGAAGATTTTTTCAATTATCTCGTGAACAGATTTTCTAAAATGCATCATGTACTTCAATCTGACTCAGTTAAACTTTGATTAATAATAAAGCAATGAATGTATGTAAATAAACAACAAGACTCATCTTGTTGTCTTAATTATTTAATTATTGTTACCAATTCCTTAATGAAAATCTCTGCTCATGATTACCATGTGAAAGAAATGTTTAAAGGATTATCATTAATTTGAGCACACACTCAAAAAGGTTCACCCACCTGCCTAGGTTATCTTTATTTCTGATATTTATTGAGGGATTAGTATTGCCCCGAGCATTAAGGATGACTCCATTTTGTTTTCAAGTCATAGCGAAATACAACACAGAAACAAGCCCTTTGCTGCATTGTTTGCTGTTGCTCCAGACTCTTGCTACAGATGAAGCCAGTGGGCTGTGAGATTGGAATTAGTTTATTATTGTCATATGTATCTGGTACAATGAAGAGCTTGTTTTGCACACTGTTCATACAGATAACACCATTACACAATGCATTGAGGTAGTACAAGGTAAAACGGCTACAGAGCAATTGTAGAGCAGGTAGATGATAACATTGAAACAAAGTGGACTGTGAGGTCAAGAATCCATCTTATTATGCTAGGAAGCCATGCAACTGTGGGGCAGAAGCTGTCCTTGAGCTTGGTGTATATTCTTTCAGACTTTTGTATCTTCTGCCCAATGGGAGAGGAGAGAAAGGAGAATGTGTAGGGTGGGTGGGGTTCTTTGATTATGCTGACTGCTTTATTGAGGCAGCAAGAAGTATAATAGAGACAGGTTACCATGATGTGCTGAACCATGTCCACAATTCATTGCAGCTTCCTGCAATCATGGGCAGAGCTGTTGTTGTACCATCCAGAATGCATCCAGGTATTTTGCTTTCAATGGTTCATCGATTAAAATCAGTAGAGGTCAATAAGGACATGGCAAATTTCTTCAGCCTCATAAGAAGTAGAGCTGTTGAAGTTTCTTGACTGTGGCCATCTACTGTACCTGGTTGGTGCAAGATTAACTAATCTGTGATGTTCACACTTAGAAACTCAAAGCTCTCAACCATGTCAACCTCTGCACAATTGATTTAGACAGGATCATGTACATCGACTCCCCCCCCCCCCACTTCCTGAAGTCAATGACCAGCCCTTTTGTTTTGTTGACATTGAGAGAAATCATGACATCATTACTAAGTTCACTACCTTCTTCCTATATTTTGAGTTATCATTATTTGAGATGTGGTCCATTATGGTGGTATAATTGGGAAACTTGTAGATGGAGTTAGAACAGAATCTGGCCACACAGTCATGAGTGTTCAGGGAGTAAAGTAGGGGATTGAGGATGCAACTTGATGATACACCAGTGCTTAGAATACTTGTGGCAAAGGTTTTGCTGCCTATCCTTATCAACTGAGATTTGTTGGTTTGGAAGTTGATTGCAGAGGGGAGGTGTTAACTTTCAGGTCTTGGAATTTGATTGAGTTTGTTTGGGATTATAATTAATAAACAATAGTCTATCTATATCTGTTGGTTCATGTCTCCCAGCTGTCTTTGTGTTGATGCTGCCATCTTTCTATCTTGGTTACTGCTGTCATGATGTTGAAAGTATAGTTTTTCAGCAGATCAAATGCTGCTATAGTGTGCTTCATCTTGGAGATCAGTTCTGCAAGCAGTTTGCTGCCGAGTCAGTGAAATCCCAAAGCAAAAGTTATTCACCTACGTGGAGCACAACTGTAGGTGTGGTCCCCTAGACATGCCAACTTAATTAATGGAAATGAACTGAAGGACTAGTTGAGCTATGATGCTAACATGAGCCTAGTGTAACTAGCACTACCTTTCAAACAAACCATGCCATAGGGTATTCTGCTAGCATCCAAAGTGTAGCGCTAGCACTAGCCAGATGTCATCAATATGAGCCATTACTCTTTAAATAACATCTTCACACACACAATCACTCCAGTGCAGACAGTGGCATAGGTCAGTATCTAGTGTGCACCATGGTCTTGAAATTTTCTAATGAAAACCGAAAGGTTGTTCCTGCATCAGCCACACTACCTATCTTGCTAACCATCACCAGTTCTACCGTTCCACTGAACAGATGCTTGCCTCTGGTATTCCCAAGCAATTGCAGAAGTGATTTGGAGAATGCGTTTCAGAACACTGTATTCTCAATACATTAGAAAACAGTAGAAAAATAAATCTGACTGGTTCTCCTTATTTTTTCAACTCAAGACAAACCATCTTAACTTGTTAATTTAATTCTCCATTGCAATGCATATTTAGTCACATCTCACTTGGTTGGGCAATAATGAACATAGAATAGTACAGCACGTTACAGGCCCTTCGGCCCACAATGTTGTGCCGACCCTCAAACCCTGCCTCCCATATAACCCCCCACCTTAAATTCCTCCATATACCTGTCTAGTAGTCTCTTAAACTTCACTAGTTTAGTGAACTAGTGGCAAGGATTGTTTCCTTAGTATCTTCTTTTCCCCAAACTCAAGGCAGGCAAGTAACTATCTGAAATCATTCATGCTTCGTTATTGAGAGGCAGTTCTTCTTTTCAATGCACTCTACTACCATTAGGCTGGAGGTAGATAAGCCTTAGGTCCCACGCCACTAAGTTTTAGAACAGTTATTACCCTACATCAATAGGGCCCTGAACTGATGTGTGGATAATTCATTCACCACTACTCTGAACTGATTCTACTGCTTACAGGGTCATTTTCAAGGACTTTTTACAACTCGAGTTCTCAGTTTTTTTAATTTTCAGTTTGTTATCTTTTGCACGTTGGTTGTTTGTCAGTCTTTGTTTAGATTTAGTTTTTCAAATATTCTATTGTATTTTTAAATACCTCGTGAAATATACATACTTTGAATTTTGAACAACGTTTTCAGTATGTGAGGGGAAAAAAGACACAGGACCAAGATTATGAAGTTAGGATGTGATAAAAGCTTACAATCAAGAACTAAACCATCTTTTTACCCTCTGTCTCGGAGGCCGATGTCAGGCTGTCTGTAAAGAGAGTGAACCCTCACAAGGTGGAAGGCCCTGACGGAGTACCTGGTAAGGCTCTGAAAACTTGTGCCAACCAAATGGTGGGATAGTCAAGGACATTGTTGACCTCTCTCTGCTTTGGGTGGAAGTTCCCACTTCACAAAGGCAACAATTATACCAGTGCCTAAGAAGAATAATGTGAACTGCCTTAATGACTATCGTTCAATAACACTCATGAAATGAGTGATGAAATGCTTTTAGAGGTTGGTCATGACTAGACTGAACTCCTGCCTCAGCAAGGACCTGGACCCACTGTAATTTGCCTATCACCACAATAGGTCAACAGTAGATGCAATCTCAATGGCTTTTCACACAGCCTTAGACCAACTGGGTGATACATACACCTATGTCAGGATGCTGTTCAGCATTTAACACCATCATTCCCACAATTCTGACTAATAAGTAACAGAACCTGGGCCTCTGTACCTCCCTCAGCAATTAGATCCTAAACTTCTTAACTGGAAGACCACATTGTGGTCTTCAAGAAGGGTAAGACGAAGGAACACATACCAATCCTCATAGAGGGATCAGAAGTGGAGAGAACATTTTCAAGTTCCTGGGTGTTAAGATCTCTGAGGACCTAACCTGGTCCCAACCTATCGATGCAGTTATAAAGAAGGCAAGACGGCAACTATACTTCATTATACTTCCAAGGGTGTAGCTATGGGCACTCGCATGGGCCCTAGCTATGCCTGCCTCTTCGTGGATTATGTGGAACAGTCTATGCTCCAAATCTATACTGGTACTGCTCCCCAACTTTTCCTTCGCTACATTGATGACTACATTGGTGCTGCTTCCTGCACCCATGCTGAGCTCGTCAATTTCATCGACTTTGCCTCTAACTTTCACCCAGCCCTCAAATTCATTTGGTCCATCTCGGGCACTTTTCTCTCCTTTCTCAATCTCTCGGTCTCCATCTCTGGAGATAGACTGTCCACTGACATCTTCTATAAACCCACTGACTCCCATAACTACCTTGATTATACTTCTTCCCACCCTGCCAAATGCAAACATTCTATTCCCTATTCCCAGTTCCTCCGTCTCCTCCGCATCTGCTCCAAGGATGAGGCTTTCCGTTTCAGAACATCCCAAATGTCCTCTTTCTTTAAGAATCGTGGTTTCCCTTCTGCCGTCATCAATGATGCCCTCACCCGCATCTCCTCCATTTCCCGCACTTCAGCCCTCACCCCATCCTCCCGTCACCACAACAGGGACCGTGTCCCCCTTGTCCTCACCTACCATCCCACCAGCCTCCAGATCCAGCATATTATCCTCTGCAACTTCCGCCACCTTCAACAGGACCCCACCCCACTAAGGACATCTTTCCCTCTCTACCCCTCTCTGCTTTTCGCAGGGATCGTTCCCTCCGCGACTGCCTGGCCCACAAGTCGCTCCCCACAGATCTCCCACCTGGCACTTATCCCTGCAAGCGTAAGTGCTACACCTGTCCCTACACCTCATCTCTTACCACCATGCAGGGCCCCAAACAGTCCTTCCAGGTGAGGCAACACTTCACTTGTAAGTCTGTTGGGGTAATCTATTGCATCTGGTGCTCTCGGTGCAGCCTCCTCTACATCAGCGAGACCCGACGCAGATTGGGGGACCACTTTGTCGAGCACCTACGCTCCGTCCGCCACAACAGACAGGATCTCCCGGTTGCCACTCACTTCAACTCTCCTTCACATTCCCACTTGGATATGTCCATTCATGGCTTCCTCTACTGCCATGATGAGGCCAAACTTTGGTTGGAGGACCAACATCTCATATACCGTCTGGGTAGTCTCCAGCCCCTTGGTATGAACATTGAATTCTGCAACTTCCGGTAATTCCCTTCCTCTCCCTTCCCCCATCCCACCTTCACTCTGTCTCCTCTTCTAGCTGCCTATTACCTCTCATGACTCTGGCTTCTTCTACTACCCATAGTGCTTTCCCCTTAGATTCCTTCTTCACCTCTCCTGCTTATCCCCTCCCTGCTTTCCCTCCCCCATCCCTTGATCTTTCCTCTGATTGGTTTTCCACCCTCCCCCCACCTTCTTTATAGGGCCCCTGCCCCCTCCTTCTTTAGTCCTGACGAAGGGTCTCGACCCGAAACGTTGACTACTTCTTTCAACGGATGCTGCCCGACCTGCTGAATTCATCCAGCTTGTTTGTACGTCTTGATTTGACCACAGCCTCTGCAGTGTACTTTGTGTATACTTCATTAGGAGTTTGAAAAGGTTTGTTATGTCAACAAAAATGCTCAAAAACTTCTATAGATGTACTGTGGAGAGCATTCTGACAGTCTGCATCATTGTCTGGTATGGGAGGGTTGCTGCAGAGGATCATAAATTGAGTCCTCTCCATCTTGGGTACTAGCCTACATAGTTCCCAGTGCGTCTTCAAGAAGGAGTGTCTCAGAAAGGCAGCGTCCATTATTAAGGACCTGCCCTTTTCTCCCTGTTACCATCAGGAAGGAGGTACAGAAGCCTGAAGGCATACACTCAGCAATTGAGGAATAGCTTCTGCCCCTCTGACATCTGATTCCTAAATGGATATTGAACCCATGAATACTATATATATAATTTCTGTTTTTGCAGGATTTTTAATCTATTCAATGTACATATGTAATTGATTTATTTAATATTTTTCTTCTATATTACGTATTGCATTGAACTGCTGCTGCTAAATTAACAAATTTCATAACACATGCCAGTGATAATAAACCTGATTCTGATGTTGATCAGTTTATTTAATGTTTGATCCATTTTTTGTTTTTAAATTGCAGGGCTAAAATTGAGGACTTCAAACTCAAAGTTCAAAGTAAATGTATTATTGAAGTACATATGTCACCATATGCAACCCAGAGACTCATTTTCTTGTAGACATTCACAGTAATCACAAAGAAGCAAAATAAAAAGAGGAAAATATAAACCATGCAATTGTTAGAGAGAAATCCTAATAGCATTTGGAAGTTTCATCAGCTGTTGTGGCCCTCTTGATTAAAGCACTGATTTCTTGCACAAGAAGATTTCCTTTTGCACTGACTTTAAGCATTATTACTCAATGTAGTTATCTTTTTAAAAATGAAAATGTGAAATTGTGTATGGTTTACAGGAGTAGAGAGATGAACAATGCGCACTTGGGATTGAGGGACAGGTCCAGGCTCCAATTGACAATTAATAACACTGATAAATGATAATACCACTCCTTATATTTGTCTTTGGCTGTAGATTCGTAAATTGTGGATAGACAGCTGTTTCATCCTCTCTTATGCCAGGTCACACCTGAATAAAAATCCTGTATATTGGGGATAGTTGGAAATCTTAATTATGGGAAAAAATACCAAGTAAAGTTCATCAGCATCCTGACCCCAATCCTTGTATCTCTCATTTGGTTCTGCTTCTCAACAATCTTTTAATTGCTGAAATGAAGCCTGATAATACAACTATACCAAAGAATATCTAGGTAACATAGAATAGACCATGTTCCAACCCTTCCTCAGTAATGCTCCCCAGCTCTTCCCACATTGATGACTGCATTGATGCTGCTTCGTGCACATTTGCTGAGCTCATCAATTTCATCAGTTTTGCCTCTAACTTCCACCTTGCCCTTAAACTCACTTGGTCCACCTGACATCTCCTTGCCCAATCCCAATCCCTCTGCCTTCATCTCTGGAGACAAATTGTTGACAACATATTTTATAAACCTATGGTTAGCTTGACTATACCTCTTCCTACTCAGTCTCCTGTAAAAATGCTATTTCCTTTTCTCAATTCCTTCATCTCCACAGCTTCTGTTCTTAGGATGTGGCTTTCCTTTCCCAGATGTTGTCTGAAGTGTTGTCCTCCTTCAAAGAACAGGGTTTCCCTTCCTCTACCATTGCTGCTTCCCTCACTTGCATCTCTTCCATTTCCTGAGCATCCGTGCTCACCCCATCTTCCCGTCGCCTTAACAGTGATAGAGTCCCTCTTGTTCTTGCTTACCACCCCATGACCCTCTGCATCCAAAACATCATCCTCTGCAACTTTCACCATCTCCAAAGGGAAGTCACCTCCAAACATATCTTTACCTTCCCCCCCTCCCCCTCCCACCCACCTCCCACTTTCTGCAGGGAGTGCTCTCTCTGTCATTCCCTTGTCTGTTCGTCCCTCCCCAATAATCTCCCTCCTGGCATTTACCCCTGCGCGCTGCCAAAATGTTGTATCTGCCCATCCACCCCCTCCCACACCTCCTTTCAGAGCCCTAAACAGTCATTCCAGGTGAGGTAATACTTGTGGCTGGTGCTCCCAATATGGCCTCCTCTACATTGGTGAGAACATTGTAATTTGGGCGACAGCTTCATCTAGCACCTTCACTCCATCTGCTGAGTGTCACTTGCTGGTGGCCTAACATTTTAATTCTGATTCCTACTCCTGTTCTGACTTCTCGGGCTCTGTCCTCCTCTTGTGCAAAGATGAGGCCACCATCAGGATGGAGAAGTGACACCTTATTCCATCTGGGTAGCTTCCAACCTCATGGCATGAATATTAATTTCCCACAATTTCGAGCAAGGTTGGAGGCAACATTGAATGCACATCAACTCTGGCAGGGTTTTGCAGGCTATCCCATCCTATAACACAAAACTCAGCACCATGAAATGGCAGTGATGCATCACTACCATTTTTTGCCTTCTTTGAAAGCTGTGAGGATCCTGGCAGCACCCAGTGACCCTGTGATCTCTGTCTTGGAGGCCAATGTCAGGCTGTCTTTTAGAAGGGTGAACCCTCGCAAGGTGGTATACCTGGTAAGGCTGTGAAAACTTGTGCCACCCAACTGGTGGTGGTATTCAATCTCCCACTGCTATGTTCAGAAGTTCCCACTTGCTTCAAAAGGGCAACAATTGCTTCAACAGTGCCCAAGAAGAGTAGTATGAGCTGCCTTAACAACTATCATCCAGTAGCACTCACATCTACGGTATGAATGGTGATGAGAGTTCGGTCATGGCTAGAATTATCTTCCACCTCAGCAGAGGGATGAGAAATAGGGAGAGTGATCAATTTCAAGTTCCTGGACTTCAACATCTCTGAGTATCTAACCTGGATCCACCATATAAGCTTCAAATTCCTTGGTGTCCACATTTCTGAGGATCTCACCTGGTCCCTGAACTCCTCCATCCTGATCAAAAAGATGCAACAACGCCCTTATTTCCTGCAGAGCATCAAGAAAGCTCACCTCTGTCCCAGGATACTGACGGAGTTTTACCGCTGTACCATTGAGAGCATACTCACCAACTGTATCTCAGTGTGGTACAGCAGTTGTCCCGTATCAGACCGCAAAGCACTCCAGTGTGTGGTGAAAACTGCCCAGCGGATTATGGGCACCCTCTTCCCCACCATTGAGAACATCTACCATAAACGCTGCCTGGGCAGGGCGAAAAGCATTATCAAGGATGCATCTCACCCTAACCATGGACTTTTTACTCTCCTCCCATCCAGTAGGCGCTACAGGAGCCTCCGCTCCTGCACCAGCAGGCTTAGGAAGAGCTTCTTCCCTGAGGCTGTTACCCTGATGAACCTCACATCACATCACTAAGCAGTATTGCACCCATATTGTACTGTCTCAGTACTTTTATATTTGTGTGCTGTAGCACTTTTTATTCAGTTATTTTGTAAATAGCACTCTTCTTTGCATTTCTGGTTAGATGCGAACTGCATTTCATTTGGCTTTGTATCTGTACTTGGCACAATGACGATAAAGTTGAATCGAATATAAAGGTGGGTGCAGCAATCAGAAGGCAGGACAGTGGCTCTATTTCATTAGGAATTTGAGGAGGTTTGGTTTATCACTTAAAACGCTCAAGTTTCTACAAATGTACTGTGGAGAGCAGAGAGCATTTGGACTGGCTGCATCACCATCTGGCATGGTGGAGGGGGGAATGTGGCGGGGGGAATGTGGCGGGGGCTACTGCACAGGATTGAAGTATGTTACGTTCCCCAGTAACCGGGTAGTTTTTCCAGCAAAGATAGATGGATCCACCGAAGCCTGATGCTACTATTTTCAAACGTTTTTATTTATAAAGGGACACAAACGTATGGTTAATACAAAACATTCAGATCATATACGTCGTCACAACTCAATCTAAAGCACAGCTATAGTAATAATCAATCAGAAATAAGCTCTACAGTTGTCTAGGGGTAATGTAGATATATATCGTTTGCTGGATATCTAAAAGTCTTTTAGATCACTGCAGTTCCACCAGCCGCCGTCGGTTGTGGTGTCGCGTTGGTGCACTTTTGTTAGAAAGAGAGAGAGAGAGAGATGTCATTAAACAGCTTCACCTGCCCGGGTCCCTACGGAGCACCGCTGTGGAATCAGAAGAGCAGGCTTCCTGGTTGTTAGTTAAAAGCGATTGTCCGTGATTCCATCCACAGACTCCCGATCCGAAGTCTAACGCACGTGGCTTCCTTCAGAATGGCGTCCCGCTCCGACGGGAAGCACTATCGTGTCTTCCTTGTGTCTCTCCTTGGTGCGTCTGAGGCCCCGCCTCGGCAGCCCACCTTTTTATCTGGACTGGCAGGGTTGTAGATGTCAATCGGGGGTGGGGGGGGTGTGTGAGGCGATCTTTCCCCCATTCCCTATCTCACATGGCCCTGAAGGTCTGCACATAGCCCACGTCCTTATTCCACAAAAGGTGCCTCCCAAAACAATGGCTGTGTCCAAGGCTTTGTCTTGCTGAGCAGCCAATCCACATTCCAGGCCGTAAGGCTCTCTCTCTCTTGCGATTCTCCCAAAGGAGGGGGCTGAGGTCATAACAAGTAGACTGCAGAGAGTGGTAAAGTTAGTCAGCTGCATCATGGGTACCAGCCTCTGTAGTATCCAAGATGTCTTCAAGGAGTAATGCCTCAGAAAGGTGGCGTCCATTATTAAGGACTACCACCACTCAGGACATGCCCTCTTCTCATTGCTACCATCAGGAGGGAGATCCAGAAGCCTGAAGGCACACACTTAGCAATTCAGGAACCACTTCTTTCCCTCTGCTATCTGATTCCTAAATGGACATGGAAACCACAAACACTACCTCAGTATTGCATTGTACTGCAAAGTTAACAAATTTCACAACATATGCTGGTGATATTAAGCCTGACTCTGACTCCTTATGGTAAAAAATCTTTCCTCCCCCTCCCCTCTTCTTCTTTTCCCTGCTTTAGCCATTTACCTCTTCTCAGTTGCCTATCACTTCCATTACCTCCCAGGTTCTCCCTCCTCCCCTTTCACTTGTGGTCCACTCTCTCTCCAATCAGATTCCTTCCTCTCCAGTTCTTTATCTTTCCTACCCATCTGTCTTCACCTACCACCTTCTAGCTTGTCCTCCTCCCTCTCCCCCACCTTTTTATTCTAGTGTCTTCCCCCTTCCTTTCCAGTCCTGAAGAATGTTCTCTGCCTGAAACATTGAATGTTTATTAATTTCCATAGATGCAGTCTGACCTGCTGAGTTCCTTCAACATTTTGTGTCTGTTGCTAAGGAATATCCCCACCATGTTCCACAACACAGCAGCAGTTAGTCACAAAAAATAAGCTATATTGAAATAAATACATTTAAAATGTGCCCTTTATCAGCTTATTTGGGTTGACTGAGACACGATGCTGTGTTCCCTCTTCCAACTGTGAATTGCTAATGCAGTGCGCAAAAAATGGAAATCTCTGCCTCACTTTGACTTGTAAACACACTATTTTTACTATTGATTTTACAGGGCTGCCACTTCAATTTGATTTCTGCAAGAGTATGTAGCTTTGCATCGATTAGTGTGGAAGCTGTTCCAGCTTGGGTGGAAGTGATTTCTGTGACCTTCTGCATTTACTGTGGTGGGGTGGTTACCTTTTGCAAGGATAGCAGCTAATTTTAGAAATAAGGTCTTTGTGTGGGAATATGTTTGTGTTGTAAACTCCTTCAGTGTGGTTGCTTAGTGATTGCTATTTTATATCAGTGATGAATTAGTACATAGGGGCTTTGTGGATAAGTGAGAAATGAAATTATGTGAAATTACCGTCAGCTGTGTGGGTGTCAGCTTTGGCTTGTTGATGGCACTTCTGTCTCTGAGCCAGAAAATCATGAGTCAGTGCAGACAGCACAGTAAATGCAGCAGAAATGGATGGGAAAGAAGTGTCCAATAACAGCGACTTAAACACCAATAACATCTTTAAAGAGAATGATTGAAACATGGAAGAAAGTCAGTTAGTCTGACATCAATTGGAAGAACACTGGAATTTACCATGCTAATTCTCCTCTGCACTTTTCAGAGCAGTCATATCCTTCCTATGGTGTGGTGACCAGAACTGCACGAGACTCTCAGGGCAGTCTAATCTGTGTTTTGTAAAGCTGAACATATCAACCCAACTTTTATATGAAGGGAAGCATGCCATTAACCATCTTCTTAACCATCTGTTGCCACTTTCAGAGAACTTTGGACTTGAAGGGCACAGTAACACGAAATGTAGAAAATCCTAATATGATTAGGCAGCACAAACGGAGTTTTTTGAGGAGAAACTCGTCCATGAAAAATTGTTTCTAGTGGATGTAGCTAGCAGCATGCATAACCCATAAAAGGTCTGTGCACTTTGAAATACATAGCTATTCCTTGATAGTCATTGGATGTAGATACAGTACTGGAAATCTCTTCACAGCAACATTGCTGGAGCATCTTTAGCAGAGGAATTTCAGCGGCTCATGAACACCTTCTTCTCACCCTGGAGATGAGCAATAAATGCTGACCTTGCCAGTAATCTTCAGTCCTTATGGATAAATAAATAAGAATAATCTTGGTCATCAGAATATGTTTGTTAAGGTATCAGAAAACAGGTTGGGAAATGTAATGTTAACATGAACGGAGAATGATTAAAGGGTAGAATGCAGTGAGTAGGAATAAATAGGTACTTGTGACAGCTGCAGACTGTGAGTTGTGTGTTGCCACACAGATCAGTCTCAGGCTGTCAACAATTCACACTATATAGACTATATCTAACACATTTCATTTTGCTGATGCTCCAAAGCTGGGTGGGAAAATGAACAAGGACTCAGTAAAAAGGAAGCATGCAAGGTGAATCTTCTCAAACTCCCTCTGGTGCATTCATATTCTTCCTGTGGTGTAGCAGCCAGAACTGCACACAGTGTTCCAGTTGTAGCCTAACTAGTGTCTTACAAAGCTGTATTATGATGTCTAACTCTCTGCCACAGCCAATGAGGAAAAACAACCCATATGCTTTCTTCAGCATTTTATTTGCCTGTGCACCATAGGGCTCTATAATCTACTGTGCGCCTTCCATTTGGGTAGTTTGACTTTGAATTTTCATATCATCTGCAAAATAACTTGTATAGTTTTTAATATATCACAAATGCGTGTTAGGTCAAGGATCTTTGGCTGGATCTTTCTAAGAAATTGTGAATGGATTGAAACATTGTGTAGCTATTAACCAATCTCCTAAGGCCCATTCAGATGAAGGAAGGACATGACTGAAGAAACTGAAGGACTTGGGATGTTACCCTAATGGACTGCTGTATTTGTATTCAGAAGTAAGATGATTGGGCCTTTTCTGCACAGGTTGACTTCCCTGTAAGACATTGTAATGACACTTAATAATTCTAATGATCATGGCCAGAGAAAACACATTATCAGAGAAAAAAAAATCCTGTATCCCTCAAGCTTTTTTTAAAAAAAGTACAAGTAATTACTTAAGATTCCATTCAATTTAAAACCACGTTCTGCCCAGACATTGATTGGGTTGTGAGGCATATAGAGTGAGCCTTCACTACCTTTTTTGGCAGACCATTTTGGGGTGTTCACATCTTTACTCTGTCCTTACAATGAAAGGGAATTGTCGGAAGATCTCATTGCTCTTAATAATGTATGACAGGTATGGCCAAGGGAAGTGGAGGAGCTGATTTGAACACAACTGATTTGAATTAGACACTGGACCATGTTCAGGGGTTTATCTTTTAGATGTGAATGAATATACCTCAACTATCATCAAGACCTTTGTGGATAAGTATGTGATTTGAAAACATACAGAGTCTTCTCAAATCAGAAACCTTGGATGAACTAGGAGATTCAGATTGTTCAATCTGTACTGTTTAAGGCCAGTGATCTAGAATCCCACAGAAAGCCCAGGTATGATCTATAGAAGGCCATCATGAGAGCAAAAGGGCAATTCTCTGTGAAGTTAGAGACAGGATCGGATGTGTGATGGCAGTGGCGTGCAATTACTTTACTTCCAGTAACTTAAAACTTAACAGCATAAACAGTGGTGACACTCATTCATCAATGAGCTCAAAACCTTTTATGCACGCATTTAAATGGAGTATAACACTACACCTTCGTAAATCCATACTGCGTCTGGTG
The DNA here is from genome assembly GCF_048418815.1 of Hemitrygon akajei. NCBI lineage: Eukaryota > Metazoa > Chordata > Chondrichthyes > Myliobatiformes > Dasyatidae > Hemitrygon > Hemitrygon akajei. The sequence continues at coordinate 87,486,405 of NC_133138.1, read as the reverse complement.
ATCCTGTGATCTCTACATGGCGGATGCCAGTACATCTTCCAAGAGGATGAACCCTTGCAAGGCTTTGGGTCCTGACAGTATACTTAGCAGGGCACTGAAAACATGCTGAGCAACTAGCTGGAGTGTTCAAGGATATCTTCAACCCCACTGCTGCATTTGGAGGTTCCCACTTGCTTTAACAAGACAGCAACCATGCTGATGTCCAAGAAGAGCAGGGTGAGCTGCCACAACAGCCATTGCCCAGTAACACACAAAACTATGTAATGAAAAGCTTTGAGAGGTTCAAAGTAAATTTATTATCAAAGTCTGTTTATGTCACCCATATACTATCTTACAGGAACATTTTTAAAAAATGGAATTTATGAAAAACCTATACATAACAAAGACTGAAAAACATCCAGTGTGCAAAAGAGGACAAATCAATAAGAAATAAAAACAAATGTAAACAAAAAATACTGAGAACATGAGTTGTAGAGTCCTTGAAAGGGAGTCTATAGGTTGTGGAGTCAGTTCAGTGTTGAGGTGAGTGAAATTATCTGCAATGGTTCAGGAGCCTGATGTTTGTAGGGTAATAAACTGTCTCTGAACCTGGCGGTATGGGATCGACAACAAATGCCATTTCATTGACTTTTCACTTAACCGTGGAACATCTGGACAACAAAGGTGCATACATCAGGATGCTCTTTATCGACTACAGCTCGGCATTCAATACTATCATCCCCTCAAAACTAATCAACAAGCTCTAAGACCTTGCCTCAATACCTCCTTGTGCAATTGGATCCTGAATTTCCTCACTTGCAGATCCCATTCAGTTCAGATTGGCAACAACATCTCCTAAACAATTTCCATCAGCACAGGTGCAGCAAAAGACTGTGTGCTTAGCACCCTCCCCCCACACCCCACTCTGTGACTGTGAGGCTAAACACAGTTCCAATGCATATTTACATTTGCTGATGACACCACTGTCACTGGCTGAATCAAAGGCACTGATAAATCAGCATATAGGAGGGAGATTGAAAGCCTGGCTTTCAATCAAGTGCCACAACAACAACCTCTCTTCATCTCAGCAAGACTAAGGAGCTGATTATTGACTTCAAGAAGAGGAAACCAGAAGTCAATGAGTCAGTTGTCATTGAGAGATCAGAAGTGGAGAAGGGTCAGCAACTTTAAATTTCTTGGTGTTATCATTTCAGAGGACCTGTCCTGGGCCAGCATGTAAGTGTAATTACGAAGAAAGCATGTCAGTGCCTCTAATTCTTTAGAAATCTGTGAAGATTCAGAATGACATCTAAAACATCTTGGCAATCATCTATTTATGTGTGGTGGAGAGTATACTGACTAGTTACATCACAGCCTGGTATGGAAATACCAATGTTTGGAAAATATTACAGAGGTAGTTGATATGGCCCATTCTATCAAAGGGAAAAGCCTTCCCCACCATTGTGCACTTCTACATAGAGTGCTATTGCAGGAAAGCAGCATCCATCATCAAGGGCCTTCACTACCTTGATCACTACTGCCATCAGGAAGAAGGTCCAGGAGCCTCACGTCCAGGACCCACACCACCAGGTTCAGGGACAGTTATTACCCCTCAACCATCTGGCTCTTGAATCAGTGTGGATAACTTCACTTACCCTTTAACTAAACTGTTCCCACAACCTATGGACTCACTTTCAAGGACTCTTTAGAATCAGAATCAGGCTTAATATCACTGGCATATGTTGTGAAATTTGTTGTTATGTAGCAGCAGTACATTGCAATACATAATAAAAACTGAAAATTACAGAAAGATATATATATATTTGAATTAAGTAAGTGGTGTAAAAAGAGAGGTAGTGTTCATGGATTAATTTTCCATTCAGAAAACTGATGACAGAGGGGAAGTGGACCTGAAACTTTGCATGTGTGTCTTCAGGTTCCTGTACTACCTCCCTGATGGTAGCAATGAGAAGAGAGCATGTCCTGGGTGATGGGGTCCCTAATGCTGCTTCCTTTTTGAGGCATCACACTTTGAACATGTCATGCATGCTGGAGAGGAGAGTGTTCATGATGGAGCTGACTGCCATTGTGCCTTCAGAGATATTAACACCCAAGAACTTGAAATTGTTCACTCTTTCCACCTCTGATCCCTTGATTCATCTCATGTTCTTGATATTTGTTGCAAGAAAACGAATCTCAGAGTTGTATATGGTGACATATTTGAACTTTGAAATTTACTTTGAATTCTGAACTTTTGAACTGTACCTCCTGTAGCAGAAGTAGCAGAAAAGAGTATAGCCTGGATGATGGGAGAGTCCTTGATGATGGATGCTCATTTCTTGTGGAGCGCTGCTAGTAAATGTGCTTAATGATGGGGAGGACTTAGCCTGTGATGGTCTGGACTGTGGTCAATAATCAGCTCTTTGTCTTTGCTGACATTGAGTGAGACATTGTTATGGCACTATTTAACCAGGTGTTCAATTTCTATCATATATGCCAATTCATCACCACCTTTGATGATCAGTTGGTCATGGTTGGTGTTAACTACAGCCTGGGCAAGGACCTGGACCCACTGCAATTCATCTACTGCTGTATCAGTTATACTACAGAAACAATCTCACTGCCTCTACATTCTGCTTTAGAGCACTTAGACAACAGCAAGACATATGTCAGACTGTTGCTTATCGATTCTAGCTCGACATTTAATACATCAGCCCTGCAGAATTGATCTCCAAATTTCAACACCTAGGGCTCTGAACATCTTTTTGCCGCTGGATCCTTGACTTCTTCATCAGAAGCCATAGTCAGTTCAGGTCAGTAATAACATTTTCTCCTCACTGGCAGTCAACAAAAGCACACCACAAGGATGAGTGCTTAACCCATTGCTCTGCTCTCTCTACATTCGTGACTGTGTGGACCAAGGAAATGATCATGAATTTCAGAAATGGGAAGTCATAAGAACACACACCAGTCCATCAGTCCGCATTTGGGGGGGGCGGGTGCTGATGTCAGGGTGAAAGGTGTGAGCAGCTTCCTGGGCATCTCAGAGGATCTATCCTGGATCCAGCACATTGATGCAATCACAAAGAAGGCACACCGGCAGCTCTACTTCATTTGGAGTTTGAGAAGATTTGATCTGTTACCAAAGACTTTTGCAAATTTCTAAGGGAGAGAACATTGTATGGAGGTTCTAATGCACAGCATTGTAAGAGGCCATGGAATGTTGTAGATGTGGCCAACTCCATCACGGGCACAACCCTCCCCACCAGAAGGACATCTTCAATAGGTGGTACCTCAAGAATGCGGCATCCCTCATGAAGGATCTTCACCATCTAGGACACATCCTCTTGTCATTACTGCCATCGGGGAGGAGTTACAGGATCCACATTTACAATTCAACAACAGCTTTCCTTCTGCTGTGAGATTTATGAAACCCATGAATACTGTCTTTTTTGTAGTAATTTATTTTGTAACTTATAGTAATTTTATGCCTTTGCACTGTACTCCTGCCATGGAATGACAAATTTCATGTCATATTAGTAAGTGATGACAGACTTGATTCTGATATTTAACAGACAAATTAACAATTCATCCGGAGTATAAATATCTACCGCACTCAACACACACGCATTAGTTACTGATAACCCCATGGATGCTCAACCCCAGCAGCATTCATACCAGTACAGACTTAAATATACATCCCACTGGTTCAATGCTTAGGGCAATCACACAGCATCCAACAAATTCATTTCTAGACGAGCCCCCCACAATTGTAACCCTCAGGTTCGGTGGGTGGCGTTAGTCTAGGGAAGGTAGTCTCTGGCCACGCCAAACTTATGAAATCTCGTCTATGTGGATGTTCTGTGATGTGTTACCCTGTAACAAATCAGTACCATGAAATAACAAACAGTACACCATATGCAATTAAACAATTTAGCTTTATAATTCTTAATTTGACTAGAGGGTTAGTAAAGTAAACAAAAAGAAAAGGGCCCATTTTAATGAAACATTTCACATCCGTTCGTCCTCCATCGATTATCCCTGGGCATCGTCGATTGCCAGCCCGAATCCAAGTCCATTCCGTCCTGCAGTCTACGACCTCTCCATTCTGGCATCTTCTCTCTCTGTCTTAACCACATAACCATATAACAATTACAGCATGGAAACAGGCCATCTTGGCCCTTCTAGTCCGTGCCGAACATTTATTCTCACCTCGTCCCACCAGCCTGCACTCAGCCCATAACCCTTTATTACTTTCCTGTCCATATAACTATCCAATTTTTTTTTTAAATGACAATATCAAACCTGCCTTTACCACTTCTACTGGAAGCTTGTTCCACACAGCTACCACTCTGAGTAAAGAAGTTCCCCCTCGTGTTACCCCTAAACTTTTGCCCCCTAACTCTCAACTCATGTCCTCTTGTTTGAATCTCCCCTGCTCTCAATGGAAAAAGCCTATCCACGTCAACTCGATCTATCCCGCTCATAATTTTAAATACCTCTATCAAGTCCCCCCTCAACCTTCTATGCTCCAAAGAAAAAAGACCTAACTTGTCCAACCTTTCTCTAACTTAGGTGCTGAAACCTAGGTAACATTCTAGTAAATCTCCTCTGTACTCTCTCTATTTTGTTAACATCTTTCCTATAATTCGGTGACCAGAACTATACACAGTACTCCAAATTTGGCCTTGCTAATGTCTTGTACAATTTTAACATTACATCCCAACTCCAATACTCAATGCTCTGATTTATAAAGGCCAGCATACCAAAAGATTTCTTCACCACCCTATCCACATGAGATTCCACCTTCAGGGAACTGTGCATCATTATTCCTAGATCACTCTGTTCCACTGCATTCCTCAGTGCCCTACCATTTACCATGTATGTCCTATTTGGATTAGTTCTACCAAAATGTAGCACCTCACACTTATCAGCATTAAACTCCATCTGCCATCTTTCAGCCCACTCTTCTAACTGGCCTAAGTCTCTCTGCAAGCTTTGAAAACCTACTTCATTATCCACAACGCCACCTATCTTAGTATCATCTGCATACTTACTAATCCAATTTACCAACCCATCATCCAGATCATTAATGTATATGGCAAACAACATTGGACCCAGTTCAGATCCCTGAGGCACACCACTAGTCACTGGCCTCCATCCTGACAAACAGTTATCCACCACTACTCTCTGGCATCTTCCCATCCAGCCACTGTTGAATTCATTTTACTACTTCAGTATTAATACCTAACAATTGAACCCTCCTAACTAACCTTCCATGTGGAACCTTGTCAAAGACCTTACTGAAGTCCATATAGACAACATCCACTGCTTTACCCTCATCAACTTTCCTAATAACCTCTTCAAAAAATTTAATAAGATTTGTCAAACATGACCTTCCACACACAAATCCATGTTGACTGTTCCTAATCAGACCCTGTCTATCCAGATAATTATATATACTATCTCTAAGAATACTTTCCATTAATTTGCCCGCCACTGATGTCAAACTTACAGGCCGATAATTGCTAGGTTTTCTCTTAGAACCCTTTTTAAACATTGGAACCACATGAGCAATACGCCAATCCTCCCAGGGCACCATCCCCGTTTCTAATGACATTTGAAATATTTCTGTCAGAGCCCCTGCAATTTCCACACTAACTTCCTACAAGGTCCTAGGGAATATCCTGTCAGGATCTGGAGACTTATCCACTTCTATATTCTTTAAAAGCGCCAGTACTTCCTCTTCTTTTATCATCATAGTTTCCATAACTTCCCTACTTGTTTCTCTTACCTTACACAATTCAATATCCTTCTCCTTAGTGAATACCGAAGAAAAGAAATTGTTCAAAATCTCCCCCATCTCTTTTGCCAAATAAAAGACTGCAAATACCTTGCTCTCGGGCACACAAGAAAGAAAACACATCCCTCATTGGATGGCGCACATTCCAAACCCCCCCTTATCTCTCGTCATAACCCAAACACTGCAGGTATTGAGAAGCCATTACATAGCAGCAAAACCTTTCCCAGGACTTTACATACATGCAAAAAAGTGAATCTAAGACAAAAAGAGCCACATTTACAGTAAAATGAACCAAGCAATGCCATGGGTGCTTTACAAAATTAAAATTGACATTTCCCTTTATAATTTCTCCTCTTTTATTACTAAGAAATCAATTTTATTTTTTAATCTATGTTTTAAGTTGTTATAGATGCCCTTAATTATTTTGTGACGATTCCTGGTAATTTATTTCTACATTCTAACTTCTGGCTTATTGATAACTATTTTATTCTTACACAAGTTCCCTGAATATGGACCATAGAGCAACCCAGCACAGGAATGTTTGGCCCACATGGTCCTGTGAAACTAATTAAATGAGTAAACAAATGCCCAACTGTAATTGTCCCTTCTGCCTGCACAATGTCAATATCCCTCCATTCATGTGCTTAATAAGAACCTCTTAATGACTTTTATTATATTTATTTCTATCTGCTCCCATGGCAGCGCATTCCAGGAACTGTGTAAAAACTTATGCTACCCATCTCCTTTAAACTTACCTCTCCCATATTTTTTATTTCAAAGATGATATAACACAATTGACAACTAGATTTGGGGTAGAAGAGGAACCATCATCCTGCACAGTTTGGAGCATGTTCCTGTTTGTCCACATCTGGGAAAGTTACACCTTGAACCAGTCTGGCCATCTCCTCTGGCCTCTCTCACCAACAAGGTGTTTCCACCCACAGGCAGCTGCTCATTGGATATTGTTTGTTTATCACACCATTCTCTGTAAACGCTGGAGACTGTTGTGCGTGAACAGCCCAGCAGATCAGCAGTCTAACCATCTGATCAAATTACCCCATCTGACACCAACAATCATTCCACAGTCAAAGTCACGTAGATCATGTCTTCCCTATTCTGATCTTGGTCTGAACAACAACAGAACCTCTTGACCATGACTGCATGCTTTTATGCATAGAGTTGCTGCCACATGTTTAGCTGATTAGGTATTTGCATTATTGAGCAAGGAATACAGGTATACCTAATAAAATGGCCAGGGTGGAGCAGTGGTGTGCCTCCATGGTTACCGGTAACTAATCATGTGTTAAGTGGGGTAGATATTCATACTCCGGATGAATTGTTAATTCGCCTGATATGTATTGTTAAAGTTGTCAGCAAAGTTACGATTACGGGGTGGAGGTTTGGTAAAATGGCTTGCACAGACCTCATTTTACTGCAGACTAGCGCTGACATAACGGCAGTGGAACTGCCTGGTACTATCGGTGTCCCAGGTAAGGGGGGGTCATGGGTTGCCCACACTTTCAGGGAGGAGGAGAGTGTAGCAGAGTGGGCCAAATCAGAAGTCGAGTTTCCCGTAGCTGGGGGTGGGGACTTCAAAGACAGGGTTATCTCATTTCTGCTTAACGAAGGGAAGGAATGGTCTGATTTGGAATGTCTAATGGATCGTTGGTCCCCAGGGAAGAGTGAGAATTCTGAGTTAGTATTTGCCCTTATCTCTCTGACAAATAAATAGAAAACTGCCCAGGTCCAAATTCCCAGCTAAGGTAGGCTCAGTCTATTCTCAGGAACGAAGCCCACCCCTAAAGGAAGAGGACTATGAGTTTTGGGCGGATCAGACCTCTCAGTTGTTAGATGAGTGGCAGTGCTCTGATGACGTAAAGCAACAGAGATTGGTTGAGTGTTTGAGGGTGCTGATGTGAGAGCCATGAAGTCCTGGTACATGGGAGCACTGGAAAATGTATTTAGCGTGACAAGAAGCCCAATGGAGCTCATGCCGGGGTTTCAGAATATGTGTCAGGAGAAGGCGGAGAAGCTTTCTGCCTACATATTTCAGCTGGAGAGGCAGCTAAATTCCTTGCGGCGCAGAGGGGCCATTCAGGCGGCTGAGGTAGATCAGTTAAGAATGGACCAGATAGCAAAGGGAGCCCAGTCCCAGGACCTGATTGCTTGGGGTCCCCGACTGTCTTGGAAGATGCGTCCCCTCCCTTGTTTGTTGAGTTGATCAGAGAAGTACGAGAGGAGGAGAATGTGTTGAAGGCGCGGGTGGCCTCTGTTAGCAGGGTACAGTCCTCAGTAGCGGTCTGCTGCGGTGAAGTGACCATGGATAGCACACCCCGGGGAGTAGTAGAGGAGGTTGTGGCAGAGTTGAGAGCTGAGATGTTCTGGTTGTTATCGGTGGCTGTGGACCCCCCCCCCCCCCCCACCATATGATGGTGATGGAGCTGATAGGTGGATCCTCTAAGGGGGTAGACTATGCGGAAAGCTGCTAACAGCTGGTGTCCAGCGAGAAGGGGAGTGGCCGGTATTGTCTGTTATAACTGTGGTGAAGAGGGACATTTCGGGCAGGAGTGTGATGATGGGAAACCCCTTGGAGAGTGAGCCCCTGGGTACCTAAGCAGAGAGACCCAGTGAGGGGATGGCCTGGCATATCGCGGGGGGGGGGGGGGGGGGGGGGGGGGGTGGGGGTGGACACCACAGCAAAATATCAAGGAGCACACTAAAGCAAAGAACCATATTCCCGGCGGCCAAACTCCAGTATATCGCTCTGGTTAGATGGTATTTATGCTAGAGCCATACTTGACAAAGGGTTGCAGGTCACTTTGCTGTACCGTTCATTTTACAACCATTTGATGCATTTACAGTATTTGATGCATATACCATTGATGTCTCTCAGTGCACCAGAGATCTGGGATCTTAATGCAGCTGGTTATCCATGGTTATTTGTCAGTGAAGCTGGAGTTTTTGGAGGCTGATGTGGGAGTAGTTGAGGCCCTTGATGCATTAGTGCTAGTTTATCCGGACCCTGTTGAGAAGCATAGAAACACAGAAAACCTACAGCACAATACAGGCCCTTCGCCCCACAAAGTTGTGCCGAACATGTCCCTACCTTAGAAATTACTAGGCTTACCTATAAGCCCTGTATTTTACTAAGCTCCATGTACCTATCGTATCCGCCTCCACCACTGTTGCTGGCAGCCCATTCCATGCATTCACCACTGTCTGAGTAAAAAACTTACCCCTGACATCTCCTCTGTACCTACTCCCCAGCACCTTAAACCTGTGTCCTCTTGTGGCAACCATTTCAGCCCTGGGAAAAAGCCTCTGACTATCCACATGATCAATGCCTCTCATCATCTTGTACACCTCTATCAGGTCACCTCTCATCCTCCTGCTCTCCAAGGAGAAAAGGCCGAGAAGGGCGCCGTTTCAATTCTTGTGGGGACAAAACACTCCTATGGTGAGGAGGCTGATGGGAGCCTGCAAGGAGAAAGCTGAAGAGAGTTTCCTGAGAACATCGTCCGTTCACCCAGTGTTTCGAGCGGCTTTTGAGGAAGTGTGTTACTGCATTGGGCTGGATAATGAGTTTAGACGAGGGACTGTGTGGTTCACCCAGTCAAAGCCAATCGTGTTCCGGCCTGGAGAAGTAGCCAGAATAATGGGGAAACCCTAAATTTCCCGGAATGCCCGAGGGCGAGGCCCTCTTGCTCCGAAAGACCATGACAAGGAGTCGGGAATGCTTGCTGGGGTACTGGTGAGGCCCGAACTGCAGAAGCCCTCGGTTGTACAGGTAAACAGGACGGCAGTGATTGTCAGGAACACTACGCAGAGGGAGGTCACCTTTATGTCCCGGAGCATCTTTTCCAGGTGACAGTAATGTTTAGTCTCCCTGTGAGAGAAGATAGGGAGAAACTATTGGAAAAAGGGGGAAAGTTGACCTGCGGGTTGGAAGAGCAGGTTGATAGAGAAGGTGTTGAAGCTGGAAGGTGACTTTTCCACTGAAGAGTTTGACGTAGGTTGTTCCAAGAGCACTCGTCACACTCTGCAGGTGACTGAGGACACTCAATTCAAAGAGAGGTCGTGGTGACTGGCCCCAGCAGAGGTGAAAGATGTTCAGCAGTATTTGTGGAAGTTGAAGGAAGCTGGGATCATCACCGAGTCCCGAAGCCCCTATGCATCCCCAATAGTAGTGGCCAGAAAGAAGAATGAGAAAATACGGATGCGTGTGGATTGTGGGACTCTGGTCCTGAGGATTGAAGACGTGCTGGCCTGTCTGAGTGGTGCAAAGTAGTTCAGTGTGCTGGACTTGGAAGAGTGGATATTACCAGATCCCCGTGAGTGAGGCTGACAAAGAGAAGATGGAATTTATATGTCTGCTGGATTCCTCCAGTTCAAAAGGATACTCCAGGGCATATTGGGAGCCCCTGCAACCTTCCAGCATGTCATAGAGAAAATGGTGGGGGATTATGAACTTGCTTGAGGCATTGGTATATCTGAATGACCTTATAGTGTTTGGGTCCACATTGGAAGAGTATGAAGTGAGGTTACTGAAGGTGCTGGGCTGCCTGAAAGCTGAAGGGTTAAAACTTTCGCTGGACAAGTGCCAGTTCTGCAAAACTTCTGTTAGCTATGTTGGGCACATAGTCTCATGGGATGGAGTAGCTAAAATCTGTCTAAGATAGAGACGGTGACCACATGGCCAAGGCCCCAAACTGTGAGTGCTTTGCGTTCACTCCTCGGGTTCTATGGTTACTATCGGAGGTTCATGAAGGGCTATGTGAAAGTGAGCCACCCATTGAATCAAATTCTGTGTGGTTACCCTCCCTTGGGAAAGAAAGGGAAGAGGAGGACAAAAGGAGAGGGGGGTAAAGAGTATCTTGGTCCTTCGGAGCCTGTGAAGATGTGAAGATGCCTTTCAGTTGCTGAAGGTGCTGCAGACACAGGCACTTGTGCTGGCTTTTGCAGACCACCGGAAAGTTGATGAGACTTCTATATTCTTTAAAAGTGTCAGTACTTCCTCTTCTTTAATCATCACAGTTTCCATAACTACCCTACTTGTTTGCATTACCTTACACAATTCAATATCCTTCTCCTTAGTGAATACTGAAGAAAAGAAATTGTTCAAAATCTCCCCCATCTCTTTTGGCTCCACACACAGCTGTCCACTCTGATTCTCTAAGGGACCAATTTTATCCCTCGCTATTCTTTTGCTATTAATGTAACTGTAGAAACCCTTTGGATTTATTTTCACCTTACTTGCCAAAACAACCTCATATCTTCTTTTAGCTTTTCTAATTTCTTTCTTAAGATTCTTTTTACATTCTTTATATTCCTCGAGCAACTCATTTGCTCCATGCTGCCTATATTTATTATCGATCTGTCTCTTTTTCTGAACCAAGTTTCCAATATCCCTTGAAACCCATGGCTCTCTCAAACTTTTAACCTTTCCTTTCAACCTAACAGGAACATAAAGATTCTGTACCCTCAAAATTTCATCTTTAAATGACCTCCTTTTCTCTATTACATCCTTCCCATAAAACAAATTGCCCCAATCCACTCCTTCTAAATCCTTTCGCATCTCCTCAAAGTTAGCCTTTCTTGAATCCTATCCTTCTCCATAATTATATTGAAACTGATGGCATTGTGATCACTGGACCTGAAGTGCTCCCCAACACATACCTCCGTCACCTGACCTATCTCATTCCCTAACAGGAGATCCAAAACTGCCCCTTCTCTATTTGGTAGCTCTATGCAAAAAACTATCCTGCACACATTTTACAAACTCCAAACCATCCAGCCCTTTTACAGAATGGGCTTCCCAGTCTACGTGTGGAATATGAAAATCTCCCATAATCACAAACTTGTGCTTACTACAAATATCTGGTATCTCCTTACAAATTTTCTCCTCCAATTCTTGCTCCCCATTAGGTGGTCTATAATACACCCCTATTAGTGTTACTACATCTTTCCCATTCCTCAATTCCACCCAAATAGTCTCCCTAGATGAGCCCCCTAATCTATCCTGCCAAAGCACCGCTGTAATATTTTCTCTGACAAGCAACGCAACACCTCCCCCTCTTGCCCCTCCGATTCTATCACACCTGAAGCAATGAAATCCAGGAATATTTAGTTGCCAATCTCAGCCCTCCTGTAACCATGTTTCACTAATATCTACAACATCATATTTCCAGGTATCAATCCATGCCCTAAGCTCATCCACCTTTCTTACAATGCTTCTAGCATTAAAATAGATGCATTTAAGAAACTCTCCACCTCTTACTATCTGTTTATCCCTAACAGTGCAAACAACTTTATTGTCTTTTTCTTTCTTCTCCCCTACATCTTTGGTCTGAGCGCTCCCCTTCTCTATCACCTGCCTATCCTCCCTCACACACTGTCTACTAGCTTTCTCTATTTGTGAACTAACCTCCTCTCTCCTAGTCTCTTCAATTTGATTCCCACCCCTCCCAACCATTCTAGTTTAAAGTCTCCCCAGTAGCCTTAGCAAATCTCCCCGCCAGGATATTGGTCCCCCTAGGATTCGAATGCAACCCGACCTTTTTGTACTGGTCACACTTGCCCCAAAAGAGGTAGGTCCCAATGATCCAGAAACTTGAATCCCTGACCCCTGCTTCAATCCCTCAGCCACGCATTTATCCTCCACCTCATTCCATTCCTACTCTCACTGTCACATGGCACAGGCAGTAAACCCAAGATTCAGTTTATTGTCATTCAGAAACCACAAATGCAATGCAATTAAAAAATGAGACAACTTTCCCCCAGAATGATATCACAAAAGCATATGACAAAACAGACTACACCAGAAAATCCACATAACATTTGGCATTCCTCAATCCAGAGTCCGGAGAGGCTGCTGCGTATTAATATTGCACTACCGTCTTAGCGCGTTCCCTGAAAAGGAGCTCCAAATCCACCAGACAAAAACAAGAACAAAAAACTAAAGCTACAAGACCTTCACAAAACCACATAATTACAACATATAGTTACAACAGTGCAAACAATAGCATAATTGATAAAAAAAAAACAGACCATGGGCACAGTAAAAATAGTCCAAAGATGTTAAAGGACTATAAGTTCAAAAGAAATCACCACACAGTTTCCACAAGTCCCCAGGGTCCCGAGAGACTCACCATCCCACGCCGGTGGCTGAAGGGAATACCCCTGCTATGGACTTCCACGGCGCCGCCCGACTCAGCCTCACAGATGCAGCACACAATGAAAGCTCCGTCGAACCCAGCCTTGCAGACACAGCACACACCGAAAGTGACCTGACCACAGCGGACTCCGAGTCCGTCGAACCTCCGAGCTGATGACCATCCCCTCCGGCACAGCTTCTCCGAGCACCATCCTCTGCTGAGCGTATTAAGACGGCCCTGCCAACGGCCATCGGCAACGCGACCCAAGGACTGGGGGCCTGTTCTTCCCAGCAAAGTCCCGGACCTCACAGCAGCAGCAGCAACGAAAAAGGTCTTCCTGGAATTTCCTGATGTTCCTCCATGCTCCCACGTCCATTTTCAATCGATTATGATTGCGCACAGCACCCCACTTCACAAATAACAGATAACTACCTTTGCAGTCCTTCTTCTCAACTTGCTTCCTAACTCCCTATATTCTCTTTTCAGGACCTCTTTCCTTTTCCTACCCATGTCATTGGTACCTATATGTACCATGATCTCTGGCTCCTCACCCTCCCACTTCAGGATATCTTGGACGTGATCAGAAACATCCTGGACCCTGGCACCAGGTGGGCAAACTACCATCTGGGTCTCCTTACTGCATTCCAGAGTTGAAATAGCTCACACGAGAGGGCACAGTTTTAAGGTACTTGGAAGTAGGTACAGAGGAGGTGTTAGGGGTAAGTTTTTTACGCAGAAAGTGGTGAGTGTGTGGAATGGGATACTGCCAACTGTGGTGGAGGTGGAGGGTCTTTTAAGAGTCTTCTGGATAGGCACATGGAGCTTAGAAAAATAGAGGGCTATGGGTAACCCTAGGTAGTTTCTAAAGTAAGTACATGTCTGGCACAGCATTATGGGCTGAAGGGCCTGTAATGTGCTGTAGGTTTTCTATGTTTCTCTGCTTGGGACCTTGGAGATCAGCAAGAAAAGCAGATGGCGTCAACATATTGGACATCTGATCCACTGTTACAACTGTACCTAAAATGAAGCTACCGGGTACTCACCGTATTATCTGATGTTTGGGCGCGAGGCGAGGTTGCCTATTGACCTTTGCTTTGGGACTGACGAGGGGAACCTACCACTGATGATTTATCTGAAGTATGTGTCTGATATGAGAAGGGTGCTGAAAAAGGCTTATGAATTAGTCGGGGTCGTGGCTGCCAAGCAGAATCAAGGAAATAAGAGAAGGAATTATCAAAAGGTTAGGTTCTCCAAACTCATGCTGGGAGACCAAGTCTTCATAAGGAATTTGAAGCTACCTGGGAAACATAGTTGGCTGACTGCTGGGCGGCTATGTCCTGTGTGGTGGAGAGTCAGATGCCAAATGTACCAGTTTTTCGGGTGAAACCAAAGGATGGGAATGGGCCTGTCAAGATTCTTCATCGGAACCACCTTCTACCTTTGGGACAAGAGGTGCAGATAGACCCAGAGCCCAACCTGGAGCCTACACCTAGTAAGAGGACTCTGCGGTGATGCGGGGAGACTGCAGGCCCAACAACAGGAGAGATTAGGCCAGCCCCCACCCTTGAGTGGGATACTGATTTGGAGGATGAGGATGTTGGGGTGTGATATATGCTGCCTTTTGCTAACTCCCCACTGACTGAGGAAGAGACTGCTAACCTTCTCATGCTGAGTAAGGTGAAATCAGGGGTTGTGGGGGGGGGGGGGGGGCGCAATCTGTGGACAGCCTGGGTTGCAGTGGAATCCTGCAAAGGATGAAGCAGGTCTCAGCCACTGGACACAGGGGTGGGTTTTCTTTCTTGTGTGCCCGAGAGCCAGGGATTCGCGGTCTTTTGTTCGGCGGAAGATGGAGAGAGACGATGCCAAAATGGAGAGGTTGTAGACTGCAGGATGAAGTGGACTTGGAATGGGGCCGGGAGTCGATGAGGTCTGGGGGGAAATCAATGGAGAACTAGCAGATGGGAAAACCATGAGCTCCAACATGCACATTAGATTGTTTCATTAAAATGGACCCTTTTGTTTTTCTCTAACCTTCTAGTCAAATTAAGAATCATAAAGCTAACTCATTTAATTGCATATGGTGTACCATTTGTTATTTCATGTTACTGACTTGTAACAGGGTAACACATCACACAGCATCCATACAAACGAGATTTCACATTTGGCGGGGCCGGAGACTGTTTTCCCCAGACTAACGCCGCTGGCCGAACCTGAGGATTACAATCACATATCTTAAATATTTAGAAGTTGCTTTTGAGATCTAACAATGATAAAGTAGGTTACAGCTGCCCTACATGAATGAAGCTCCCAAAAATATGGTTAAGTTCAAACCAGAACCAAATCTTGAGGAGAAGAAAACATGTTTATATGTAACCTTCGAGAGATAATTAGACACTATTCTCACTTGAGAAGATAAGCTGCCAGTTTCACCATGGGAAGCTACTTAAGCGAACTGGAAATTGACATTAATCACTTTTGATTGATATTCATGCAACAATACTCAATGAAGCTTTGATACTTTGAGCCCATTGAAATTAGCCACTAAGTGTGGAATATCCTGATTTAGCTCTCTTGCACTTCCCTCTCACTCTGAATCCCCATACTCTGGCCAGATTTAATTGTTGCAAGGCAATAGAGTGGCATGGAGTTCAGAAGTAGGAAAGGTGTAGTTACTCTGATGGGGTTTTTACAATAGGTCTTACAATGGCCACTAAAAGGTGGAGGAACTGATATTTAGACAGATTATTGAAAGGTGTTGAAACAACAGGTTGTTATAGTGTAACACCCTGGGAAAGGTTTCACTGCTGATGTAATGGTCTTTCTGTAGAAGCAGTTATGGTTAGTTATAATGGGTGCTTTGGAATGTGAGCCATCCAATGACGGGAAGGTGTTTTCGTGCTGTGTGCCTGACACCAGGAAGATCTGGATCTTTTGTTCGGTGGGAGATGCAGAGAGAAGATGTCGGAGAGGAGAGGTCATAGGACTCGACCCAGAGTGGGCCATGATCCGACGAAGACCAGGAAGATCGAAGGAGGATTGTCAAAGAGGAAACCATGAGCTCCAACTTATGCACATTTGACTGTTTCATTAAAATGAGCCCTTTTTTTTGTTTTTTCTTCACTAACCTTGTAGTCAATTAAGAATTTTAAAGCTAAATTGTTAACTATATGCGGTGTACTGTCTTCTATTTCGTGGTGCTGATTTGTAACAGGGTAACAAATCACACAGCATCCACACAAACAGGGGGTTTTGGGGTGGCCTCGCATCTCAATCTCACCTGTTTGGCAGGGCCCGAGATTGTCTTCCCTAGCTGACACAGCTGACAGAACTTGAGATTACTATAGTTTTACCAGATTTGACTGGAACTTCCTTAATACAAGAAGTTCAAATGGGGTAGAATTTCTTCTGAGCATCAAAGACAGATTTTTGAAACAGTATGTGAAGAGTCTAACTAGAAGAGAGAACATACAGGACCTAGTTCTGATAAATGAACTAGTAGGCTAGGTGACAGACCTGATGGTGGGTGAACATTTTGGGAATAGTGACCACAACTCATTTTGTCTTAAGGTATGGGTAAATATAAAATCAGATGTTGTGAGAGGGTACGATATTGAAGGAGAGCAAATCACAACAGGATATAATTGGAGGTAAGGAGTATTGTTTGGGAGCATCTGCTGTAAAACAAGATGCATGGATTAGCGTTAGTAAGTTGTGGGCATGCTCTGTTGGTGCTGGAAGCATAGCAATACATGGATATGAAGAGAATGGGGGGATCTGGATGATAAACAGGAGGAGGACATTTATACAAATTAAACGAAGCACAACATTTTGGGCTGAATGGATTTGCAGTGCTGTTCTGTTCTAGCTTTGTTTTAATGACATCAGGCAACACCCATAACTGAGCCTGTGTTTGGCACTGCGATTCAGTTGTCTCTGTGATTATACTTGCAAAACTATATTTTTAAGAAGAAGCTATAATTATGTTGATCTAATTTGTGCAAAAGCAGACCCATGCTATTCATAGCTAATGATACAAAGGGAGTGTTTGGTCTGGTAGAAAATGGATCAGGTACCAGGATTGTTGTTTGAATTGTGAGTGGATATGTGATTACCAGCATGTAAGTCCTATTGTGTTATTTAAATGTAACTCTCGATTTGCCTAGTGACTTAGTCTAGGGGATGATAGCCCCCGGCCCGGCCAAACTTAAGAAATCTCATTTGAGTGGATGCTGCACAATGTCCCCTGTTACAAATCAGTACCACGAAATAACAACAGTACACAACATGCGATTAAAAGATTGAGGTTTACAGTTCTTAATTTGACTGTATGGTTAGTAAAGAAACAAAAAAAAAGAAAAGGGCCCATTCTCATGAAACGTTCTAATGCACAAACATTGGAGCTCACTGACAAGGCTGTTCGTCCACCATTGATCTCCTCTGATCGTCGCTGACCTTCGGATCCTCGCTCCAAGTCCTCTCTGTCTGGTGGTCTACCAATTCTCTCCATTCGTGTCTTCTCTCCTCATTTCTCCTCGGCAAAAGACCGTGAAATCCCTGCTCCCAGATCCACAAGAAAGAACAACCCTCTGACTGGATAGCCCCACATTCCAAAGCACCGTTTATCTCTAGTCAGAACCCAAACATTGCTGCTACAGAGAAACCATTACATTAGCAGTGAAACCTTACAGTGTGTTGCATAAACTACAGTGTTGGTGTTGTCATCTTTCCATGCTGTAACATGTCAGTAAGCTGATAAATCTGTTTTAATATCCATCCCTCATTATTCCTGAACAAAATAACTTGGCCATGTCAGAAGGTAATTGTGGATTTAGAGACACACAAAAGTTATATTGGTAAGTAGCAAATTTTCTTCCCTGAAGAACCCTATGTGTTTATAATAGCATCCAGCTACCATTGCTGACATGTGTTTTCACTCTATCTTTATTTAATGGAATTTAAACTCTCCATCTGCACTGGGCTTGCCTTTTCAGGTCTATAATACAGGATTGTGGATTAGGTTCCAGTAATATAAATGCGATCTGTGTCCTGCCATGGCTCAGATATAACCAAGATCACCAGATCTGCAACTTGTGCCAATAGTTATATTCATTACAAATCCTGCAGGTCAATCAGTATTCGTACCGTTGGGTCCTGCAGGTGCAAGTTAAAACTAGCGGAGCAAAAGCAATGGCATGTCTGCCAACAGGACGTTAGTCCACATTGGATCAACAGACTCTTGCCCATTGAGATAAGGAGAAAATAGAGAAATGACAGTAGGAATGATTGTGCATTACTCTGAATTTATGTATAGAAAGAGAAATACAGAGAAAGAAAAATATAAAGAACAAAGAGAGGGGGAAATAGAGGAAGAAAGAACAGTTGGAGAAATATTTGACATTTTTGAAATCCTTTAGAAGAACTTACTGCATGTGGGAGTGAGCTAGTCCAACATGCCAGCATTTGGCCCCTAACCTTTGATACTTTGCTATCCATGTTGTTGTCTAAGTGTCCTTTAAACATTGTAATTGCTCCCCTCTCTTTCAGTAGCTTGTTCCACATAACTGCCGCCCTCCTCAAATCTTCCCCCTCTCAGCTCAAACCTATGTTCTTTAGTTTTAGCCTCCCCTACCCTGGGAAAAGATTGAGGACATCATTTGTATCTAAGCCCCTCGTTGATATACTTCTATAAGGTCATGAGGTTAAGGTACAACTTTATAAAACATATGTTAGTCCACAGTTGGAGTATGGTGTGCAGTCATGGTCACCATTCATGATTACACTGAAGAAGGTGCAGAGGAGGTTGACTAGGGGGAGCATTCCGGATATTTGGAGAGAGTGGATTTTTTTTTACCCTAAGTATGGTTGGAACCTGGAGCACATTGCAGTGTTAAGAGGCAATGTCTCCCTCTGACATCGAAGTATTCAGAACTACTTGAATTGCCATGGCAGAGAGGTCTGGGGCCTTGGTTGGCATGGACGTGATGGGCTTAAATGCATATTTCTATCTTGCAAGGCTCTGTGACCACGACAGTAACATTGACACTGATCAAACAAAGTCAAACCACATGTCTCAAAACAGTGTGAACTTCTCTTATCTGCGTGCTTCCACTGAGTTATACAGCATTGCTCCAGCAGTCAAAGAATCTGGTCTGTTAGACAGCAAGGTACAAACGTCAGCATCATACTACAGACTGTCTGGCTCTGAGTTGTTCCATGCATGCACACACAAGATTTTGCTATCTCATCACCTTCTATATGTCAATGCATTTTTCCTTTATAAAGCTGAGTGCAGTTATTTCATCTAGATTAGTGCTTCTGACCTTGTAGAATTAGATTCATTCATGGGCACTATAATTATTAATTTTCATAGTAAACCATTGTATTGTGGGTTCTTTTAAGGTGGTTGAACATTATATCATGGGGCTCTGAGTTTGCAGAGGAACTATTTTAATGCCAGTGTGTAGAGTCCTAGAGAATTACAGTAAAAAATGGGCCCTTCGCCCCATTAAGTCCCTGATGATCATCAACCATCCATTTACACTGATCTTTCATTAACGCCATTCTTCATTCTTCCCACATACTCAACTCCCTAGATTCTAGTGCTTATCAATACAGTAGGACAGGAGTTCCCAGCCTGGGGTCCATGGATTCCCCAGTTAATGGTAGGGTCTATGGCATAAAAAAGTTAGGGTAATCCCTGCACTAGGGTCAATTTACTGTGGCCAGTTAACCCTCTAACCCACACGAATAGTATTTGGGATGTGAGAGGAAACCAGAGGACCTGGGGAGAAGCCTACACTCACAGGAACAGCATGCAAACTCTTCATGGACAGCACCTGAATTTAGGATTGAGCCCAGGTCTCTGGAGCAGTAAAATCTTGTCTCTTCCCAGCTGCACTGCTGTGCCACCTCAATAAATCAATAAATGTCATCTAACAAATGAATGTGCATGCAGGCTATTGGGCTGTTTCTGCATTGAATCTTTTGCATATGAAGCTTTTTTTTTTGATCTAATACATTTATTGTTGCTTGATATCTTTGAGAATGAACTGTTCTTTAAAAAAAGGCAAAAAAATGCAGCCTTAAATATAGATTAGATTTAAATTCACCTTTCTCTCTCACCCTGATTTTGATCTTCAGGTTTGCTCTCTTCTTTAAACAAAGCCAGCTTGTTATATGTTGCCTTACATTTTTTTTTCTATTTTCAAAGCAGTTTTCTCTCTTCCTCCTGGAAGGTCCTGATGTCCTTTCATCAGTTACATAAGCAGATAATTGGGACAAATAGGCATCAGAGCTTGAACACTTCATTCCCTCTTGGAGTTACTTTATTCCCTCTCTTCTCTTGCTTCCTATTTCATCATATTTTGCTCCAATTATATTTCTTTCACACTCTACCTGTTTCTGCCTGGAATCACTGTACTATGCTGCGCTGATGAAGACCATTCAGCTCGTCATGTCCATGCTAGCTCTTCAAAAGAGCTAGCATGTTCAGCTAATCTAACTTTCCCGTCATTCCCAAAGTTTTGACTGTCTTTCTGTGGCATTTAACCAGTTCCCTTTCGGAAGCATATTCATGAGATTGCCTGTACTATCCTTGCAGGTAGTACAACATAGATAAGCATTCAGTGTGGCAAATTTTAAATAATGAAGTTAGAGAAAGTGGTCCAGTCCCATCAATCTGAACCCTAGCACTCATTACTCCTCCCATCCGTGTATGTACTTCCCCAATTTTCTCTTAAGGGTTGTAATCACACTTTCTCATTCCACATGCACTACCCTCTGAGTAAAGAATTACCCTTTTTGTTCCCCTTAAATATTTCACCTTTCACCCATAACCTATGATCTCTAGTTCTTATCTCGCCCAACCTCAGTGGAAAAAGCTTGTTTATATTTACTGTATGTATATGCCTCATAATTTGTATTTCGCTGCAATTTGCCTGTCCCCACGATAGATCTACAGTGGATGTGATCTTGTTGTCTCTCCACTAGGCCTTGGATAACCTGGATAACAGCAATATCTACGTCAGGCTATTCTTATTAATTACAACTCAGCGTTCAATGCAATCATCCCCTCAGTACTAATCAATAAGCTTCAAAACTTGGGCTTCTGTACCACCCTCTGCAAATGAATTCTTGACTTCCTCATCAGTGCATGTTGGAAATAATATCTACTCCACACTGACAATGGACACCAGTGTACCTCAAGGATGATTACTTAGCCTGCTCTTCTACTCTAAATGCACGACTGTGCGGCTCAGCATACCTGTAGCTCAAATACCATCTATAAGTTCACCTATGACACAACTATTGGTGACAGAATCGCAGATGGTGATGAGGAAATGTGTAGGAGTGGGATAGATCAGCTGATTAAGTGGTGTCACAACTACAACTTTAACTCAACATCAGTAAGACCAAAGAATTGATCATGCACTTCAGGAAGGAGAAGTTGAGGAAACACACACCAGTCCCCATCAATAGGTCAGCAGTGGAAAGGGAGAGCAGTTTTAAGTTCCTGGGTGTCAACATCATGGGCCCAACAAGTCGATGCAATGACAGCAGCTGTATTTCATTCAGAGTTTGAGAAGATTTAGTATGTCATTAAAGACTATCAAATTTCAATAGATGTATCATGGAGAGCATTCTAACTGGTTTGATCATTGTCTAGTATGGACGGGCAAATTCACAGGCTTGGAAAAAGTTGTAGAGAGTTGTAAACTTAGCCAGCTCCATCATGGGTGCTGGCCTCCTTACCATCAATGACATCTTCAAAAGGAAATGCCTCAAAAAAGGTCCATCGTTAAGGACTCCCACCAACCAGGACATGCCCTCTTCATATAATTACCCTCAGAAAGGAGGTACAAGAACTTGAAGAGGCACACTCTATGAATTAGGAACAACTTCTTTCCCTCTGCCATTAGATTTATGAATGGGCAAATCTCTCATTCTCCTACAATCAAGGTTAAATAGTCCTAGCCTATTCAACCTTTCCCTATTCAACTCAGGCCCTTGATACCCAGCATCATCTTTGTACATTTTCTTTGTACTCTCTTAATCTTATTTATATCTTTTCAGTGGTAAGTGACCAGAACTGTGCATAATACTTCAATTTTGGCCTCACCAAGTCCTATATGACTTTAACATTACGTCCCAAGTCCTGTACTCATTACTTTGACTTATGAAGGCTAATGTGCCAAATGCTATCTTTATGATCCTATCTACTTGTGACACTACTTTCTAGAAATTACTCCAAGACCCCTTTGTTTTACTGCATGCTTCAAAGGCCTACGTATGACATCCTCCTCTCTTTTTCACTGGCTGAAAATCCCATGTAGCATTCTGTCAGCCTGGCTGAGTGTAAACCAAGATCAGCATGTAGAACAGCTGCCACAAACTCTCATGTCCTCTGGTGCTGTCTATGTGGGGTTTGCATATCTCTCTTTGACTGCATGATGCTCCAGTTTGCTCCCAATCCCAATTATGTATGCTCTATTAATTAATTGATTAATGTAATTTACCCCTTACATTAAGAGGGTGGAGGTGCGTTTCTACCAAAGGAGGTGTAAGGCCTTCCTTTCCTCTGCTAGCCTGAAGGTCACCCTTGGGCAAGGTGTTGGCACCTGCTTGGTAATCCCCCCCGACCCCTGATGAGGGTCATGTGAAGCCATGGGAGCAGGTGGTGGTTGTATGAGCAGCTGGTACACATCATAAGTCCTGGTTGTGACACATCAGGCAGACAATCTCTGAAGAGTATTGATAATGGCTGGAGTCTCCCATCTTGTAAGGACACTGCCCAGAAGAAGGCAATGGCAAAACACTTCTGTAGAAAAATTTGCCAAGATCAATTGTGGTCATAGATAGAGAAAAAATTTAGGAACACCATTGGGAAGGGGGACTTCCCGCAGGGACTGATCAGATTAAAGACAGAATGGAAAACCACGGTCACCCACATCTATGGCACAGCACAAAGCAATGATGAAGTTATCTCTGAATCTGTACGTGTGTTCCAGTTCTGTGTTTTTTTACCTACATTTGAAAATGTGCTGGTTGTTGCTTAATTGGCAACTGTAAATTACTACTTGTGTTCAGATCAGTGGCAGAGTCTAGGGGATGTTGTTGGGAACCTGGTGCAAGTGAAATGGGATTAGTGTAAATGGGAGTATGATAGATAGCACAGACTTGGTTTGTTTCTGTTCTGTATGATTTTTGTGGTTTTATAATTTTGTGCAGAACAGGTCAATAATGACTCAAACCACTGACAGTATTCTGTTCTTGAATAATTATTCAGCCTTGTGCTTCCCAAGACATTAAACTCCTCACCTTTCACAATACTAATCTACTACGGACTGTGTGCATCCCTCTGTCAACTCACTATCATTCATGTCCTTCTCTTTGGTGAATAGTTTTGAGAACTATTCAATTAGGACTTTACTTACATCCTCTTCTGCTCCCATCCACTTGATCCCTTGATCCTTGATATCTCCTTGATCCCTAAGGATAGGCATTCTTTCCCCAACTACCCTCTTGCTTCTGATGTGTTTAGAGACACAATTAAGATCCCCATAACTTTATCTAATGAGAATATTTCAAGATCTTTTCCCCTCCTATATACCTTAAGTATGCTCCTCAATCTCTATTTCTCAAGAGACTTGCTTGATTGTGGTTTCCTGTTCCTGTCATATACTTCTTAAACCATAAGTAAATGTGATGTGCAGACTGTGATTACAATTCTGTAGTTCCTAGCGGTCTTGGGAACAGCAGTTGCCGTGCCAATCTGTAATGCATCCGGATAGGATGCCTTTTATGGTGTATTGGTAAAAAAATTGGTGCGGGTCATTAGCACAGATTAATGCAAAATATTATAGTTCTGTAGAAGAATGAGAAATGACTAGATTACAATGCATAGTGCTGAAAAGGGTACAGAATGGAGGGATCCTGGGTATCTGCCCTAGCTGTTGAAAGTGGCAGAAGGTTTTGAAAGTGGTTAACAAAGCATTAGGGAACCTGGGTTTGTAAATTGAAGCCCAGAGCACAAGAGAATAAAATATTTCTTTGGCTGTAGTTGGAGTATTGTGTCTAGTTCTGGGCACCAGACTTCAGGAAGGATTTAGAAAGAATGCCTGAAGTGATTGGAGTGTTGAGGGATAATAGATATGTGAGTGGTCTGAGGAAGCTAGAGTTGTTTTCCATGGAACATCCATTTAGCCAATTTTGAAGGATTAAGGTTACTTTGTGATATAGAGTTAAGTTGTACAATCAAGTAAATGTAACAAAATGATTCACAACCATTTGTTGCATAAACTAAAGCTCTCTACAACCAGTCACTTCATTGTTTTATTTCAGTTAATAGCAACAGAATGAAATATTATACTCTATATCTAGTCACTCTAGTTTGTGTGAGGATGTAATGGAGGCAGGGTCATGGGAATTGGATAAAGAATTAAAATTATAAGGAGGTGGCAGGAAGCTTTTGCTTTGAGCTGGTGTAGACTCAGTAGGTAATGAGGAAATTAGATCACATGTAACTTGTCAACTTGTGCCTGCTGGTAAACCAATAGAACCCAAAGGGAGAAATGATAGAGATTTCCTCACTGCTTGTGATGCTTGGTTGGTTTTGCACAGACAGGAATAATTCCAATGACATCACTGATGCTGGGTTGAAAATCTCATGCTGTAAGTCTGATTCCATTCACAATATCTTCATAGCTATATCTGTTAATTTTGTTGTTAACATTTTGCAGATTTGATTGTAGTGATTGTTGCTATGAGTGGGTTTTCTCCCACCGTTGCTATGAGTGGCAACTCCCATTTTGATTGATTAATTGATTGAAAATGTTATTTTTTTTGACAGCTTGCCCATAGGTCACTGAGCCAAAGAGCCTTGCTTTCTTTGACTGTTATCTGGCATAGCGTAAAACAGCAGCAGCCACAACACTATGCAATGCCCTCTCCGTAGGACAGTATGTTATGTTTATGACATCTGCCTGGGGCAGTATTGAAAAGTTTACGTGTTTGTAATAGTAAGTCACCTAAGCTTTGGAATTCTTTCAGTTTATCTCCATTTGCCTGCCTCTCTCCTTTTATGATGCCCCTTAAACCCTGAGCTCTGCCCAGGTATTTGAGCGCATATGTAAGGCCCTGTGGATCTGTATCAGATTTTGTTTGATGATGCTCCGGTGTAAAGCATCAGGCTATTTTCTCATGTTAAAGGTACAATTGCTGAGGTAATCTTTAAAATAAGGATACTGGTTGAAGCTCTGCGTACTGTGCTCAGCTTCTCAAGGGGGTTGAAAGTGAATGGTGGCACTGCTGCTAACAGAGCAAGATCGCTTTTTTTTAAACACTGCTACGTAAGGTGCTGATAATTGGTTGCAAGGTTCTGTTACTGTACAGCCTCTAACGTGACTGTTTAAATTAATGGGAGCAGGCTTCAGCAAGACTTGCGGACTGCGTGGCTTGAAATGTGAGAAGGGAGATGGCTATAAGTGTCTCGATTATACTGCATACAAACGAGTAGACTTCTAGAGAAGATACCATTTTTTTAAACCTTTTACTTTGCTGGAAATTAAAAGCTTCTAATCCATTTATTAAAAATATCTGCCACTGCTATATTTATTTTGGATTATTCAGTGAGTATTAATATTGACTTGGCTGCTACAAACTTGCAGTTCTTTTGACACAAGGGTGAGTTTTAGCAGCATTGCTAAAATGTTTTATAGTGCTCTTAGTCAGCATTTTCTGATCTGATGGACAACAGCCAATGATTTAAGTATCCTGTCGCTTTGGGATTTGTACAGCATTCCAACTGAGATGCGAGGCTCTGTAGCCTGGTGTCGGAAGATGCAAGCATGGTAAATCTGATCCAAGTTATGAGCATTGCTCATCTTCACTTATCTACCCCATCTGTGACAGAATAAAAACAACTTTTATGTGAGGAAGAATGAAAGCTACCATCCACGTGGACTGAAGACATTCTCTTACGTTTTTCGATTGGAAGATGAAATGCTTCTCTCGGTACCTGCCTTACATCTTCAGACCGCCCAGTACGATTTTCTCATCCAGCTGCTACACAGAAGGTAGTGTATGAAGACCCAGCAAGAGGGGGGTTGGTGCTTGTTGGGAGGTGAATTAGGGTGTGTTTGTGGGGAGAGAGCAAATGAAGTAGTGAGAAAAATAATAACCTGAAGAGAGGGCCTTGTGTAGTCCCTTTCAAGGTGTTCTCCAGAAAGCAATCTATAATTGCTAGCAACGCATTCTCTGCATTGGGGCCTAATGCTCCTTAAATCCTGCTTGGAAGTGCTCTGCAAAGCTGTGCTTTTTTAATTAGGTATTATTAAGCAGAAAAGCATATTTTTCCTTCTATCGTAATGGAGTATTGCTACTGCGTGGAGTGACTTTTAAAGCAGCTTAATTAGTTTGGTCAGTTGTGGTGTATTAGTAACATTGCATTGCTTATGTACTGTTCATGGTGGTGAGCTCAACTAATGAATAATAAAAAAAGATTGAGCAGGTATTAATTATTTATGTAGAAGAAAGCGAGGATGATTTATTGACCAGCTGGATGCATGTATAAGTCACTTCTGTAGTCAGTCCCTCTGTTTAAAAAGACACTTCAGGGTGGCATACTTGGCCTTTGTTTCCGTCATTTGTTGAAATATATTTTAACTACTTTCCAAGTAGCTGGTTATTGTAACCATGCTGTTGACTGTCTGGGTAAGTACCTGTGGTAGGGCCTGCTGAATTATTGCCTCCAAACTTTCTCTTCAGGTTCAGCCATTGAATCTGTGATGTGTCAAGTGGCTGTGGATTTGAGAGAGAGAGATTGCCATAAGATTGCACAGGGCAGGTGATGTACTGTGCTGGAAGACCAACTGTGCAAGACATCAAAATATTGTCAATAATTTTAAATATTGTGTTGTGTTAAGGTAAATTGGAAACTTCTTTACTGGTTTCTTGTAGTGCTGTTCTGTTCAATAATTTAATTGCAAGTTATATTTTTATGGTGGGTTAGAGATGCGTAACACGGAATCTGGCCCTTTTAGCTAATCATGTCATTGCTGGCCATCAGATGGCTGTCTTTGTTAATGTCAGTGTTCAGTGGCTGGTCTGTAGCCTTCTGTGCCATGACATTTCAGGTAAATACTTTGAATGTTGTGAGAGTACCTATTTACCCCTTGATCGTGTAAAGTTACTTGACAGAGAGGTGTGATGAATCAGAATTTTTGGTGTGACTTTTAATCTCAGTTATTCACTGTTTTCCAATGGAAATAAGTAATATATAACTTATTTCTTTGTGTCTATTAAATCTTTAGAACACTGGTTTGCAGGTTTACAGATTCGGGTTCAGGTTGATAATTTTTCACTCATGCATTGATTTATGTCAGATAAATGTAAAGCATGTTATTATTATTTGCTGGCACCAATACTACAGCACATCCAAAGAGTGAAAGTGGCACTTTGAAATTTCATGAAGATTGGCAAGCTAGGCTGCACACAAACACTTGTGTACACGAGCACACACAAGCACATACACCACACAGGAGCATGGGTGTGTGACACACAAAATTATGACAACTCATTAGAGGCAATGTGTATTGGCTAAACAGTAATGTTAGAAGAGTGAAAGTTTTTTTGTGTACAGTGTTAATATTACTGCTATTTGATATAATTCAATCTGAAAAATCTGTCTAAATTATTTGTCTCAAGTCTCAGTTCAGGATCAGAAGTAATGAACTTTAGGCATTTAAGGTTGTTGATGTTGGACATTTAGTCAGTCCACTGTTTTTGTTCATATGGAAATCACTAACCTTTTGTTTTGAATGGTGTTGACTAAAACACAGCTCTTCATTGCTTTCTGTGCTCACCACATAATAATTACAGTGCTCATTTTTGCATGCATAGAAAGTCATGTCATGAAGATTAACCCTAACAAGTATCAGCAGCTCCTCCCCTGTGAGCTGTTAGTGTGAGAATATAAAATGCATTGTAAGTAGATTGGAAAATTGTTTTTTCTTGCTGGCCAAATATGAACTCGCAAAAGAATATCAAATCAAATAGCCACAGCAACAGGTCACTTTGAGTTGCATCCCATTCTTGTGATCACTGACATTGAGCTGTTTCTCAACTAATTTACCTCCCTTGGTCCCTATTTCCTCTCTGCTTTGTCCAGCATAAATCTCACAGTTCTGGATCTCTGTTACTTTCATCATGGACCGAGGTTAAGAAACGGGATGTTTTGGAATTTATGAAAAATGTTAGGATAGTTAAGTCTCCAGGGCCAGACTTGATATACCCCAAGTTTCTATGGATAGTGAGTGGAGAAATTGCAGCATCTTTGGCAATGATCTTTGTGACTTCTGTGGCTACAGGAATAATAACAGAAGATTGGATATATTCGTAAGTGTTATTCTTATGTTCAAGAAAAGTAATAGGGATAACCCTGGGGATTATAAACTATTGAGTCAGTGGTGAGCAAACTATTGGAGAGGATTCTCGGAGAAAGGATTTACAAATATTTGGAGAAGCATAGTCTGTTTAGGGATGGTCAATGTGGCTTTATGAGGGGCAGATTGTCTCTCATGACCTGATTGAATTCTCTGAGGATGTGACAAAATATTGATGAAGGCACAGCAGTGGATGTGGTGTATATGGATTTAGTAAGGCATTTGACGTGGGTTCCATTCAGAAATGAATGCAAGTTCATTCAGAAAGTCAGGAGGCATAGGATCCTTGGAAATCTTGGCTGTGTGAATGCAGAATAGGCTTGCCCAGAAACGCAGAGTTTGGTAGTAGATGGAGAGTATTGTACTTGGAAGGCCGTGACTAGTGTTGTACAGCAGGGATCTGTTTTGGACCCCTGCTCTTTGTTAAGTCAGATGAAGTTAGGGCAGGAGCCATTTGAAAAGAACATGTCTTGTTGGGAGTGAGACATAATTTGAAGTAGCAAGAGAGAGAGACACATCATTGCAGAGTGTGAGCCATTTGAAAAGAACAAGGCTCATCAGGAGAGTAAACACGAGGAAATCTGCAGATGCTGGAAATTCAAACAACACACAAAATGCTGAGGAAGGGTCTCAGCCCGAAAAGTCAATAGTGCTTCTCCCTATAGATGCTGCCTGGCCCGCTGTGTTCCACCAGCATTTTGTGTGTCATCAGGAGACTGTTTTATTTGAGCAAATAAAAAAGGGACGTGCAAGCAGAGTGATCGTTGCTGTTATAGGCCACTGTTAAAGTGGGAAGCTTTAGCTCAACAGGCTTCAGCGAGAACAAGTGTGAGTGAGCACAGGCGCAGGTTCTAAGTAAATTTCTGGTAATTTTTTTTTGTCTATTACAGTGGTTACCAAAGTGGACAATATCATCCTCTGGCAGTGGGAGATTTTAAGGGGGCAATAACAATAAAGGAAATGGTGGGAGGGGCTCTGTAGCAAGAAGGAATACAGGCTTAATTTCAGGAATGAATTATTTATTAGAAGCATTTGAACATCAGTGCCTCATAATTGATTACAATGATCACATATTCCACCGTTCTCTGAGAGAAACACTGAGTGTGCACTCTGATCTCAGAAGACAGCACTGTGCATAAGTCTTGGGCACATACTGTATATATAGCTAGGCAACCTAAGAAATCGCACAGTGGAAACATAGAAAACGGTACAATACCAGGCCCTTCGGCCCACAAAGCTGTGCCAAACTACCTACCTAGAACTACCGAGAACTTAGAACTACTTAGAACTACCTAGGGTTACCCATAGCCCTCTATTTTTCTAAGCTCCACATATCCATCCAGGAGTCTCTTAAAAGACCCTATCGTTTCCCCCTCCACCACTGCCGGTGGCAGCCAATTCTACACACTCAACACATTCTGCGTTTAAAAAAAAACGTACCCCTGACATCTCCTCTGTACCTACTTCCAAGCACCTTAAAACTATGCCCTCTCGTGCTAGCCATTTCAACCCTGGGAAAAAGCCTGTGACTATCCACACGATCAATGCCTCTCATTACCTTGTACACCTCGATCAGGTCACCTCTTATTCTCTGTCGCTCCAAGGAGAAAAGACCGAGTTCACTCAACCCGCTCTCATAAGGCATGCTCCCCAATCCAGGCGACAACCTTGTAAATCTCCTCTGCACCCTTTCTATGGCTTCCACATCCTTTCTGTTGTGAGGCGACCTGAATTGAGCACAGTACTCCAAGTGGGGTCTGACCAGGGTCCTATATAGTTGCAACATTACCTCTCGACTCTTAAACTCAATCCTATGATTTGATGGCCTATGCACCATATTCCTTCTTAACCACAGATTCAACCTGTGTAGCAGCTTTGAGTGTCCTATAGACTCGGACCCCAAGATCCCTCTGATCCCCCATTCTGCTAAGAGTCTTGCCATTAATGCTATATTCTGACATCATAGATGACCTACCAAAATAAAATACCTCACACTGCCTGATAGCCTCATATTTCCCCTTACTCCAATTAAACGTTTCCCTAACTTGTCTGTTCCTATCCCTCTCCAATGCTATGAATTGTGATCACTATCTCCAAAATGCTCTCCCACTGAGAGAACTGACATCTGACCAGGTTCATTTCCCAATACCAGATCAAGCACAGCCTCTCCTCTTGTAGGCTTATCTACATATGGTGTCAAGAAACCTTCCTGAACACTCCTAACAAACTCCACCCATCTAAACCCTTCACTCTAGGGAAATGCCAATCAATATTTGGAAAATTAAAATCTCCCACCACAACAACCCTGTTATTATTACACCTTTCCAGAATCTGTCTCCCTATCTGCTCCTCAATATCCCTGTTACTATTGGGTGGCCTATAAAAAAAACACCCCACCACACTCTGCAATCCCCTCTCCCTCAGTTCCCACCATCAACTCCTGGACCATTAGAGGCTCCATCTTCCTCTCACCCCAACCCTCCCCTCTCCACCGACACCACCAGCCTCCCCCTCCCCCTTCTGATCCCAGCTCTTATCCGTGCCAGGTCTTTACCATCCCCTCCGACCTTCAACTCTCTGAGGCAGAGCGCTCTGTCCTCAGTAAGGGCCTCACCTTTGTCCCCCTTCATCCACACCTCAGCGAGTTCTGCGTACGCCATGATACTGAACTCTTCCTCCGCCAGCTCTGTCTTCGAGCCTATTTCTTCAGCAAGGACTCTACACCCCCACCGATGACCCTTTCTCCTGTCTTCAACCCTCCTCCTCTTCATGGACATCCTGCTCTGGACTTCTGCCTGTTCCGGGCCTCTTTATTGCTAACTGCCGACAGGATATCAACAGTCTTGACTTCACCACACCTTCTTCCAATTCCAACCTCACCCCTTCCGAATGCTCTGCTCTCCACTCCCTCCGCACCAATCCCAACCTCACTATAAAACCCATTGATAAGGGCGGGGGGGGGGGGGCGCTGTTGTAGTCTGGCTTATTGACCTCTACCTTGCCGAGGCACAGCGACAACTCGCTGATGCTCACTCTTATTTACCCCTCGACCATGACCCCACAAAGGAGCACCAGGCCACAGTCTCCCACACCATCACCAACCTTATCAGCTCTGGGGATTTCCCATTCCTGCCACCAACCTCATAGTTCCCACACCCCGCACTTCCCGTTTCTACCTCCTCCCCAAGATCCACAAACCTGCCTGTCCAGGTAGACCTATTGTCTCAGCTTGCTCCTGCCCCACTGAACTCATTTCTGCATACCTTGACAACAACACACACAAAATGCTGGTGGAACACAGCAGGCCAGGCAGCATCTATAGGAGAAGTACTCTGTTCCACCAGCATTTTGTGTCTGTTGTTGTTTGAATTTCCAGCATCTGCAGATTTCCTCGTGTTTGCTCTGCATACCTTGACGCTGTTTTATCCCCCCTTGTTCAATCCCTTCCCACCTATGTTCATGTCACTTCTCACACTTTGAATTTTTTCAATGATTTTAAGTTCCCTGGCCCCCACCGCCTTATTTTCCCCATGGACGTTCAGTCCCTATATACCTGCATCTCCCACCAGGAAGGTCTCAAAGCTGTCTGCTTCTTTTTGAATTCCAGACCTAACCAGTTCCCCTCTACTACCACTCTCCTCCGTCTAGCGGAATTAGTTCTTACTCTCTATAATTTCTCCTTTGGCTCCTTCCACTTCCTCCAAACCAAAGGTGTAGCCATGGGCACCCATATGGGTCCCAGCTATGCCTGCCTTTTTGCTGGCTTTGTGGAGCAGTCCATGTTCCAAACCTATACGGGTATCCGTCCCCCTCTTTTCCTTCGCTACATCAACGACTGCATTGGCGCTGCCTCCTGCACATATGCTGAGCTCGTTGACTTCATTAACTTTGTCTCCAATTTTCACCCTGCCCTCAAATTTACCTGGTCCATTTCCGACACCTCCCTCCCCTTTCTTGATCTTTCTGTCTCCATCTCTGGAGATGGCTTATCTACTGATATCTAATATAAGCCTACTGACTCTCACAGCTACCTGGACTATTCCTCTTCCCACCCTGTCTCTTGCAAAAATGCCATCCCCTTCTTGCAATTCCTCCATCTCCGCCGCATCTGCTCTCAGGATGAGGCTTTTCATTCCAGGACGAAGGAGATGTCCTTTTTTAAACAAAGGGGCTTCCCTTCCTCCACCATCAACTCTGCTCTCAAATGCATCTCTCCCATTTCCCACACATCTGCTGTCACCCCATCCACTCGCCACCCCACTTGGGATGGTGTTCCCCTTGTCCTCACCTACCACCCCACCAGCCTCTGGGTCCAACGTATAATTCTCTGTAACTTCTGCCACCTCCAACGGGATCCCACTACCAAGCACATCTTCCTCTCCCTCCCTTTCTGCTTTCCACAGGGATCACTCCCTACATGACTCCCTTGTCCATTTGTCTCTCCCATCCCTTCCCACCGATCTCCCTCCTGGCACTTATCCTTGTAAGCAGAACAAGTGCTACACCTGCCCTTACACTTCCTCCCTCACCACCATTTAGGGCCTCAGATAGTCCTTCCAGGTGAGGCGACACTTCACCTGTGAGTCGGCCGGTGTGGTATACTGCATCCAGTGCTCCTGGTGCGGCCTGTTATATATTGGTGAGACCCAATGCAGACTGGGAGACTGTTTCTCTGAACACCTACGCTTTGTCCGCCAGAGAAAGCAGGATCTCCCAGTGGCCACACATGTCCAATTCCCATTCTGATATGTCTGTTCATGGCCTCCTCTACTGTCAAGATGAAGCCACACTCAGGTTGGAGGAACAACACCTTATATTCCATCTGGATAGTCTCCAACCTGATGGCATGAACATTGATTTCTCTAACTTCCATTAATGCCCATCCTCCCCTTGCCCCATCCCTGATTTATTTATTTTCCCCCCTCTCTTTTTTTGCCCATCACTCTTTGCCTGTTCTCCATCTCCCTCTGGTGCTCCCCTCCCCCTTTCTTTCTCCCGGCCTCCCGTCCCATGATCCTTTCCCTTCTCCAGCTCTGCATCTCTTTTGCCAATCACCTTTCCAGCTCTTAGTTTCACCCCACCTCCCCCCATCTTCTCCTATCATTTCGGATTTCCCCTTCCCCCTCCTACTTTGAAATTTCTTCCTATCTTTTCTTTCAGTTAGTCCGGACAAAGGGTCTCAGCCCGAAATGTCGACTATACTTCTTTCTATAGATGCTGCCTGGCCTGCTGCGTTCCACCAGCACTTTGTGTGTGTTACTTGAATTTCCAGCATCTTCATATTTCCTCGTGTTTGGCCAGTAGAGGTATTGACCCCTTCCTATTCCTTACTTCCACCCACAGAGATTCTGCAGACAACCCCTCCATGACTTCCTCCTTTTCTGCAGCCGTGACACTATCTCTGATCAACAGTGCCACATCCCCACCTCTTTTGCCTCCCTCCACATCCTTTCTGAAACATCTGAAGCCTGGCACTTGAAGTAGCCATTCCTGCCCCTGCACCATCCAAGTCTCTGTAATGGCCACAACATCATAACTCCAAGTGCTGATCCACACTCTAAGCTCATTCCCTTTATTCATAATACTCCTTGCATTAAAATAGACACGTCTCAAACCATCGGTCTGAGTGCGTCCCTTCTCTATTACCTGCCTCTCCTCCCTTTCGCACTGTCTCCAAGCTTTCTCTATTTGTGAGCCAACCTCCGTCACTTCAGTTTGGTTCCTGTGGTAAACTATGTATACCTGTCTGGACACGCCCCTCTGCTGACTGCTCCTGTGGCTCCTCCCACAGACCCCTGTATAAAGGTGATTGGAGGCACTGCTCCTCCCTCAGTCGTGCTCCGTTTTGCTGCTAATAAAAGCCTATCGTTCACCTCCCATCTCCGAGTGTTATTGATGGTGCATCAGTTCCCACCTCGGTACTGTGTAGTAATTTTATGTATTGCTGCTGTTGGTTTAAAAAATAATAATTTCATGACAAATGTGAGTGCTAATTCTGCTTCTGTTCGGTGGACTGAGAGTGGGAAGGAGGCAGGGAGAAGGAGTATCATGGTTGGAAAAAGGGGAAGGGAGAGGGAAGGAAGCAAGAAGCACCAGAGAGACATTCTATAATGGTCAATAATCCAATTGTTTGGAGTCAAGAATCAAAAGGCCTTGCCTGATGTTTCATAGCTGCACACACACCACCACTGTCCTGGGATTCTTTGGCCTCTGCCTCCTGTCCCACCCCCTTCTACGGCGCTCCACCAAACACCATTCCCAACATCCTTTGCTCCCACCAGAAATACAAACTCACTCTCTGCTCCACATTGATAAATACAATACTGTGCAAAAGTCTTGGGCACCCCAGCATGCATATTCTCTAATTTATTTTCTTCCTCTCCCTCTCTGACTCGCTCTGTCCCACTCGCTCTCTTCCCCCCTGCTCTCTCCACTCCCCCGCTCTCTCCCTCCTGCTCTCTCTTCCCCCGCTCTCTCCCTGCCCCCGCTCTCCCTCCCTCGCACTCCCCGTCTCTCTCTCGCACCCCTGCCTCTCTCTCTCTCCCCTGTCCCCTCCCCCTCCCCCGTCTCTCCACAGGTTGTGGAAGCTCCTTTACAAATTCAAATCTGTCCTCTTACAGCACCTGACAGCTGAAGACTTAGACTTTGCTTGAATTGCGTTATAGCTGTTGAAAAGTAATATGACTCTTCTGTATTTGGCATGTCATGAGAAATCCGAACTGAAGAAATGTTTTTTTTTGCCCAGGTTTGGCCCGTGCATTACTGCATTCATTACTGTAGTACAGTGTTAGCTAGTACGAATCAGAAACAGAAAACGCTTCAAAGCATGTTTGCCTACACTTCGCAACAAAATAGGATTATTTCCATGCTTCATATCTCATTGCTCATTGATGAATCTGGAAAACCCCATACAATTGAGGAAGTACTGATTCTGCTAGAAAGGCAAGTTCTAAGTACGGTTCTGCATAATTCACCAGACCAAATTATTAAAGTGATTCTTCTGAAAGATGAGTAGATGAAATGATTGATAATGTGGAGACACATAGTGCAACATACTTAGGACAACAGAATTTGTTCTGCAGTTAGATGAGTTAGAACAAATCTTTGCTACTTGGTTATGTTAGCTTCATAAGGGATGAAAGCACGGTTCAAGAGTTGTTATTTGCAAGGGGACTAGAAACAGGTATGAAAGGGGAGTCAATACTTCATGTTGATCAATTTTTCAAAGAGAAGGATACTCCACTCACCAACATTCTTGCTCATGCAACAGATGGGACATCAATAACAGGACACTACTGTGGGGTTACTACTTTCTTGAAAAAAGCTCTATCTAACATTTTACCATTCAAAGTACATTTATTATCAAAGAGTGTATAGATTATACAACCTTGAGATTTGTCTGCTTCCAGGCAGCCACAGAGCAAGAAATCTGAAAGAAACCAATTTTTTAAAAAAGAGCAATACCCAATGTGTAGAGAAACAGAAAAATACACAAATCGTGCAAACAATAGAAGCGAGCAAAACTATTCTGAACCAAATTGAGTTTTAGGTCCGAATCCCCAGAGCAGCCTGGAATAGGCCCAAGCCTCGGTCTCAATTCATCATATTAGCGGGGCAAATCGCCGCAAAACTTGCAGACACAGAACACAGCAGCCTGGGCAGTCTCACAGCCTCAGCGTTGTGGAGAGCAGAGTGAACATTGTTGGAGAGCGAGTGATATCAGCCTCCGGTTCTGATAACCTGCCTTTCCAGTCTGTCTGGGCCAGAGTTTTAATTGTTGAACAGCGAATCATGCCTGCTACAGCGAAATGCTCTGAGCCTAGACCACGCTGCTCAGCAATTCACTCTGAATCTCTTTAGCCAGCTTGAAGCCGTTTTTGACCTCTCCAAATTGTGATTAGAGTGATCCAACCTTGCACCCAGGTTAGTTGGATGGGCTTCAAAACTCCCCTGCCTCGACTTCTCTTCTCCAAATCACTCACTCCAACTCCATCTGCTCCTATTTTGTAACACATCAGCACTGCTCATCCCCGTAATTTGCTTCACCTTCGCTTGCCTCTTCATTGTTTGCAGTGATAATTCACTATGTAATTCACAGCCAACATCTTGTCTCAAAAAACCCTGTGATTGTCTGTACAAATCATTAAATACTGTTATCACAACAGTGATAAAGTCAAGTCCTACACCCTCAATTCTCAACTATTTCAAGAGCTTTGTATTGAGAATGATGAACAATTTGAAATTTTGCTGTTGCACACGGAGGTCAGATGGCTCTCAAAAGGAAACTTCCTAAGATGCTTTTCTGTGCTTTTTGAAACTATGATAAATTTCTTTGAAGATTTGAATGCTTCATTCAGTAATCAACTCAAGAATATTAGGCATGATGTTGCCTTTTTGTCAGAATTAAAATGCAAGGAGATGAGTGAATCTTATCAATATCAAATCAGTTGTCTCCATATTTCTGCCCAAGTTAATGCTATTTCTTGGTCATCACAACCTTTTCCAATTTCTGAACCTCTCTGACTTGGAAGAGAAAGAAAAAATACCAGATAATCTTCAAGTATACTCACCCAGGTGGGTGAGCTGTATGAAAACATGTCAGGGAGATTTCAGGATCTTCTCTCAATGTAAATCCAGATTGGTTAATAAATCCATTCTTGAACACTTGTTATGAGGAATTAACAGGTAGGATGGAGGAAGATCTGATCCTTGAGCTGAAGCTGAGGTTCAAAAATTCATATCAGTTAAGATGAGATAAAACTTTATTTATCCGAAAAGAAATTATTGTTGCAAGGTTGCTCAGTCAGAAATAAATACTTTAAAATACAAAATGTAAGCATTCATTCTATTGGTTTCAAAAGAAATCTCTGAATGCTATCCTGCACTATGGAGAAAGGTCAAGATGTTCTTTATTGCCTTTCCAACATTATATTTAGTGGAGCACAGTTTCAATGTACTTACACAACTTCTTTCCAAGCAATGAAACAGACTGGAAATTACCGAACGTGGTGTTACTTGTCACTTCTTTGAATTTGCAGTTCCTATTTTCTTTCACTGTGCATCATAAATCAAAATTCTTTAGTTTTTTTATGTAAAGGCTGGAAAGGGCGAGTTGGGGCGCTGGGGATGTAGTCCGGGAAACAAGGGAGCAGTAATCCAAAAAAGTTTGGAAACCATTGATGTAGAGGATGTGAGTGAATTAGGGAATGTTAGTCCTCCCCACACCCAAACAACTTATGGACCAAGTTTTGCCTAGAAGTTACATTTCTCCCCCCCCCCCCATGTTTGATGCACTAGAAAGTTGCTACATTCCTTGTGTTTCCAAACTGCAAGCAATTAAATCTCCACTTGCATTGAGAGTGTATTAGTTGCATATTGAGCTAATGGAAACCTTTCCTGCTGACAAAAGTGTGTTTTATGGGGAATCATTATGGGCACATGGGTCCATAGCTGGCTGGACTTGGGAAGTCAGACTGCCTAGTTTTCCAATGGTTATGGTGCTAGGCACTCTACTTTGGCTTCTGTTTATGTTGGAATGGAAGGAAGTGAGCCTGCACCAATAATGGTGTTAGATGTGTGCCTGACACCAGGAAGGAGACAGGCAGGTGACATGGATCACACAAGGATACACCAATCTAGTTCTGTAATTGGCATGACTTCACCCTGTAAATGATCACAAGTCTGTTCTATTATGGGCAAGAATGAATTTCTGCAGTTAACTCCTATTAGTGAGTGCAATGCAGTGCATTTCTTTCAGCACTCTTGCACTCACTCTCCATAATAATCATGGAAACAAATAGAAGTGTATTCCTCCACCTTCTTTTGGATAAGCAACTAAGTAGTGTGTGCAGCCACTCATGCTGAGCAACTAAGCTGGTGGGCTTGCTACACTGAAGACTCCACTATGATGTATTGGAGCTGCTTCTCTGAAAGGACAATCCACTAGAAAAGCTCTGGTTCATTTACATTTTGGGCCACTGGGTCTCCCTTCCCATGTCTCCAAATGCATGGTTGCTTATTGTAATGCCTATTGAAAATAAAGTCTTTCTGTTTGGACATACTTGGACATTCACAAACTATCATGCAATAGTACGTGGGGACTACCAGTGTATTGATCCAGAAGTTACAAACACTCTTCCAAGAAACTTGCTATTAAGACACCACGGCATGCAAAGTCAATCTATTTATTTTTGATAATCTTTTAAACAGAGCATTAGAAGCAGAAGCAGGGGTTCCCCTAATGCAATAGGTCTATAG
The DNA here is from genome assembly GCF_048418815.1 of Hemitrygon akajei. Classification (NCBI taxonomy): domain Eukaryota; kingdom Metazoa; phylum Chordata; class Chondrichthyes; order Myliobatiformes; family Dasyatidae; genus Hemitrygon; species Hemitrygon akajei. The sequence continues at coordinate 87,447,772 of NC_133138.1, read as the reverse complement.
TAGACAACATCTCCCTGGCTCTGCTTTGGCAAAAAAAAATCAGGCTGCTTTTTATCAATTACAGATCAGTATTCAGCCATCATCATCCCCTCAATATTTATCTTAAGGTTTCAAAGACCGGGCCTCTATAACTCCTGGATAGGTACATGGAGCTTAGAAAAATGGAGGGCTATGGGTAACCTTAGGTAATTTATAAGTAGGTGATTGTTCAGCACTGCATTGTGGGCCGAAGGGCCTGTATTGTGCTGTAGGTTTTCCATGTTTCTATGTTTCCTTCTGTCACTGGATCCTTGTTTTTATTATTAGGTGACCACAGTCACTGTGCATTGGTAATAACATCACCTCCTTGATGACAGTCAACTTAGGCACACCTCAAGGATGCATGCTTAGCCCAGTGCTTTACTCTTTCTACATTCATGACTGTGTGGCTAAGCACTGTTCAAATGCCATTTATAAATTTGCCAATGGCACCACTTTGGAGAATCTCAGATTGCAAAGAGTAGATATACAGGAGTGACATAGATTGGCTGGTTGAGTGATACCTCAACAACCTCACACTCAATGTCATGAAGAGTAAGGAATTGATTATGGACTTAAGGAAGGGGTAATTGTGAAAGGGCACACCAGTCTTGAGGGGGAAGTTGTGGAAAGGATGAGCAGTTCAAGTTCCTGTGCGTCACTACCTCAGAGGATCTTTCCTGGCCCCAGCACATTGATGCAATCAATGAAGAATGTATGTCAGCAGCTCTACTTCAATTGGAGTTGGAGGAGACTTGGTAGGTCATCAAAGGCTCTTGTAAGTTTCTATGGATGTTGTGGCCTTGACAGAGACTTGGCTGTCACAAGGACAGGTTCATTGCTTGATGTTCTGGGGTTCAGATATTTCAAAGAGAATTGGGAGGGAGGTAAAAGAGAGGTGAATGGCATTGCTAATCAGGGATACAATCAAAACTGCAGATAGGGAGGATGTCTTGGAGAGATTTTACTCTAAGACAGTGTGGGTGGAAGTCAGAAACAGGATGGAGGAATCACTATATTGGGAGTATCCTATACACCCCCCCCCCCCCATTGCAACATGGACACTGAGGGGCAGATAAGGTGCAAAATTAAAATGGTTGTTGTCATGGGTGATGTCAACTTCCCTAATATTGATTGGCACCTCTTTAATGCAAGATGTTTAGATGGGGTAGAATTTGATAGGTGTGTCCAGGAAGGATTCCTGTTAAGTATGTGGAGAGGCCGACTAGAGGAGATGCCATCCTGAGACTAGTGCTAGGAAATGACCTTGATTAGCTGATAGATAACTTGGTGGATGGACATTTCGGAGATAGTGACCATATCTCCCTGACCTTTAGCGTTGCCATGGACAAGAACTAGAGCTGGTGGTATGAAGGAATATTTAATTAGGGCAGGGCTAATTATGATGGTTGGGAATGTCAATTGGAAACAGATGTTCAAAGGGAAATGCACTGCAGAAATAGAGGTTGTTCAGAGAGTACTTCCATGGGGCTCTGGATAGGTTTGGCCCGTTGAAGCAGGGAAACTATAACAGGCTGAAGGAACCATGCATGACAAAAGAGTTGGAACACCTTAATCAAGAAGAAGAAAGCATACATAAGATTTAGGAAGCAAAGATCAGTTCAGGCTATATGGTAGCCAGGATTGACCTTAAGGAGCAACTTAGAGGAGCTAGAAGGGAGCATGAGAAGATCTTGGTAAGTAGGGTTAAGGAACACCTCAAAGTATTCTTCATGTATGTGAAGGATGGGAGGATGACAAAAATAAGGGTAGAACTAATCAGCGATAGAAGAGGAAACATCTGCCTTGGGCCCTTCCCATCAGTGTTACTGTCCACCGTTCGCTCACGGCAAGCCAAGCATAGGACGTAACACTTGGGGACTTGGGCTATATTATTATTTGTATATTTTGTACTGCATGTTTTTCTGCTATTATAATTATAGATACTTCGTGTGACTGTTAGGACTGTGCTTTGAACCTTGGCACCAGAGGAACACTGTTTTGTTTGGTTATTAACAATAAACAGTGGTCAAAGAACACTGAGGCTGTCTACAAGAAGGGTCAGAGCCGTCTCTACTTCCTGAGGAGACTGAGGTCCTTTAACATCTGCCAGACGATGCTAAGGATGTTCTACGAGTCTGTGGTGGCCAGTGCTATCATGTTTGCTGTTGTGTGCTGGGGCAGCAGACACCAACAGAATCAACGAACTCATTCGTAAGGTTAGTGATGTTGTGGGGGTGGCACTGGACTCTCTGACGGTGGTGTCTGAAAAGAGGATGCTGTCCAAGTTGTATGCCATCTTGGACAATGTCTCCCATCCACTCCATAATGTACTGGTTAGGCACAGGAGTACGTTTAACCAGAGACTCATTCCACCGAGATGCAACACTGAGCGTCATAGGAAGTCATTCCTGCCCGTGGCCATTAAACTTTACAACACCTCCCTCGGAGTGTCAGACACCCTGAGCCAATAGGCTGATCCTGGACTTATTTCCACTTGGAATAATTTACTTATTATTATTTAATTATTTATGGTTTTATATTGCTATATTTCTACACTATTCTTGGTTGGAGTGACTGCAACGAAACCCAGTTTCCCTCGGGATCAATAAAGTATGTCTGTCTGTCTGTCAATTAAAGTTGAACTTGACTGCTTGTGTCACAATCCTGGTAAAGAAGCTCCAATACACAGGATTGCAAGAGTCTGAAGAGGCTTGTCAACACTTTCATCTCCATCTCAGGCACAATTCTTTCCATGATTGAGGGCATCTTCAAGTGGTGGTGCCTCAAGTTGATGGTTTCCATCAGTAAGGACCCTCACCATCTAGGACATGTCCTCTTTGCATTACTATCATCAGGGAGGAGGTGCAGGAGCCTGAAGATTTACACTCAATGATTCAGAAACAACTTCTTTCCCTCTGCCATGAGATTTCTGCACAGTTCATGAACCTATAAACATGACTTTGTTTTTTTTTGTATGATTTACTTTGCAATGTGTGTCTTTGTCTTTTCGCAGTGCTACAAAACAACAAATTTCATTTTATGACTGAGAATAATTCTGATTCTGTAGTTTATTCTTACATTCAGTTGGATTATAGCTCTTTTTTTTTTGTCACAAACAAGAGAAATTCTGCAGATGCTGGAAATCCAAGCAACACACACAAAATGCTGGGTCCCAAGGAAGGGTCTCAGCCCAAAACATCGACTGTACTCCTTTGCATAGATGCTGCCTGGCCTGCTGAGTTCCTCCAGCATTTTGTGTGAGTGGCTTATCTTACTTTCTCTCTGGTTGTCTCCATTGGCTCTGTTGCTTTTAATAATTTTATTTTTAACAAAATTCCCTTCAAACTTTAATTGACTGTGAGAATCAGCCACTCCTCAGGTGATGATATGCGTTCTGACATTGCTGTACCCCTAAGTACTGTCTCTGGGTTCATTTGTTATTTCTCTTCATTAGATCTACTGAAGAGTGCAATCAGCTTGAAAGAAATCATCAGCTCTTCCATATTTTGAAGGAAATGTACAGATAGTCAGTACAGCTTGTTAATGCTGTCCTTGTCCCACACCGATGAGCATACCGTGCACTCTCGTTGAAATGTATTGGAGATCAGTTTGGTGAGATTGGCTCGTACATCTTAAACCTCTCACCAGGTAAAGCTGAAACTCAAGCTTGGGTAACTTATGATCAAGGACATATAATGCAGCTTCACACAGCCTGAATGTGTTATGAACTGGTCCAGAATTTCCAAGCTTCTCCTGCCTGCTGCCCATGGATTCACTGTATTTGTACTTGTCATCAGAAAGTTTTCTGGCAGCATCTTCAGTGGTGAAGCCAGCTCAGACCTTGAAGGCTTACAGAAAGGGGTGATATTTTATTGTGGTTTAAGCCCAGAGGAATGCTGAAAAACAACTCAGGAGCTGATTAAGCTAATTCCATAAGAATTACTCAAGAGCAGAGGGAGTTAATCCTAGTGCAGTGTCAGAAGCTGAGTTTCCCAACATAAATCCAGAGAACTGGAAATCATAGGATGCAAGTGTCCTCTCCATGAGAAGTCCAGCAACAGAACAAAGCCAGTAAGACCCCAGCAAACCCGGATCAGGAAGTATGCTTTCTCAGCTTCAGGCTTTGAGAACCTTGTTATCTTCATAATTTGGGAGTTCATTCTGATTCTTAATCTTGATTCTTACTCTTAATCTTGTGTGAAAGTGTGCTTTTAATTCCACTAGATACTGCACATATCAGTCAATTTTCAAGTCATTAGAAATGAATACTGGTAGACACACCACAGGTGCTGAATTGATGGAGCTTCTCATGCAGCTGTTGACTGAAGTCAAAAAACCAAGTTATTGCTGTAGGGAGGCCAGGGTAAGTCTGTAGAGAGCACAACAGCTCACTGCTTAATGAGACAGGTAGGGCAGTAACTTCCCACTGGTGAGATGTGAACGGCTGAAAGTTGCAACGTAAGTAGACAGGGTGGTACAAAAGGGGTTCAGCATGCTTCTCTTCATCAGTCGGTGCTTTGAGTATAAATTATGGTAAGTCATGTTGCAGGTGTATAGAAGTTTAGTTAGTCCACCTTTGGGGTACTGTGTGCAGTTCAGCAACAGACAAGGAAAAGGGCTCCTGGCTCTATATACCTTTTTTTTTGTCTGCTTCAACCTTTCATCCACCTGACTTTGTCTTCCAACTCCTCTAGCCTCCTCCCCTCCCTAACCCTGCTCAATCTGCCCATCATCCTTCACCCCTCTTCAGGCCCACCAATCATTCACTGGCCCCTGTTTCACCAATCCCCCTTGCTTCTTTACACTGGTTATCTCCCCTCACTGCCCTCAGTCCTCATCCAGGAGTTCAACCTGAATTCTTTACAACTCCTTTCTACCCATCACCCCACTCCCGCTCCCCATAGATATCACTCGATCCGCTGAGTCCCTCCTGCAGCTTGCTTGGAAACATAGAAACACTACAGAACAATACAGGCCCTTCGGCCCACAAAGCTGTGCCGAACATATCCTTACCTTAGAACTACCTAGGCTTACCCATAGCCCTTTATTTTTCTAAGCTCAATGTCTCTATCCAGGAGTCTCTTAAAAGACCCTATTGTTTCCACCTCCACCACCACCGCCGCCCGGCAGCCCATTACATGCACTCACCGCTCTCTGCATAAAAAAAACAAAAAACAAAAAAAAAACTTATTCCTGACATCTACCTACTTCCAAGCTCCTTAAAACTATGCCCTCTCATGCTAGCCATTTCAGCCCTGGGAAAAAGCCTGTGGCTATCCACATGATCAATGCCTCTCATTATCTCGTACACCTCTATCAGGTCACCTCTCATCCTCCGTCGCTCCAAAGAGAAAAGGCCGAGTTTACTCAACCTATTCTCATAAGGCATGCTCCCCAATCCAGGCCACATCCTTGTAAATCTCCTCGGCCCCCTTTCTATAGTTTCCAAGTCCTTCCTGTCGTGAGGCGACCAGAATTGAGCACAGTTCTCCAAGTGGGGTCTGACCAGGGTCCTACATAGCTGCAACATTACCTCTCAGCTTTTAAACTCAATCCCATGGTTGATGAAGGCCAATGCACCATATGCCTTCTTAGCCACAGTGTCAACCTGCGCAGCTGCTTTGAGCGTCCGAAGGACTCGGTCCCCAAGATCCCTCTGATCCTCCATACTGCCAAGAGTCTTACCATTAATACTATATTCTGCTATCATATTTGACCTACTAAAATGAACCACCTCACACTTATCTGGGTTGAACTCCATCTGCCACTTTACAGCCCAGTTTTGCATCCTATCAATGTCCCGCTGTAACCTCTGACAGCCGTCTACACTATCCACAACACCCCCAACCTTTGTGTCATCAGCAAAGTTACTAACCCCTCTCCCCACTTCCTCATCCAGGTCATTTATAAAAATCATGAAGAGTAAAGGTCCTAGAACAGATCTCTGAGGCACACCACTGGTCACTGACCTCCATGCAGAATATGACCCGTCTACAACCACTCTTTGCCTTCTGTGGTCAAGCCAGTTCTGGATCAAAAAGCAATATCCCCTTGGATCCCATGCCACCTTATTTTCTCAGTAAGTCTTGCATGGGGTACATTATCAAATGCCTTGCTGAAATCCATATACACTACTTGTTAGAGAGTAAGGCTGTTCTGCTTATTATTAACTATGATGTGTAAATAGTCGAGTGTGTGAGGAGTGACTACATAAATGGAAGGAAGGGTGGGGTGAAAAAGAAATAAAACAAGCATTTTTATGTCTCTAATGATGTTGCAAATCTCTTCTCAAACAAAAGTTGGGCAGCATCTATGGAGGAGAATAAACATTTGATGTTACTGGCTGCAGGGGGCAAAAGCCAAAATAAGTAGGTGGAAAGATGGGAAGCAGTTCAAGCTAGCAGGTGATAGGTGAGGGGAAGATGGGTGGGTGGGGGGGGGGTGTTGAAGTGAATAGCTGGGATCCCTTTCATGAGGGCAGTTTAATTGACCCACTTGCAGGATAACTCCTCCAGCAGTATCTACTCAGTACTGAACAGATGTTGTTAAAATCACTGGAAGTCTAACTCAGAGACGAGAATAGTATGAAGAAGCCACTGGTGATTCCTTCAGAAACATTCAGAATGAGGTGAGAGTAATCTGTTTAGTAATCTGAGAGTAACAGTTGGAGACGCAATCAGTAGTAGAGGGTTAAATTGGCAAGTGGGTGATAGAACTGGGCCTGTAAGGAATTGAAATTGATTTCACCCCTGGTTGAAAGAGTAGCTTTTAGATTATAAAATGATTTTGAAATGGGTTTGTATGAAGTAGTGATATATTTTTATTGATTTGGCTGCACTTGCAAGCACTGCATTCTGATTGGCAATTTGTTTGATATTGTATGAGAGTGTTGGTCAAGTTCCAGTTCCCACCTTGGTGCAGGTTTTGGGTTTCCTTTACTTTCACAGGATGTGGACAACTTTGGCAATGCCAGCATTGTTGCCTACTCCTACCTGCCCGTAAATGAACAGGTAAGAGTCACCATGTTAGTGGCTTACTTTGTTTGCTGTTCCTTTTTTTGAGCCTTGTGGTCAGCGTTTTTGCTGCTTCCATCACTTTTGACTGCTTTTCATGAAGCCGAGTTGCTAGCTTGATATTCAACCCTGCACGGATGGAAAGCGTGCAAAGAGCTGGCTGGTTTCAAACCCTGGACCATTTATATTGAAGTCCAGTGCTAATGCCACTATACCACCGATGGCCTACATTAGTTGTTTGGGACAAATAAAAAGTGCAACACAGGTAAACAGATTGGTGAAGAAGGAATTTGACTTACTTAACTTCATCATTCAGGATGTTTGAGTATAGAATTTTGGATGTCATGTTTCATGTATGAGTCTTTGGTGAGACTCTTGGAGCATTGTGTGCAATTCTGATATAACCATAGAACATTACGGCACAGAAACAGGCCTTCTGGCCCTTCTTGGCTGTGCTGAACCATTTTTCTGCCTAGTCCCACTGAACTGCTGCTGGACCATATCTCTCCATATACCTCTCATCCATGTACCTGTCCAAGTTTTTCTTAAATGTTAAAAGTGAGCCCGCATTTACCACTTCATCTGGCAGCTCATTCCACACTCCCACCGCTCTCTGTGTGAAGAAGCCCCCCCCCCCCTTAATGTTCCCTTTAAACTTTTCTCCTTTCACCCTTAACCCATGTCCTCTGGTTTTTTTTCTCCCCTAGCCTCAGTAGAAAAAGCCTGCTTACATTCACTCTTTCTATACCCATCATAATTTATATACCTCTATCAAATCTCCCCTCATTTTAGGGAATAAAATCCTAACCTATTCAACCTTTCTCTGTAACCCATTTTCTCAAGTCCTGGCAACATCCTTGTAAACCTCCTCTGCACTCTTTCAACCTTATTAATATCCTTCCTGTAATTAGGTGACCAAAACTGCACTCAATACTCCAAATTCAGCCTCACCAATGCCTTTTACAACCTCACATTCCAACTCTTATACTCAATACTTTGATTTATAAAGGCCGATGTGACGCCACTTTTAGGGAATTTTGTATCTGTATTCCCAGATCCCTCTGTTCTACTGCACTCCTCAGTGCCCTACCATTTACCCTGTATGTTTTACCTTGGTTTTTTCTTCCAAAGTGCAATACATCACACTTCTCTGTATTAAACTCCATCTGCCATTTTTCAGCACATTTTTCCAGCTAGTCCAAATCCCTCTGCAAGCTTTGAAAACCTTCCTCACTGTCCACTACACCTCCAATCTTTGTATCATCAGCAAATTTGCTGATCCAATTTACCACATTATCATCCAGATCGTTAATATAGATGACAAATAACAATGGACCCAGCACTGTGGCACACCACTAGTCACAGGCCTCCACTCAGAGAACCAATCCTCCTCTACCACTCTCTGACTTCTCCCATTGAACCAAGTCTAATCCATTTTACTACCTCACCATGTATACCTAGCGACTGAATCTTCCTAACTAACCTCCCATGCGGGACCTTGTCAAAGGCCTTACTGAAGTCCATGTAGACAACATCCACTGCCTTCCCTTCATCCACTTTCCTTGTAACCTCCTCGAAAAACTCTAATAGATTTGTTAAACGTGACCTACCATGAACAAAGCTGTGTTGACTCTCCCTAATAAGTCCCTGTCTATCTAAATACTTGTAGATCCTATCTCTTAGTACTCCTTCCAATAATTTACCTACTACTGGCATCAAATTTACCGGCCTATAATTTCCCGGATTACTTTTAGAGCCTTTTTTAAATGGAACAACATGAGCTATCCTCCAATCCTCCAGCACCTCATCAGAAGATTCCGACATTTTAAATATATCTGTCAGGGCGCCTGCAATTTCAACACTAGTCTCCTTCAAGGTCCGAGGGAATACCCTGTCAGGTCTTAGGGATTTATCTACTCTGATTTGCCTCAAGGTAGCAAGCTCTTCAATCTATATAGGTTCCATGACCTCACTACTTGTTTGCCTTATTTTCATTGACTCCATGCCAGTTTCCTTAGTTAATTCAGATGCAAAAAACCCATTTAAGATCTCCCCCATTTCTTTTGGTTCCATACATAGTCGACCACTCTGATCTTCAAGAGAACCAATTTTATCCCTTACTATCCTTTTGCTCTTAACATACCTGTAGAAGCTCTTTGGATTATCCTTCACCCTTACTGCCAAAGCTACCTCATGTCTTCTTTTCACCCACCTGATTTCTTTCTTAAATTTTTTTTGCCCTTTTTATATTCCTCAAGTACCTTATTTGCTCCATTTCCTATACATGTCATACCTCTCTCTTCTTCATCAGAGTTCCAATATCCCTAGAGAACCAAGGTTCCTTATTCTTATTCGCTTTGCCTTTTATCTTGACAGTAACATACAAACTCTGCACTCTCAAAATTTCTCCTTTGAAGGCCTCCCACTTACCAACGACATCCTTGCCAGAGAACAACCTGTCCCAATCCATGCTTTTTAGATCCTTTCTCATTTAAAATTGGCCTTTTTCCAGTTTAGAACCTCAACCCAAGGACCAGATCTATCTTTATCCATGATCAAGTTGAAACTAATGCTGTTATAGATAGATAGATAGATACTTTATTCATCCCCATGGGGAAATTCAACTTTTTTTTTTCCAATGTCCCATACACTTGTTGTAGCAAAACTAATTACATACAATACTTAACTCAGTAAAAAATATGATATGCATCTAAATCACTATCTCAAAAAGCATTAATAATAGCTTTTAAAAAGTTCTTAAGTCCTGGCGGTTGAATTGTAAAGCCTAATGGCATTGGGGAGTATTGACCTCTTCATCCTGTCTGAGGAGCATTGCATCGATAGTAACCTGTCGCTGAAACTGCTTCTCTGTCTCTGGATGGTGCTATGTAGAGGATGTTCAGAGTTTTCCATAATTGACCGTAGCCTACTCAGCGCCCTTCGCTCAGCTACCGACGTTAAACTCTCCAGTACTTTGCCCACGACAGAGCCCGCCTTCCTTACCAGCTTATTAAGACATGAGGCGTCCCTCTTCTTAATGCTTCCTCCCCAACACGCCACCACAAAGAAGAGGGCGCTCTCCACAACTGACCTATATAGAACATCTTCATTGGAACCAAAGTGGTCCCCTACACACACTGCCGTCACTTGTCCTAACTCGTTTCCTAATAGGAGATCTAATATTGCATCCTCTCTAGTGGGTACCTCTATATATTGATTTAGAAAACTTTCCTGAACACATTTTGCAAACTCTAACCCATCTAGACCTTTAACAGTATGGGAGTCCCAATCAATACATGGAAAATTAAAATCCCCTACTATCACAACTTCATGTTTCCTGCAGTTGTCAGCTATCTCTCTGCAGATTTGCTCCTCCGATTCTCGCTGACTATTGGGTGGTCTATAATACAACTCCATTAATGTGGTCATTTCTTTCCTGTTTCTCAGCTCCACCCATATGGCCTCGGTAGACAAGCCTGAGCACTGCTGTAACGTTTTCCCTGACTAGCAACGCCGCCCCACCCCCCCCCCCCACCCTTCATCACTCTGCCTCTATCATGTCTGAAACATCGGAACCCTGGAACATTGAGCTGCCAGTCCTGCCCCTCCTGTAGCCAAGTTTCACTAATGGCTACAATGTCATAATTCCACGTGTCAATCCACACCCTCAGCTCTTCAGCCTTCCCCACAATACTCCTCGCATTGAAATAGACACACCTCAGAAGATTATTACCACCAAACACAACCCTTCTATTTGTGACTTTACATGAAACTTCAACATCATTTATTTTCACCCCCGCTCCACTATCTACTCTGGCACTCTGGTTCCCATCTCCCTGCAAATCTAGTTTAAGCCCCATAGCACTAACAAACCGCCCTGCAAGGATATTGGTCGCCCTGCAGTTCAGGTGTAACCCGTCTCTCTTGTACAGGTCCCACATGCCCCAGAAGAGGTCCTAATGATCCTGAAATCTGAAACCCTGCCGCCTACACCAGTTCCTCAGCCACGGGTTCATCCTCCAGAGCAACGTATTCTTACCCTCACTGGCACGTGGCACAGGTAGCAGTTCTAAGATTATCTCCCTCGAGGTCCTGCTTTTTAAATTCCTACCAAGCTCTCTATACTCACTCTTCAGGACCTCCTCACTCTTTCTTCCTATGTCATTGGTACCGATGTGTACCATGACATCTGGCTGCTCACCCTCCCATTTCAGAATGCTATGCACGTGATCAGAGACATCCCTGACGATGGCACCCGGGAGGCAACAAACCATCCGGGAGTCTCTGTCGCGACCACAGAACCTCTTGTCTGTACCTCTAACTATCGAGTCCCCTATCACTACCGCTCCCCTCTTCTTCCCCCCTTCCTTCTGCACTGCAGAACCAGACTCAGTGCCAGAGATCCGCTGCCGCACCTTGACCCAAGTAAGTCATCCCCCCCCCAACAGTATCCAAATCGGTATACTTGTTGTTGAGGGGAATGGCCACAGCGAGCCCTGCTCTGCCTGCCCTTTCCCCTTCCCTCGCCTGACGGTAACCCAATTACCTGTGTGCTGCTCCTTTGGTGTAACTGCCTCCCTGTAGCTACTATCTATAAACTTCTCATTCTCCTGAATGATCCAGCTCCTCATCCAGTTCCCTAACGTGGTTTGTTAGGAGCTGCAGCTGATGCACTTCCTGCAGATGTCATTGTCAGGGATACCGGAGGTAGTGTGAGGTAGTGTTCACAAGTTCACTGTTCATTTAGGAATCGGATGGCAGAGGGGAAGAAGCTGTTCCTAAATTGCTGAGTGTGTGCCTTCAGGCTTCTGTACCTCCAATCTGTTGGTAAGAGTGAGAAAAGGGCATACCCTGGGTGCTGGAGGTTCTTAATAATGGGTGCTACCTTTCTGAGACACTGCTCCTTGAAGATGTCCTGGGTACTTTGTAGGCTAGTACCCAAGATGGAGCCGACTAAATTTACAACCCTCTGCAGTTTCTTTTGGTCCTGTGCAGTAGCCCTCTTCCCCATACCAGACAGTAATACAGCCTGTCAGAATGCTCTCCACGGTACATCTATAGAAATTTTTGAGTGCATTTGTTGACTTACCGAATCTCTTCAAACTCCTAATGAAGTGTAGTCTGCCGTTGACCTTTTGTGGTGATAGGCAAATTGCAATGAGCCCAGGTCCTTGCTGAGGCAGGAGTTCAGTCTGGTCATGACCAACCTCTCAAAGCATTTCATCACTGTAGACGTGAGTGCTTCCGGCTGATAGTCATTAAGGTAGCTCACATTATTCCATCTTAGACACGGAATAATTGTTGCCTTTTTGAAGCAAGTGGGAACTTTTGTCCGTAGCAGTGAGAGGTTCAAAATGTCCTTGAACACTCCCACCAGTTGGTTGGCACAGGTTTTCAGAGCCTTACCAGCACTCCATCAGGACCTTCTGCTTTGCGAGGGTTCACCCTCTTTAAAGACAGCCTAACATTGACCTCTGAGACAGAGATCACAGGGTCATCAGGTGTAGCAGGGATCTTCGCAGCTGTAGTTACATTCTCCCTTTCAAAGTGGGCATAGAAGGCGCTGAGTTCATCTGGTAGTGAAGCATTGCTGCTATTCATGTTATTGGGTTTCACTTTATAAGATGTAATATCTTGCATAACCCTGCCAGAGTTGTCGTACATCCGATATCGCCTCCAACCTCATTCAAAATTGTCTCTTCGCCCTTGAAGTAGCCCTCCACAAATCATACCTGGTCTTCTGGTACAGACCCTGGGTCGCTTGACTTGAATGCCACAGATCTAGCCTTCAGCAGATGACATACCTCCTGGTTTATCCACGGCTTTTTGTTTGGGACATACAGTAAGTCTTTGTAGGCACACACTCACCCACACAGATTTTAATGATCAGTAACACCTGCAGCATACTGATACAGATTTGAAGATGAGTCCCTGAATACAGTCCAGACCATCGATTCAAAGCAGTCTTGTAGGTGCTCCTGTGCTTACCTTGTCCATACCTTCTTGGTCCTCACTACTGGTGCTGCAGTCTTTGCCTATACTCAGGGAGTAGAAGTACAGCCAGGTGATCAGACTTCCCGAAGTGAGGGCATGGAATGGCATGGTAGGCATTCTTGATGGTGGTGTAACAGTGGTCCAGTGTGTTGTTTTCTCTGGTATCGCAGGAGATGTGTTGATGGTAATTGTTTAGTGATTATTTTCAGACTGGCCTGGTTAAAATCCCCGAAAATGATGGTGAAGGTGTTAGGCTATGCTGTTCTATGCATGTTGATCCCATTGCTCAGATCACCAAATGGCCTGGTTTCCTGCTTTTAAATTCTGCGAGGCCAAGTTTGGTTAATACAGCAGATTTCTTTCCTTCAATAGCATTAGGAAATCAGATGAGATTTCACAATAATCTGGTAGTGTTATGGTACTCGTACTGAAAGTTTGTTTGGCTTATGAACAAATCTGGGTCAAATGTCTGCTCGCTGCACATAATTCACCATGGGGCATGTCCTATTGAGTGAATAGCAACTGGATTAGACTGGCTATGAGGACTGTTAACACTTGTCGTGCTTGTCATACTCTGGATAGCATCAGTTTCTCTTGTGGAGAAATGCTCTGATTCTGAGACTCTGATGCTTCTCGTTGAACCCCTTATTGCTGGAGCATCTGGTTGTCAGTCATTAATAGGTAACAGAGGAAACAAATCCTTTACTTACTTGGACTTCAGGCCACGCAAGCACAAAATCAAAATAAAAGCAGAAAATGCTAGAAAAACGTCAGTTCAGGGTGCATCTGTGGAAAGTGAAACAGTTAATGTTTTAGGTATGCAATCCTTTATCAGAATTGACAGAAGTTCTTCAAAGGCACATTTTAGAACCCTTTCTTTGTCAGTTGGGATATAATGCAGGGTTAGGTGTAGGCCATTCAACCCGAAACTCTACTGGATCACAGCTACTTGATAGATGAACTCCATTCACCAGGTTCGGTTCAGAAACCTTTAATGTCATAGTTGAACAAAAATCTGCAAGTACATTAAACTTTCAGTTGAACCTTAGCTGCAACAGTGGTATAGAGGAGGTTCCAGACAACCATAGGCCATTTGTCTACATCTTAAGATAGCCTCTATGCAACGTGGATTAGTTTATCTATGTCTCATTGTCCTCTGTCCTTCACTAGTGTGAACTAGTTTCTCTATGGGCTACAATGCTCCTTTAATCATCATGTACTCCCAATTTCATCACAGCTCCTAATGGAACTCTTTTGTCTCCAAAGAGTCCAAGCTTATTGCCCAATTTATTTTTCAAGTGTTGCTTCCTCTTGAATTTGAGGAATTTAATCTATATACTTTCCAATTCCCGGCCATGCTGGTAATTGAAGTATGAGGTAACTTGGTGATAAATATTAAAGTTAAAAGATCTTTATGTTGTGTAGGCAGGAATAAATTATCATTGTATCACTGATTCTAAAAAAAGTTTCCCTAGTTCTGCAAAGCACTCTCTCTCCCAGGTGAACTCTTTCTTCATGACACTCAGCATTAGAACTAAATAAGAACTCAGCATTGACTGAGAGTTGAATTTTGGGCACATCTGCACTCCATGGAGCATTACCTTTAACCACACATGAACAGCTAGAATAACGTGGTAGAATACAATCAGTGACCACATTATTAGATACCTAATGAGTGTATGTTTGTAGGCTTCTCTGCCTGTTTTTCAGTTCCTGGCCTTGGTGTCTTTCTGAACCTGCGATGTGGCAGAGTGAATAAGGAGAATCTGTTTCACAAGCAGAATGATCAGCAACTAGAGGTACAGATTTCAGGAAATAACACAAGGGACAAAGGGGGACACAAGGGACTGCAGGTACTGGAATCTGGAGCAACAAATGAAAAGATCAAACTTCAAAATAAATGTTTTATCAAAGTATGTAATGTTACCATATACTACCTTCAGCATCCTTTATGGGGGGAGGGGGGGAAAAATTATACAGAACAAAAAACTATCCAGTTAAAACTGACCACCAAGCAATGTGCAAAAGAAGACAAACTGCAATTAAAAGTAATACTGAGAACACGAGTTGTAAAGAGCCCTTGAAAGTGAGTCTGTAGGTCGTAGAATCAGTTTAGAGTAGTGGTGAGTGAACATATTCATGCTGGTTCATGATCCTGATAGTTACAGGGTAATAACTGTTACTGAACCTGGTGGTCTGGGTCTGAAGACTTCTGTACCTCCTGCATGATGGTAGTAGTAAGAAGATGTTTGAATTCTCTCCATTTAGAAAACAGTCTATCTTTTATTTCTTGTATCAAAGTGCATGGCCATACACTTCCCAGTACTGTTTTCCATCTGCCACTTTATGCCCATTCTCCTAATCTGTCTAAGTCCTTATGTAGCATATCAAAACTACCTGCCTTTCCATGTATTTTTGTATCATCCACAAACCATCAATTCTGTCATCCACATCATTGCCATATAATGTAAAAAAAATCAGTCCCAACACAGACCTCCTGTGGAACACCACTAGTCACTGGCAGCCAACCAGAAAAGGCTTCCTTTATTCCCACTCTTTGCCTCCTGCCAATCAGCCAGTGTTCTATCCATGTTAGAATCTTTCATGTAATACTATGGGTTCATAGCTTGTTAAGCAGCCTCATGTGTGACACCTTGTCAAAGCCCTTCAGAAAATCCAAGTACACAACATGAACCAATTCACCCCAATCTATCCTGCTTGTTACTTCTTCAAAGAATTCCAACAGATTTGTCAGGCAAGATTTTCCCTTGAGGAAACCATGCTGACTATGGCCTATTTTAATATGTGCCTCTAAATACCCTGAAACCACATCTTTAACAATCAACTCCAACATCTTCCCAATCACTGAGGTCGGATTAACGGGCCTATAATTTCCTTACTTTTGCCTCTTTCCATTTTTGAAGAGAGGAGTGACATTTGCAATTTTCCAGAACCATTCTAGAATTGAGTGATCTTGACAGACCATTACTAATGCCTCCATAATCTATACAACCACCTCTTTCAGAATCCTGGGATGTATACCAGCCAGTCATGTGGTCCAGGTGACCTAACTACCTTAAGACCTTTCAGTTTCCCAAGAACCTTCACGCTAGTAATGGCAACTTCTCACACTTGCGACCCCTGACACTCTGGAGCTTTCATCATACTTCCAGTGTCTTCCATGGTGAAGACTGATTTCCCGGGTAACAGTCTGTCACCTCTCAATGTTATTCACATTATTTAATCCTTCAGTGCTTTTTGGGTGATAAGTGTCTGCTTAAATTTCTCACAATAGCGGCACAGTAGTGTAGTGGTTAGCACAATGCTTTACAGTACAGGTGACACAGGTTCAATTCCCGCTACTGCCTGTAAGGAGTTTGTATTTTCTCCCTGTGACCGTATGGGTTTCCTTTCCACACTCCTAAGATTTACTGGTTGGTAGATTAATTGGTCGTTGTAACTTGTCCCATGATTTGGCTAGGATTAAATTGGGGTATTGCTGAGTGGCATGGCTCGAAGGGCTAGACGGGCCTACTTCATGCTGTATCTCAATAAATAAATAAATAAATATTTTTTAAAATGCTATTTCCTAATTAATCATTGTGTATTCACTCCTTTGGACTGGTAATTTGGTTGAACGTTCCAAAAACACTGCAAAAGTGTTAAACCTTTACCAGCCTTTGGTCTCCGAAAGCTATCATGATAAAATGCTCAATATTGGTGTTAGAACATAGAAATTTACAGCGCATTACAATATTGTGCCAACCAGGTAACCTATTCTAGAGACTGCCTAGAATTTCCCTAGGCATGAACATTGTTGAGAATGAAATCTCACTGTGTAAGATTTGTGAAAATACCTTCACAGTCCATTATTCTTCTGAGGCAGTTCCTTGACATGGAGTGTGTCTTGCTTCTCTGGTTTTATAGGTACTGAACCCAGGTCAGTATGGTTATGTACCAGTTAGTGCTGCTGATACGCAATCCCAGGCACATGGATTTGATCTTGTCTGTGTGCAGTCGACATGTTCTTGCTTGCTCCTGCAACATTTCGATATAAGATTGTAAGTTAACAGGCTGCTCTAATTATTGGAGAATGTAAGTGGGTGGCAAAAAGAATGAGAGAGGCGCTGATGGGCTTGTGTGAGAGATACTTAGTTACAAGAGAAGTAAGGGGAGGGAGGATGGGATTGTTTCCCTGACCCAGTAGACTAAATTATCTCATTCTGTGACATTATAAGCACAACAATAAGGTGCATGTGGCACAGATGGAGCAGGAGGCTCATGGCGGGACACGTGGCTGGGTAGCTTGTGATGTGATACCCTCTTCCTGTTATTTATGCAGGGCCTCTCTGTCCTAGCACATGGCCTGCAGGTTCTTGATACTGAATACAGAATGCTCCTACTTCACACAAACTGAGCAGGTCAGCAGCATCTATGAAGGGGAAATGGAGAGTTTACATTTCTGGTGGAGACCCGTCATTTGAACTGAAAGATAGAGAGGAAATAGTCCATATAAAAAAGGCAGAGGGAAGGGATTAAGCAAGAGCTGATTGGTGATGTGTGGTTCCAGGTGAGAAGGCATGACAGACAGATGGAGGAGGGGGCAGAGTGGGAATGGTATCAGAAGTTGGGAGGTGATAGGTCTATGTGATCAAGGACCGAAGATGATGGAATCTGGTAGGAGTGGAAGATGGAGCATAGAATAAAGTGAGGGATTGGGAAGAGGAAACAGTAAGATGAGTGTGTGGATGATAGACAGATGGAGAGGGGGAGTGAAAGGAATGGGACAGGGTGATGGATGGGCCTGGTGGATGAGGAGAAAAGTGAATTGAATTTGAATTTTGAATTGATTTTATTTCTTACATCCTTCATGAGTAAAACTCTTTACATTACGTCTCCATCTAAATATGCAATCATGGTAATTTATAATGATTTATAATAAATAGAACAGTCAATGTAACAGAAATACACTCAAATCAATGTGAGTTAATCAGTCTGATGGCCTCGTGGAAGAAGCTGTCCTGGAGCCTGTTGGGCCTGGCTTTTATGCTGCGGTACCATTTCCCCGACAGTAACAGCTGGAATAGGTTGTGGCTGGGGTGACTCGGATTCCCAATGATCCTTCGGGCCCCTTTTACACACCTGTCTTTGTAAATGTCCTGAATCATGGGAAGTTCACAACTACGGATGCGCTGGGCTGTCCACACCACTCTGCAGAGTCTTGTGATTAAGGGAATAGTTGTACAGAAGTTGGAGAATTCCGTATTTGTGCTGTCAGGTTTTAGACAACCCAGGTGGAATCTGAGATGCTGTTTGCTTTTAGCTTCAACGTAGCAGTAAAGGAGGCCGAGGAGAGACAGGTTAGTGTGGGCTAGAGATTCCTGGAAGTTGAAAGGAATATTGTATTCCTTCAAGGAGGTTTTGAGCACATCTTTGAATCCTTTTCCTTGTCTGGAATAATAAAGTTCCAGAGCCATTTTGGCATCTTTACATTACCATATCATATAGGGTGAGTCCTTGAACTATCACTGTACTCAGTGAATGCTTAAATTCTTACTGCCATATTGAAATCCTTGCATGACATTTCTGTTTTTACTTCTGCATTTCATTCAGTTTATCTGTACTATGAGATCTCTTTTGTGGGACCTTTGCTTTCCCTGAATTGTTC
This sequence comes from Hemitrygon akajei, assembly GCF_048418815.1. NCBI lineage: Eukaryota > Metazoa > Chordata > Chondrichthyes > Myliobatiformes > Dasyatidae > Hemitrygon > Hemitrygon akajei. Next base: position 87,429,076 of record NC_133138.1, on the reverse strand, counting down.
CTGCTCATTGTTGATGTGACTTCAGTTGCAAGCTCTCGAACAAGCCCACTGACTCTCCAGGCCACCCACCTTTTAAACTTGTTTCTCAGCTTTTGGCATTGAACTTAATAACTCCTTGTGTGGTTTGGTGTCATGTTTAGTTTCAAGAAGTGCCTGTGGGATGCTTTACTATAATGAAAGTATGTACAAATGCAAATGGTTGCATAAAAGAAAAAGAAAAATAGTATGCCTTTCCTCTGGAGGATTTTTACATGGTGGAGAGATATATGCGACGTGGGTTATTTAGAAAAGCTGGCTAATTACTAGCTTATTCATCCTGCTATATGCGTGCATGCTTATAATTGGACAAGTTCAATTATATGCTGAAAAATTCCTTGCACTTTGATCAAATTGAAACAAAAAAGGACTAGGAGATTTATTTTGCAAAGCTCTGTTCTGTAGCACTGGACACTTGATCATTTACTGCTAGTAAGACCTGTGTGATTAGGCTGCTAAATATGTTCAGCAAAGAATTAAAGGCCACTTTAGATGAGAGAAGAAGCAATGTTGGGATGACCCATTTTATTTCTTGACAAGCTCTGGGGGGGGGGGGGGGGGAGCTTTCTTTATACAATTGCAGTGATCAATATTTAGAGTTTGGCTTGGAACCTTTTATCTCTTTGTATATTTGCCCAAAACCTAATACTGCTTTGATCTTTGAACTATTTTGCTTCAGTAGCAAACCTAGAATCTTTGATTACTTTAGGTTAGTATGCAGATGCTTTCAGTTTTATACCAGGGATCAAAGTGAATGGAGCATATTGTTCCTTAAATAATCCATAAAAATAAGAATAAAGGCATCCAATTAAAAATTCCTTCCAGTAGGAGTCAATATGGAATTTGTATATGTTGTGCAGCAGTTACTGCTATTGCCAAATGTTTGATTGCAAGCTGATGTGGAACCCACTTGGTTACCTATGAAAAAGTGTTATAGGATATTTAGGATGTGTGCACACAGTGTATTGAATATTTGTGATCAGACATTGCATTTGAGCACAAATCTATCATTGCAGATGTTTGGATATCCAAAAATGGATAGCTAATGCCTCAAGCAACTCTTTAGAAAGAATACTGATGATGAGGTAATCAGTGTGTTTGACAGCCAAATTATCTGAAATTCAAACTTGAGGTAACTTCAATGCCAGATATCAGTCATTTAATTGTCATGTGCACAAGTACATGTATGTACAAATATATGTGTGCACAGGTGCAATGAAAAATTTACTTGCAACAGCATCACAAACACATGACACCATTTAAACAACATTCACAAGATAAGCATGAAATAAACATAAATTTTACATAATTTTTACAAGGAAACGACTAGACCAAAAAAAAAACACAACTTCCATCAGGTTTGAGACAAAGCTATCTTGTGCCTTAACTCTGGTTCAGGGCAAGGCAGCATTCTTAAAAGGGTACACTCAGTCTTTTTATAGCATTAGGAATTAGGTGCTGAAGAGATTTTGAACACAGCTCCGTTTCCTGGAATTTGATATCTATTATTAGCATTAATAAGCTTCAACAGGGTTCAAAACAGCCAGGGTGGTCCTTGTATTCAAATCCCTCACTGTATTTAAGCCCCATTCCCCATATCTGTAATCTTTTCTAGCCTCAGAGATATCTGTACACCTCCAGTTCTGACCCCTAGACCCCATGTATTATCTGTATGCCACTGGTTCCCATGTCAGTGCTTTGTGTCTAGAATTTCCTTTCAAAACCATGCAACCTCTTTATAACTCTTCCTTTGTTCAAGCTGTTTGATTCAAAGTCATCTCTGACTTTTGTGTCTAATGTCTTCATGTGGCCTGATGCCTTGTGTCTGACCACTCTTGTGAATATTTTTACAATTTGAAAGTGCCCTATAAATGAAGTGTTGTTGTTATCTGCCTTTTCCAATAATTCAGTCTCAGCATCTTTGGAAATTCAAACTGTCCTTCATTATGCTTTCAATTTCTAAATACTGTGGTTTCCCTATACTGGCAGATATTCAAGACTATTACCTGTCCCATTACTGATGTGGAATTATGTAAAATCATTCGTTTAACTTGTCTATCATTTTAAATGCTAGATTGACAGAGGGCGTGGGCCAATCCTTGGCACTATTATTTCAAATTAATCATTACATCTGTTCAGTAACACTTTGACAATTTCTTCCTGATTTCATATAATGTGTGGTAGCATACTGGTGCAACTAGTGGAGCTTCAGTAAGCTGCACTCAGTCCTGTACTTTGATGCAGTTCATGTGGAGTTTGTATGTTCTCCCAGTCATTGAAAGGGTTTTCTCTGTCGCAATTCCCACATCCTAAACTCACTCTGTTTAGTAGTTGAATTGGCTGCTGTAAATTGCTCATAGTGTATAGATGAGTGGTAGAATCTGGGAGAGATGGATAGAAATATGGGGAGAATAAAATGAGGTCAGTGTTGGGCAACCGCTTGATGATCAGGTGGTCTTTGTGAGCAAAAGGACTAGTTTCTATTCTGTATAACTCTGCGCAGGTTGAATTCATTTATTTATGCATTTATTCTCTGTGAGTTTGACAACTTCATCACTATCTATCCCCTTGAGGACTCTTGACCTAACAATCTACCTCATTATGATCTTGCACCTTATTGTTTACCTGCACTGCACTTTCTCTGTAGCTGTTACACTTTATTCTGTTATTGTTTTGCTTTATTCTACCAATGAACTGTGTAGTGACTTGATCTGCATGAACAGTATGCAAAACAAGCTTTTCACTGCATCTTGGTGCCTGGGTCAATTATAAACCAATTCCAGTTATATTAAAAAATGCCTTGATATCATTCTTTTCATCTTTTTTAATTCCATGCCTGCCTTGATAACCCTGAGGAAAATGGACTGGGCAATATTTTTGAGATTTTGTTGTTATTTCTTGTGAATTTGGCTTGTGTGTTCAATAGTTGGTCCTATCATTATACTTCTAAATTATTCATTTCTTTTTCCTTCGCATGTCCATATTCATATATTGACTCATCAGTGGCAACTGTAATACATAGTTAAGTTGACAGATTTAGCATACTTTCTGATTACAGTGCATACTTCAGTTTTTAAAAATAAAGGCAACACCAGACAACTCTTGGTGACTGATTTCTTCTTGGAATAGAGTTGATTTTATAAACTAAATCAAAAAGCTGCAGATACTGGAGATCTGAATCAAAACAGATGGCTAGAAGCACACTGCAATCAGGCAGCAACTAAGAAGAGAAAAGGAGAGTCAGTGTTTCAAGTGAAGGGACCCTTCGTGAGAACTGAGTGGTTGAGAAAATGAGTCTGTTTTGAGCGATAGAGAAAGTGCAGCAAACACCATTTTCTTCCCTGTGATACTGCAATAATTTCACATCCTCGAAGTAACATAAACATAGAGTTATAACAGTTAAGTTTATTAACATTAATACATAAATGCTTATTTGTTTTATGCTTGTGTGCCAAGAGCTCTGTTGGTCTGTTTGCTTGTGGTGTGGCAGTTCGGGGTACATCTTGGCAAAACTGAGGTGCTGCTTCTGGGCTGGTATTATTCTTCCTGGAGTGAAGATGCTCATGCACAGTGTGCAAAAAGGACGTACCATGGGCGCCTGGGGGTAAAGTGATTAAGATGTTTGTAAGATGATAAATAAGTACAAAATACATTATGTGATGATTTAGAAAATGGTTAGAAATTATGATTTATAAATATTATGTAGTAGATAAGAATTCTCTTGTCTATTAATTCATTGATTTTTGCTGATGTGTTATATGTAAGTGAGTGGGGCTAAAGATACAAAATAGACTTCAGTATAACCCCCCCCCCCCCCCGGGGGGGGTTGAAGACACTAATTGTGGTAGGTGCTTGTGACTAGGTTGAGGGAGGATTTGAATATTGAATGCCTCCCAAGTGCCAGGGTCAGGGATGTCTCGGATCGCATCCACAGCATTTTGGAGGGGGAGGGAGAGTAGCCAGATAACTTGGTACATATTGGTATCAAAGATATAGGAAGGAAAAGCAAAGAGGTCCTGAAGAGAGAATTTAGAGAGCTAGGCAGAAAGCTGAGAACTAAGACCTCCAGGGTAATAATTTCTGAATTGCTACCTGTGGCATGCGCCAGTGAGGGTAGAAACAGGATGATGTGGCAGATTAATGTGTGGCTGAGAAGCTGGTGCAGGGGTCAGGGCTTCAAGTTTTTGGATCATTGGGCTCTCTTCTGGGAGAGGTACAACCTGTACAAAAAGAATGGGTTACAACTGAACCCAAGGTGGACCAATATTCTTGAGGGCAAGTTTGTTAGAGCTGTTGGGGAGGGTTTAAACTGATTTGGCAGGGAGAGGGGAACTGGAGTGAAGGGACTCGAGAGGACGGATGGTAAAAAAGATAGTGTGCAGTCAGACTATCATCAGGAAAGGCAAGCAGATGATAGGACAAAATTGCAGCCAGCTGGAGGAGTATCAGTGTATTAGGGATGCAGAATCAAAAAGGGTAGCAAGTACAGTACTCAAAGTGTTATATCTCAATGCAGGAATATAAGAAATAAGGTGGATAATTTTGTTGCACTTTTACAGATTGTCAATGTAGGATGTTGTGACCATCACTGAATAGTGGCTGAAGGATGGTTAATTAGGAGCTGAATGTCCAGGGTTACATGTATATTGGAGGGATGGGAAGGTACGCAGAGTGGGTGGCATGGCTCTGTTGGTAAAGAATGGCCTCAAATCAGAAAGATGTGACATAGGATCAGATGTTCAATCTTTGTGGGTTGAGTTGAGAAACTGCAAGGGTAAAAGGACCCTGATGGCAGTTATATACAGGTCTCCAAACAGTGGCTGTGATGCGGACCACAGATTACAATAGGAAATAGAAAAGGCATGTCAAAAAGGCAATCAACACACACAAAATGCTGGTGGAACGCAGCAGGCCAGGCAGCATCTATAAGGAGAAGCACTGTCGACGTTTCGGGCCGAGACCCTTCGTCAGGATGGAGGGTCTCTGCCGGAAACGTTGACAGTGCTTCTCCTTATAGATGCTGCCTGGCCTGCTGTGTTCCACCAGCATTTTGTGAGTGTTGTTTGAATTGCCAGCCTCTGCAGATTTCCTCGTGTTTGCTCAAAAAGGCAATGTTATGATAGTCAAGGTAGATTTTAACGTGGAGGTCTATCAGGAAAATCAGGTTGGTAATGGATCTCGAGAGTGAATTTCTTCAATGCCTATCAGATGGCTTTTTAGAGGAGTTTGTCATTGAACCTATTAGGTGATCAGCTATACTGGATTGGGTGTTATTTAATGAACTGGAGGCAATTAGAGAGATTAAGGTAAAGGAGCCCTTAGGAGGCAATGATTACAATTGTTATGACCCCTGCCCCCTCCTTTGTGAGATTCGCAAGAGCCCTAGACAAGGGGAGGGTCAAATGACCCAAGAGAGAGAGGGAGATGTGCTGAAGACCACGTTCCCCCGGGAAGCAGAATAAAGCGACTCTTTGACTATTGTCTCATGAAGACCACGTGTAAAGCCCTCGGGGAAAGTGGGCTGGTCACTCAACAAGACAAAAACCTCGGACATAGCCATTGTCTTGGGAGACACCTTTGTGAGATAAGGAACTGGCCTACGTGCAAAATCTCAGGGCAATGTGAGATGGGTGATGGGGGAAGGATTGCCTCGCCCCCCCCACCCTGATGGACATCTACAACCCTGCCAGTCCAGATAAAAGGTGGGCTGCCGAGGCGGGGCGCCAGACGCACCAGAAGATACGCGAGAATTCCTGCGACTGCGTTTAGAGAGCGACAGCCAGTGGTGGGGTTCGTGTGCGTCCTTCCCTTGCCTGAGATTGGCGACATCACCACGGAAGAACGGCCTAGCTACAGGGGAAGCCACAGATGAGAGTCCATTCCCCAACGAGACTTCCGACTACCTCCTACAGGTTGGAAAAACTGTTGGGTAAATGTTTCATTCTCTCTCTCTCTTTCTAACAAAAAGTGCACCAACGCGACATCACGACAATGGCAGTGGGTGGAACTGCAGTGACCGCAAAAAGACTTTTGAATATCCAGTAAACAATATATATCTACATTGCCCCTAGCCAACTGTAGAGCTTATTTCTGATTGATTATTACTATACCTGTGCTTTAGATTGAGTTGTGACGACGTATATGATCTGAATGTTTTGTATTAACCATACGTTTGTGCCCCTTTATAAATAAAAACGTTTGAAAATAGTAGCATCAGGCTTCGGTGGCTCCATCTATCTTTGCTGGAAAACTACCCGGTTACTGGGGAACGTAACAAGTGGGGGCTCGTCCGGGATTTGAAACCAAAGGGGAGGGTCAGTGAATCGGGCTGTAAGTCCAAACTTAAATCTGGTTATGCAGGTAGCCAAACAGGAAACCAGCAAAGATGGATGTGGGTGAATTTATGAGAAATCCGACTGTAGAGGCGCTAGGGACGGCTACCAAATCAGACTTGGTAAATCTGGCAAAGGGGTTAGGCCTCGCAGAGGTGAGGTCATCAATGAAAAAGCAGGAAGTGCGAGGGGTCATAAATCAGTATTACATTGAAAAGGAGGTGTTTGCAGCTGAGGATTTGGAAAATATCCCCGAAAAGAGATTAGCGAGTGGGACAGATCAGGTAGAGTTGGAGAAAGCAAGGTTGGACCATGATCTTAAAGTAAAGCAACTAGAAGCAGCTGCAAAGGAAAAGGCTGAGGAAAGAGCTGCAAAGGAAAAGGAAAAGGCTGAGGAAAGGGAGCAGGTGTTCAAACTAAAGGAATTAGAGATGAAATGGGGTCATGAGCTCCAGCTAAAGCAGCTAGAAGCAGAAGCAGAAGAGAAAAAGAAACAAAGGAGCCATGAATTGGAGCTGGACAGGTGAAAGCAAGAGCGAAGAGCTCAAGGGCAAGAGAGAGAGGAGGGGTTTGATGTTAGTCGGGCATTGAGGTTGGTCCCCCCGTTCGAGGAGACGGATGTTGATAGTTATTTCTTGCTTTTTGAAAAGGTGGCAGTGAATTAGAAGTGGCCCAGAGAGCAGTGGGTGGCATTGTTACAAAGTGTGTTACGAGGGAAAGCACAGCGGGCATATGCCGCGTTGCCCCAGAAGAGGAAGGGAATTATGATCAAGTAAAGGAGGCCATTCTCTGAGGTTACGAGTTAGTACCTGAGGCGTATAGACAAAGGTTCCGAAATTTAAGAAAAGGATGGAATCAAACGTATACCGAGCTAGCCCATGAGAAGGGTGTGCTCTTGGACCATTGGTGCACCGCGGAAAAGGTGGCCGAGAATTATGGGCGTCTCAGGGAGTTATTTTTGATTGAGGAATTTAAAGGTTGTGTTCCGGAAGAGATCCGGATGTATTTGAATGAGAGGACGAATCAGTCCATCTCAGAAATTGCTAGGTTCGCAGATGAATATGCCCTAACCCACAAGACAAAGTTTTCCTTGCCAAAAAGTTACCAGAGAGACCGTGGGAACGGTAGAGAAAGTCCGCCGGCTGAGGCGGAGATCCCGCTGGGAGCTAGTGGTAAAATTGAGGAGGAGAGGTCCTGGCTTGACCTGTTTTAATTGTGGAAAGGTGGGTCATATTGCATCTAAATGCTTTGCTCCGAGAAAGGAGCCAGAGAGAAGGAAAGCAGCGATCCCTATCGGGTGTGCAGTGGTAATCAGAAAATCGGCAAGAGGGTCCCAGGGGAGCAAAGAGCGCGAGGGGTCGGAGATTTATAAGTCACACGGAACCGTGTCTGTGAGGAAGGGGGACCCGCCAATTCCCGTACGGATTTGGAGAGACACAGGGGCGGAGCTATCATTAATTAGCCGTAACGTATTACAATTCGGACCTCCGACGGGCGAGGTAGCCCTGAGAGGAATAGGAAAAGGGACAGAAAGGGTGTCTTTGCGTAGGGTCATTTTGGATTGTGAGCTGGTGTATGGATCAGTTGAAATGGGGGTGCCATCAGAATTCCCGAGAACGGACGTGGATGTCCTCCTTGGGAACGATTTAGCAGGAGGAAAAGTTTGGTCAGCCATGACTATGACCCGCCGACCGGTGCGTGTTGAGGCCCCGCCCATAGAGTCCCCGAGCTATCCCGCATGCACGGACACTCGCAGCCTGTCGAGAGTGGCAGCTGAGAACGGGAGCAGTTTAAAATTGGCCAGTTTTGATTTGGCCCAGACGTCTTTACCGACCCTGTGCCACGAGGGTTTCGAGGGGGGTAAAACGAGGAATAGTAACGTAAAAGGGGGTAAGGGAGAGAAGGTATATCTGTCCTTAGCGAAGAAAAAGGTCCTAGAGGTAGGAAATAAAGATGAGAAACAGATAAAGCTGTTAAAAGGTCCAGGGTTGGACATGGATGATCTGTCTGGTTTGGCAGGACTGTTTGAAGAAGTTGAAAATTCTAAAGGTGTTCCCGATAATGAAATGAGGGCAGTCCTAGATGAAAAGGATTCCATTACCTTGAAGAAGTCTGCTGGGTTGGCAGATGGGGTTGTTTCAGCCCGCGGGGTTGAGTTTACTCCGGAAGTGAGTTGCCCAGAGAGTAACTGGGAGGATCAGGGGAATTTAGAATTTGAAAAGGGTACGGGTATTGAAAGCCTGGAAGAGGCCAATGCCCCGTTTGAGTGTGTCCAAGATGGGGATGCACGTAGTCCTGAACCTAGTCACGGAGCTCAGAAAAAGTCTGAGGTATTTGACTCAGCTGGACGAGACGGTCGTCCTTTTGGAGCAGATAGACTTGGTTCGGGAAAGAAAGGGTTAATCTTGGGGAGTGCGAGTTCCCAGAGGGTTGTGCTGAGGGGAGTGATCAGAGTTAATGTGGAGTTTACGAATGGGGAGATAACTGTTGTTGTGGGGGAGAACGGTAAATCTGTAGTTCCCAACTCGAATGAAAAAAGGTTAAAGTCTAGATTGATGCCTGCGCATCGAGTACAGGCTGATTTGGAATGTAAAGGTGCCTCACACGCTATTGTTATTCAAGAAAGCGCTGCGAGGAAGCCGAAATTTAAATGCGGCCGGAGGAAAAGGTTCGCACTGAAACACATCAGCCTGTATGGTCTTGGAAAAAGGGTTAACTACCTGGGTGGCCTTAAAGACGTGGGTGGAAATTCCCCTGATGGATTAGGTTGGGGACGGGGAGTTAAGAGAATAACCCTTGTGGGAAGGAAAGGCGGGAGAGTACCTCGCCAAATTATTCACGTTCCCCACGGGGGGACTCACCGGGAAAAGGCGATGGGTAATAGAAATGCCATTTTTTAAACAGCAACGCCGGTTGTACGGATTCGTGCCAAAGCCTGTGAAAAATAAAGACAACCCCTTTGGAGACCTGCCGGTGAAATACCACGACCAAAACGATTAGTATTTGTATAAACTTTTGTAGATGCACCTAAACTAAGATCAAACCTCCTTAGTTATGTTGCTGAAGAAAATAAATAAATAAGGTGGTTATTGAGCTGAAGTTTGATGCTACCAGACTTTAGTACAGTACGTGAGGTTAAGATATTAAAGAAAAGGGGCACGGTACTTGTTACCTGTTTAGATACTGACTTGAATGTTTAACGGTAGTACTCTGTGAAGAGAGGAGCTTGTGTATTGTGTTAGAAAAAAAATCCTATAAGACTCTGTACCAACTTGTTTTTAATCGCTGGTAAAAAACTTTTAAGCGGGGAGGTGTTATGACCCCAGCCCCCTCCTTTGTGAGATTCGCAAGAGCCCTAGACAAGAGGGGGGTCAAATGACCCAAGAGAGAGAGGGAGACGTGCTGAAGACCACGTTCCCCCGGGAAGCAGAATAAAGCGACTCTTTGACTATTGTCTCATGAAGACCACGTGTAAAGCCCTCGGGCAAAGTGGGCTGGTCGCTCAACAAGACAAAAACCTCGGACATAGCCATTGTCTTGGGAGACACCTTTGTGAGATAAGGAACTGACCTACGTGCAAAATCTCAGGGCAATGTGAGATGGGTGATGGGGGAAGGATTGCCTCGCCCCCCCCCCCCCCACCCTGATGGACATCTACAACCCTGCCAATCCAGATAAAAGGTGGGCCAGACGCACCAGAAGATACGCGAGAATTCCTGCGACTGCGTTTAGAGAGCGACAGCCAGTGGTGGGGTTCGTGTGCGTCCTTCCCTTGCCTGGGATTGGCGACATCACCACGGAAGAACGGCCTAGCTACAGGGGAAGCCACAGATGAGAGTCCATTCCCCAACGAGACTTCCGACTACCTCCTACAGGTTGGAAAAACTGTTGGGTAAATGTTTCATTCTCTCTCTCTCTTTCTAACAAAAAGTGCACCAACGCGACATCACGACAATGGCAGCGGGTGGAACTGCAGTGACCGCAAAAAGACTTTTGAATATCCAGTAAACAATATATATCTACATTGCCCCTAGACAACTGTAGAGCTCATTTCTGATTGATTATTACTATACCTGTGCTTTAGATTGAGTTGTGACGACGTATATGATCTGAATGTTTTGTATTAACCATACGTTTGTGCCCCTTTATAAATAAAAACGTTTGAAAATAGTAGCATCAGGCTTCGGTGGCTCCATCTATCTTTGCTGGAAAACTACCCGGTTACTGGGGAACGTAACACAATATAACTGCATTGAACTTGAAGTTTGATAGAGAGAAAGTAGTCTGACATAGCAGTACTGTATTTCAGTAGAGTAAGGGAAATTACAGTGGTATGAAGGAGAAGCTGACCAAAGTAAATTGGAAGGAGATGCTGGCAAGGATGGCAGCAGAGCAGCAGTAGCGTAAGTTTCTGGGGAAAATGCAGAAGGTGCAGGATAAATGTATTCCAAAAACAAAGAAATACTCAAATTTCAAAATAGTATAATGTGGTTGACATAGGAAGTCAAAGCTAATCTAATAGCAATAGAGAGGGCATACAACAAAGCAAAAACTAATGAGAAAATAGAGGACTGGAAAGCCTTTAAAAACCTACAGAGAACAACTAAAAGAATCATTAAGAGGAAAAAGGTTAAATACGAAAGCAAGCTAGCAAACAATAGCAAGAAAAAAAAATCAAGTATATGAAAAGAGAGAGAGAGATGAAAATGGATATAGGACCGCTAGAAAATGAGGCCCGGGAAATAATAACAGGAAACAAGGAGATAGCAGATGAACTAAGTGAGTATTTTGCATCAGTCTTCACTGTGAATGACACCAGCAGTATGCCAGATGTTGAAGGGTGTGAGGGAAGAGAAGTAAGTGCGGTTAATATTACAAAGGAGAAAGTGCTCAAAAAGCTGAGAGATTTAAAGGTACATAAGTCACCCAGACCAGATGAACTGTATCCTAGGGTTCTGAAAGAGGTAGTAGTAGAGATTATGGAAGCAAAAGAGATGGGGAAGATTTTGAACAATTTCTTTTCTTCGGTATTCACTAAGGGGAAGGATATTGAATTGTGTAAGGTAAGGGAAACAAGTAGGGTAGTTATGGAAACTATAATGATTAAAGAAGAGGAAGTACTGGCGATTTAAAGAATATAAAAGTAGATAAATCTCAGGGTCCTGACAGGATATTCCCTAGGACCTTGAGGGAAGTTAGTGTAGAATTAGCAGGGGCTGTGACAGAAATATTTCAAATGTCATTAGAAACGGGGATGGTGCCGGAGGGTTGGCGTATTGCTCATGTGGTTCCATTGTTTAAAAAGGGTTCTAAGAGTAAACCTAGCAATTATCGGCCTGTAAGTTTAACGTCAGTGGTGGGTAAATTAATGGAAAGTATTCTTGGAGATGGTATATATAATTATCTGGATAGACAGGGTCTGATTAGGAACAGTCAACATGGATTTGTGCGTGGAAGGTCATGTTTGACAAATCTTATTGAATTTTTTGAAGAGGTTACAGGAAAGTTGACGAGGGTAAAGCAGTGGATGTTGTCTATATGGACTTCAGTAAGGCCTTTCACAAGGTTCCACACGGAACGTTAGTTAGGAAGATTCAGTTGTTAGGTATTAATATTGAAGTAGTAAAATGGATTCAACAGTGGCTGGATGGGAGATGCCAGAGAGTAGTGGTGGATAACTGTTTGTCAGATTGGAGGCTGGTGATTAGTGGTGTGCCTCAGGGATCTGTACTGGGTCCAATGTTGTTTGTCATATACATTAATGATCTGGATGATGGGTTGGTAAATTGGATTAGTAAGTATGGAGATGATACTAAGATGGATAGCGTTGTGGATAATGAAGTAGGTTTTCAAAGCTTGCAGAGAGATTTAGGCCATTTAGAAGAGTGGGCTGAAAGATGACAGATGGAGTTTACTGCTGATAAGTGTGAGGTGCTACATTTTGGTATGACTAATCAAAATAGGGCACACATGGTAAATGGTAGGGCATTGAGGAATGCAGTAGAACAGAGTGATCTAGGAATAATGGTGCATAGTTCCCTGAAGGTGGAATCTCATGTGGATAGGGTGGTAAAGAAAGCTTTTGGTATGCTGGCCTTTATAAATCAGAGTATTGAGTATAGGAGTTGGGATGTAATGTTAAAATTGTACAAGTTATTAGCAAGGCCAAATTTGGAGTATTGTGTACAGCGCTGGTCACCAAATTATAGGAAAGATGTCAACAAAATAGAGAGTACAGAGAAGATTTACTAGAATGGTACCTGGGTTTCAGCACCTAAGTTACGGGGAAAAATTGAACAAGTTAGGTCTTTATTCTTTGTAGCGTAGAAGGTTGAGGGGGGACTTGATAGAGGTATTTAAAATTATGAGGGGATAGATAGAGTTGACGTGGATAGGCTTTTTCCATTGAGAGTAGGGGAGATTCAAACAAGAGGACATGAGTTGAGAGTTAGGGGGCAAAAGTTTAGGGGTAATACGAGGGGGAATTTCTTTACTCAGGGAGTGGTAGCTGTGTGGAACGAGCTTCTTGTAGAAGTGGTAGAGTCATGTTTGATTTTGTCATTAAAAAAAAATTGGATAGATATATGGACAGGAAAGGAATGGAGGGTTATGGGCTGAGTGCAGGTCGGTGGGACTAGGTGAGTGTAAGCATTCGGCACGGACTAGAAGGGCCGAGATGGCCTGTTTCCATGCTGTAATTGTGATATGGTTATATGGTTATTAGTAATATCTTTCAAGAATTATTGGACTCTGGCATGGTTCCAGAGGACTGGAAATTTGCAAATGGCACTCTTTAAGGAAGGAGAAAAGAAATTATAGCCCAATTAGCCTGACCTCAGTGTTTGGGAAAATGTTGGAGTCAATTGTTAAGGATGAGGTTATGAAGTAGTTGGTGACGTGAAACAAGATCAGTCAGGGCATCAAGAGTTATGGCAAGAAGGCAGGTTTTAATGGGATATGCCATAATGGAATGGCAGAGCAAACTTGATGGGTTGAATGGCCTAATTCTGCTCCTATGACTTATGCTTTTAAGATAGAACAAAGTCAGCATGGTTTTCTTATATTATAGTACAAAGGTTGGGGGTGTTGTGGGTAGTCTGGAAGGTTGTCAGAGGTTTCAGTGGGACATCGATAGGATGCAGAACTGGGCTGAGAAGTGGCAGATAGACTTCAACCCAGATATGTGTGAAGTGATTCATTTTGGTAGATCAAATTTGAAACAGAATATAATATTACTGGCAAGATTCTTGGCAGTGTGGAGGATCTGAGAGGTCTTGGGGTCTGTGTTCATAGGACATTCAAAACTACTGTGCAGGTTGACAGTGTTGTTAAGAAGTTGTATGGTGTGTTGGCATTCATCAACCATGGGACTGAGTTCAAGAACTGTGAGGTAATGCTACAGTTATTTATGACCTTGGTCAGACCCCACTTGGAGTACTGTGTTCAGTTCTGGTCACCTCACTACAGGAAGGATGTGGATACTACAGAGAGAGTGCATAAGAGATTTACGAAGATGTTGCCTGGATTGGAGGGCATACCTTGTGCGAATAGGTTCAGTGAACTTGGCCTTTTCTCTTTGGAGCGACGGAAGATAAGAGTTGACCTGATAGAGGTGTTTAAGATGATGAGGGACATTGAGTGTGTGGATAGCCAGAGGTTTTTTCCCAGGGTTGAAATGGCTAACATGAGGGGGCACAGTTTTAAGGTGCTTGGAAATAGGTACCAAGGGGTAAGTTTTTCACACAGAGAATGGTGGGTGCATGGAATGCACTGCTGGTGGTGGTGGTGGTGGAAGTGGATACAATAGGGTCTTTTAGGAGCCTCTTGGGTAGGTATATGGAGCTTAGAAAAATAGAGGGCTCTGCACTAGGGAAATTCCAGGCAGTTTCCAGAGTAGGATACATGGTCGGCACAAAATTATGGGCCACAGGGTCTGTAATGTGCTGTAGATTTCTATGTTCTATGTTTAAGAGAAAACCTGCTCTGCCAAACCTGTTGGAATTCTTTGAGGAGATTACAAGTGGGATAGATAAAGGGTGTGTACTGGATGTTGTATATTTGGACTTTCAGAAGGCCTTTGACAAGAGACTATACATGAGACTGCTTACCAAGTTCAGAGCTCATGATATTACAGAAAATTACTAGCATGGTTAGAGCATTGGCTTATTGGTCAGAGGTAGCAAATAGGAATAAAAGGATCATTTTCTGGTTGGCTGCCGGTGACTAGTGATGTTCCACAGGGGTTGGTGTTGAGACCACTTCTTTTTATGCTGTATAATTCAGGGGTGTCAAACTCATTTTAGGTCACAGGCCGGATTGAGCAAAATACAGCTTCATGCGGGCCGGATCAGTCGGATGCGTGCGAACGCAGCTTTCGTTGCCTCCGTTTTTTCAGCCTGCTCTCATGTGTCTCAGTCTCTGCTATAACTACAAAGTGTTTCACTTTACAAATTCCGTTTCTTATGAAGAAGACTGCCGAATAAACACTAAAAACCCTGAAAACCTGGTACCTGAATAAACTCAGCATTAGCCATATCATACGCCATAGGCGCTTCGATTACTGGGGCCAGCTTTAATAGTAATTAGATATTATCTCGCGGGCCAAAGATAATTCCACCGCGAGTCAAACTCAAGGCCCGCGGGCCAAATCCGGCCCGCGGTGGAATTATCTTTGGCCCGCGAGATAATATCTAATTACTATTAAAGCTGGCCCCAGTAATCGAAGCGCCTATGGCGTATGATATGGCTAATGCTGAGTTTATTCAGGTACCAGGTTTTCAGGGTTTTTAGTGTTTATTCGGCAGTCTTCTTCATAAGAAACGGAATTTGTAAAGTGAAACACTTTGTAGTTATAGCAGAGACTGAAACACATGAGAGCAGGCTGAAAAAATGGAGGCAACGAAAGCTGCGTTCGCACGCGTCCGACTGATCCGGCCCGCAAGAAGCTGCATTTTGTTCAATCCGGCCCGTGACCTAAAATGAGTTTGACACCCCTGATTTAGATGATGGAATAGATAGCTTTGTTGCCAAATTTGCAGATGATATGAAGATTGGTGAAGGGGCAGGTAGTGTTGAGGAAACAGGAAGGCTGCAGAAGGACTTGGATTAGGGGAATGGGCAAGAAAGTAACAAATGAAATACAATGCTGGAAAATACATGGTCATGCACTTCAGTAGAAAAAATAGATGTGTAGACTATTTTCTAAATTGGGAAAAATCAAAAAATCTGAGGTGTAAAGGGATCTTGTGCAGAACACCCAAAAGGTTAACTTGCTGGTTGAGTTGGTGGTGAGGAAGGTAAATGCAATGTTAGCATTCATTTCAAGATGCCTAGAATATAAGAGCAAGGATGTGATGTTGAGGCACTGGGGAGGCCTCACCTTGAGTATTGTGAACAGTTTTGGGTTCCTTATCTAAGAAAAGGTGTGTTGGCATTGGAGAGGATTCAGAGAAGGATCGTAAGGATGATTCCAGAAATGAAAGGGTTATCATATGAGAATGTTTGATAGCTCTGGGTCTGTGCTCACTGGAATTTAGAAGGATGAGAGAATTCTCATTGAAACCTTTTCAATGTTGAAAGGCCTAAACAGAGTAGATGTGGAAAGGATGTTTCCCATGGTGGGGGAGTTGAGAACAAGAGGGCACAGCCTCAGGATAGAGGGACATCCATTTAAAACAGGGATGCAGAGAAATTACTTGCCAAGTTACCACAGGCAGCTTTGGAGGCCAAGTTGTTTGGTGTATTTAAGGTGGAAATTGATAGGTTTTTGATTGGCTATGGCATCAAAGGTCATGGGGAGAAGGCCAAAGGGGTTGGGCTGAGGAGGGGGGTAAAAAAGCACAGCCGTGATTGAATGACAGAGCAGACTCAACAGGCCAAATTGCCTAATTATGTTCCTATATCTTATGGTTGTTCTGTGTAAGACCATAAGACCATAGGAGCAGAATTAGGTGATCTGACCCATCGAGTCTGCTCCGCCATTCAATCATGGCTGATCTTTTATTCTATCTGCTCCTCAACCCCAGTTCCCGGCCTTTTCCCCTTAACCTTTGATGCCAAGTCCAATCAATCTCTGCCTTAAATAGACCAAACGAACCTGCATAGCTGCATGTGGCAACAACTTCCATAAATTCACCACCCTTCGGCTAAAGAAATTTCTCCGCATCTCTGTTTTGAAAGGATTCACTTCTATCCTGAGGCTGTGTCCTCTTGTCTTAGACTCTCCCACCATGGGAAACATCCTTTTCACATCTACTCTGTCTAGGCCTTTCAGTCTTCGAAAGGTTTCAATGAGATCACCCCTCATCCTTCTGAATTCCAGTGAGTACAGACCTAGAGCTATCAAACATTCCTCATATGAAAACCCTTTAATTCCTGGAATCATCCCTGTGAACCTCCTCTGGACCCTCTCCAATGCCAGAACATCTCTTCTAAGGTGAAGAGCCCAAAACTGTTCACAATAAGTATTATATTGTATATCTGTGTAAATAAATATATTGTATATCTGTGTAAAAGTATTATTCCTCACTGTTCATACATGCACATTTTGGGACTTAGTGTGAAAAATTGGGAGCACTTAATAATAACACCTGCACCTGCTATTGCAGTGGATGCCAGCTTTTTTTTTAAGAGACGTCACATCTACATCATATTCTCTTACCTGGAAAACTGTTTTTTGAGGTAGGAGAGGAGGAAGAAAAGAAACAAATTGAAATTGATAGAGCAGCCATGTGTGGAGAAAAAAATTGGGCTGTTTATCTGAAATTATTTTCACAACAGAGTCATGAGAGAGAAGATCAGGACTGTGTCTTGAGCTGACATTGAGCAATGCTGAAATTATAGGATAGCTATAAATAGGTTGGTCATCAGTGGAATAAGAATAAGAGGGAGGGAGACTAGTTAAAATCTGTTTCTAATCAATTGTTAGCTGTCAGCTGTTTTCTATGTATCAATAACCTTCGTCCTGTAATTTGCATCATTGCCATCAGGCTAGATAAATGGTCTGTGTATATTGCCTTGCAGCAATTTGTAACTTGTCAGGTTCCATTATAAGCTATAATTAGTTCTATGAAGATGCCAGATGGGCCACTTTCTACCACAAGAGCGCTTGGACGAGTTAACCTTTCTTTGCCTGCTCTATGCTGCTCTAGGTAAGGAGGTGTATGAATTGCAAGATTGCCATTGGTTTGTTAGGATGAACACTCACATTTAAATTCCATTTGAGAAAGCTGCTTAGCCTTATTTAAATTTCCCTCCCACTCCGTCACCACGAAATATGTTGGACTCCTACCATGGGCTGCACCTACGATAATTCTTCTCCTCAATCACCTCCACAAAATGGTTGTGCTACAATTGAGGTTTGCAAACTGAAGATGAACTGATACTTGATCACTGGAGCAATGGTTGATGGAGACCAAAAGTTTAACTCGTCAGCCAATAAGATTTAATCATCAAGAGGAAAGTGGGCATGAGACAGATGTCAGGTGAATTGAAGAAAATGTATGTGGGAAGAGAAATACAGAAGTTCCTCCTGCTCAGTATAAATGCCATGTACTCTGAATCATGTGCCAATGATCAGTCATTCCCTCGATCTTGGAATAACATGCCTCTTTCTGTGACATTTTAGTCCTTCTATTGATCCTTCTGATGTCCCCTCTTCCATTGAAATACCACATTTATGTTGGATTCAGAGGAGGATGTGTATTTCCTAAAGAAATTGCACTTTGCTGCTTCCTAACCGCTGCTGAGCAGGGAATTTACTCAGTTTTCTTGCCAAGTCTGTAGGCAAAAGAGGTAATTTAAAAATTTGCCTGTGTGTGGGAAGAAGGAAAGTTTTTTTTATCCCAGTACCAGAAGGAAATTCAGCTTCAGGTTTTCTGGAGCACAGTCACTTCTTCCTGCAACTGTCTGGCTTGATATTGCCATTCTCTCAGCAGTGGTCTCAAATCTCAAGCAAGGGTAGGTTTTTGGGTATCCGTGCCTGCTTCACCATTTAACAGCATCACCGTGGTTGTTGACTTCAATGCCACTTGCCTATATTAAGTGTTTTAATCTTAAATTCTGTCTTTCTCTGGGTGACCCAAGAGTCCATTTGTGTAAGGAATGTCATTTCTGTTCTGATTGGCTGTTCACCTTTCTACTGAGCCTCTAACATAGGATTTCAAATATCGGTCAGGGGAAAGAATTATTCCTGGTTTACAATTCTCTTTAGCTTTGAGGTATGGCCCTGATCTGCCTAATTCAGAGTTAGAATCAGAATCAGATTTAATATCAATGGCCTTAGAACATTGAACAGGCCCACAATGTTGGGCCAAACCAAATAAATTAGTAATTAAATGACCAACTAAGCTAATCCCATATATGTATGTATGTTCTCACGAGACCATGGATCTGCACCTGGAAAGTCTTCTCCAGGGTGCAGGCCTGGGCAAGGTTGTATGGAAGACCGGCAGTTGCCCAAGCAGCAAGTCTCCCTCTTAGGCACTCCAGCTCCAGATTTGTCCTCAGGGTTTACTCCCAAAGCCTTTTCCATGAGTGGGTATGGCCGTAAGGCCGAGGAGGTTTGAAATCAGAGTTTTCCCTCTCTTAGATGGACTGCCTTCCCAGGCTGACAACCTCCATCTACCCGAAACTAATCCCATATCCCTATACAATATTTATATCCCTCCATTTTCCTCACATTCAGACTAAATGTCTCTTAAAAGTCCTTAATGTATCTGCTTCTACCACCACCCCAAGCAATGCGTTCCAGGTACCCATCTCTCTCTGTGCAAAAAAAAAACTTGCCTCTCACATCTCCTTTAAAATGAAACCCTCTTACCTGAATTACATGCCTTTTGTATTAGACATTCCAAACCTGGGGGAAAATAAAACATACTGTTTGTCTAATCTATCTATACATCTCATAATCTTATAAACTTATATCAGATTTGCCCTTAGCCTCTGCTGCTCCAGAGAAAACAACCTAAGCTTGTCCAACCCCTCAATCCAGGCAGCATCCAGGTAAGCCTCTTCTGCACCCTCTCCAAAGACTCAATATCTTTCCTATAATGGAGTAACCAGAACTGTATGCAAAACTCCAGATGCAGCCTAATTGAAGTTTTGTAAAGCTGCAACATAATTTCCTGAGTTTTGAACTCAAAAGTTCCATCTAATAAAGACAAGCATGCCATATGCCTCCTTAAACACCCTATCAGCTTGTGTAGCCATCTACAGAGAGCTATGAATTCAGACACAAGACCCCTCTGCTCTTCAACACTGTTAGGGTCTTGCCCTTGACAGTGTGTTGTCTCTTTACATTTGACCTACCAAGGTGCAACACTTAACATTTGGCGGGTTAAACTTCATCCGCCATTTTTCCGCCCATATCTGCAACTGATCTAGAATGCTGTTATCTACAACACACACCTATGTTATGTCATCTACAAACTTATGAAACCATTCATCTATATTTTTATCCAGGTCATTTATATACATCACAAATAGCAGAGGTCCTCATATAGATCCCTATGGAATACCACTAATCACAGATCTGTAGCGAGAACAACCACCCTCTGTCTTCTGTGGGAAAACCTGTTCTGAATTCACCACTGACACCGTGCATCTTAATCTTCTGTATGAGCATCTCATGAGGGAACTTGTCATGAATCTAGTTGTTTTAGTGGCAGCAATACTTTGCACCACATAATAGTAAAAGAAATTATAAATTACATGAAGAAATATAGAAAGACATAGTGTAAGTAGGGAGCAAAAAAAAGAAAAAATAGTGAGGTACTGTTCATTGCCCATTCAGGAATCTGATGGTAACGGGGAAGAAGCTGTTCTAAAGTGTTGAGTATGTGTCTCCAGTCTCCTATACCTCCTCCTTGATTGTAGCAATGAGAAGAGGGCATATTCTGGGTGATGCTGGGTTTGCAACTTCCTATTATTTTTTCCAATCTTGTGCTGTGGCCCCTCCATACCAGACGGTGATGCAACCAGTTGGAATGTGCTCCACAGTACAGCTGTGGAAATTCATTAGAGTCTTTGGTGTCATACCAATCTCCTAATAAAATTATAGCTGATGTCATGCCTTCTTTGTAATTGCATCAATATGTTCGGCCCAGGGTAGATCGTCAGGCACGCTGCCACGCAGAAATTTGGAACTGCACACCCTTTCCACTGCTGGTCCCTTGATGAGGACAAGTGTGTGCACACAATTAGTTCCTTGGTCTTACTGTCATTGAGTGCAAGGTTGTTGTTGTGACACTACTTCATCAGCTAATCTCTCTCACTCAGTACGCCTCTTCGACATCATCTGCCAACAATGTTTTTGTCATGCAGATTTATAGATGGCATTTAAGCTTGTGCCTAGCCAAGCAATCATGGGTGTGGAGAGAATAGAGCAGTGGGGTAAGCACACATAATTGAGGTGTACCAGTGTTGATTGTCAGCAAGGAAGAGATATTATTTACGATCCGCACTGACTGCATGATACTGCATCTTCTGCTAAGTTGGCTGAGCGCTTGGATGCAGTGCCATCTCTGGGTTCAAACAAGGGAGTAATTGTTCATGCTTTGTCATCTTTATGATCACAAGGCACTGCTGGATATTAAGAACACAGTGTACTGTGCTTCTATTCCATCAGCAAGTTACTTAACATCAGTGGACCTGAACTTGTTGTGCATTGTGTTCTTCAGTCACTCAGGGAAGAATGTGTCAGAGGTGGTGTGCAGAGGAACAAAAGGTGAAAGTGATTAGCTTATTAGTTTTTATTGTGATTGCAAGACCCTTTTGGATATTGGTAATATAGAAACTGCAAGTTTGATTGGCTAGTTCTTCGATGAGACTGATGGTGGGGGAGCTGTGAGGCCTTGGCTGGGGCACGGTCTGGACCCTGATGCCTCTGGCTCACCTGTTTCAGCTACTGGCAAAGGAGATGCTGCAGTTGGCTATGTGCCACTGGTTTCTGTATTGTGTTGGGAGCTGGCCCCTCCCATCACTGCTGCTCTCCAGTGTTTGCTTCCAGTAAGACAAGCTGGATTGCATTTATCTGTGGGTGCACTTGTGTGAAATGAACAACTGCTTTGGGCTGTTCTTGCAGAAACGTGGCTCCAGGACTAAATCCATGCACCTTTCCGAGCAGGAAGGCTGCGAGTTGAACTGCTGATTTTTCAGAGTGAAGGGAGTTTTTTTTTAATTACTCAGATTAAAGAGAGCTGAGACTACACAGGTGCATGACGTCAGCCAGTAGAACACGAAAGGTATAAAAAGAAGGTGGCCATATCCAGCGGGCAGCGGAGTGAGAGGCTGCACAGTGATGGGGCATTGGCTCAACAGAATGAGGCGGTAACGGGATGAGGCGAGGTAGGAAGTACAAACCCCATTTCCAGAAAAGTTGGGATATTTTCCAAAATGCAATAAAAACAAAAATCTGTGATATGTTAATTCACGTGAACCTTTATTTCACTGACAAAAGTACAAAGAAAAGATTTTCAATAGTTTTACTGACCAACTTAATTGTATTTTGTAAACACAAATTTAGAATTTGATGGCTGCAACATACTCAACAAAAGTTGGGACAGTGTTAAAATAAGATTGAAAAGTGCACAGAATATTCAAGTAACACCGGTTTGGAAGATTCCACATTAAGCAGGCTAATTGGTAGCAGGTGAGGTATCATGACTGGGTATAAAAGTAGCGTAAAGTAACATATCACAGATTTTTGGCCTGAAAGTGAAGACGTCCAGGAACTGAACGTGAAGCAATTGCATGAGATTTTTGCTGCAATTGACAACGCTGCAATAATTGCAGAAAAGTATGACTTTAATTTTGAAAGGGTATGTAGGTTTAGGGCAGGGTTGCAGGATGGTTTGAGTGCTTACAAAGAACTGTATGATAGAAAAATGCACGAGGCTAAGCAGTCAAGCATACTGTCGTTTTTCAAGCCTTCCACATCAGCCACAGCAGACAATGAAACTCAACCTTCGACATTGAGGCAGGCAGTCATAGAAGAACGTGACCTGCCTGCCCTGATGGAAACAGACAATGATGAGATGACACCCCAGTGTCCTCTACCTCCCACCACCCCAACCTCCGACGACTCAGCCTAACACACCATCATCAGTGTCCTCACTGTCTTCCTGATTCTGGTAAGTGAAACTACACTGGGTGTACATTATTTCTACTTTATATAGGCTGTGTATTTTTATGTGTTATTTGGTAGCTTCATAGCTTAAAGGTTACTGGAAAAAGTGCTTCTGCCGGGAGCGCTTGCGCCGTGTGTTTCTGTCACGAGTACTGCTGAGAGCGCTTGCGTGAAATTTTCGCTGCGGTGGACAGGGCTGCAATAATTGTAGAAAAGTATTTCTACATTATATAGGCTGTGTATTTATCAGATCATTCCTGCTTTTACTAGATGTTACTGTTATTTTAGGTTTTATGTGTTATTTGGCATGATTTGGTAGGTTATTTTTTGGGTCTGTGAACGCTAAAATTTTTTTCCCATATAAATAAATCGTAATTGCTTCTTCACTTTACGGCATTCCGGCTTACAAACCGTTTCATAGGAATGCTCTACCTTCGACCAGCATTTTGTGTAAGTTGCTTGGATTTCCAGCATCTGCAGGTTTTCTCTTGTTTGTGAAAAAATAAGAGTAATCGGAATCCAGTAGCAAATGCAACGTGAAGCACAATGTTCCCCCGAAATGACTCCACAGTCACAAGCCTCACTGATCAAACCTTGCAATGTGGATCCCAAGACTCCTGCAGTTCCCTCCTACAGCAGCTAGCGAGAGGGAGAGGAAGGCCTGTCAAACCCAGGCAGACTGCACTGAACACATGCCCGCATACCGCTCTTGTCTTTGTCTACTTCAACCTTGCTCAATGCCTCAATGGGATAGAAGCGTAGCCTGAGGAAAAGTACACACTCAGGACAACAAATACGTTTTCAGGTTTTAATTCCTTTATATGTTTTAGTGCTGGAAGAGGGTCTTAAAACAAACCGAACGACTTTACAATCAGTTCCTGCTGTTACAATCTCTGTTTAACCTTCGATCCACACACTTGTGGATTGACAGATTGCGTATGCAGTATAAAAATATATAAAGAAAACAGCACAAAACTAATACAGTACTAAGACGGTAGTGGTAATTCTGAAGGAACACAATACAAACAACATTAGAATCCCATCGACCCTGTATCTTATACATATCAGCGAAAATGTAAGCGAATACATCTCATCTAAGACGTCTACTCCTGCACGTGCTGAACTTCCAAACAGAGACTAAACGTTCATGTTATGCTGTTACATTCACAGTCAGTCATGATACAATAAAGTTAGACAAATGGTACACTTTGGCACAACTTTTACATGATATTGCCTGGTAGTTAAGTTACAGGAAGACTGAGCTATTTGGCTGGTGAGGAACTTCGCACAAGCCACGCTATCTGCGCCGATGCCTTCACTCATGAAAATCTAAAGCATCCACATGTAAAACATGTCAGATTACCGATATTCTCGATTCACCAACTAGCATAAACAAATTCACATGGATATCCTCAATTAATACTCACTTTTCCTCACCATGCCCCGTATTTCTGGGAGGAACTTAATCCCACAGCTCCACCAGCTTCCTCTGCAGAAAACAAAATGGTCTCCCCACTATCCCGCACGTGCGTAATGACGTCACCATCTCCACTTGAAGACACAGACAACTATTCTAGCATTACCCAGCTGAATGTGTAAGTACACTTTTTAATGATAATGAATAGGATTAGGTGGTCACCCGGTTACAGAAGCAAGGGAGTTGATCATGAGCTCGTGCCCACTTCCTGGCCTCTAGGCTGCACATTCTGGTCCTAAACTCACTGAACTTCTTCAGAGATAGCAAAGCAACAGATCGCTCAATTGGTCCAAAAACACACTGTTGAATTGTAAATCACAGGTTCCAATTGCACGCAGCTCAGCAGTAGAATCATACTGGAAAGAAGTAGGAGTTTTATGAACTGTCTACAGGATCTTGCCATTGGTTGCGTTGTTTACTCATGTCATCTTGAATCCAGTGAATTTGTCACCATATCTTCCTGAAATATATATCAACATTATTTTACTTCATGTGACTTTTTTATTTCTAACAATTTGATGTTTGAAAATTTCAGCAGTTCTCAGTTCAATTGAATTGGAATGCTTGCATACTTTTTAAAATTATTCAACTGTGAAGAGAAAAAAAGTGTAACAAGGATTCATTTACTACAGGGACAAAATAACTAACTTGGTGCTCTGCTGTTTTAAGCATCTGTAGCCAAAAATAATAGATTGAGAATTTATTTTCATGCTCTTGGTTTTAGAGGCACAGACTATGTAAGCTGCTGCACAGTATTTTACAATACTTATCTTCAATCATAGTTGACTTGCTCAGCATTGATTTGGAATTATTTCTACTTTTGTGTTTAAAAATTGACAAGGGAAATATGCAGTTGGTCTGTTTTATGTGTGGTTTGATCCACGTAGAATAAATTTCTAATAGTAATAGACTTTTTTTCTCCTCTTTGTAGTCTGTGCTTTTTATAAGTTGCTTCTGTCCCCTTCGTGATTGCTATCCATTCTCCTCTCCTGAAAACCTGGATTACTTTATGAAACTGCAATGGTCACTGGATCATTTAAGTAATGATCATTCAATCCAACTATAAAGTATCATGAATAAATGACAAACCTTGACAAAGGCCCAACCATGTCTAGTTTTGATCATCATTTGGCTTCTTGGGGCTTGGCTGTTATAGCAGAGATATCTCCATTGATATTTAACTCAAGGGTAAAGGTGAAGGAATAAAACAGATCAGACACTTCAGAGCATGTCCAACAATTCATATGAAGACACTATTTCAACCACAAATCACTTCATCAAAATCTTGACACTTAGTAGTGTCTTTCACGAAAATGTAGTGCAACTTGACAAACTCAGCTGAGGCTAACTGCAGTGCAGAACTTGTATCATTTTACACAAAATGGGTGAATGAAAATCAGTATGTTCTACTGTAGTTACTATTGTAATTAGTGGCTGGTAAGTCCTTCAACAATCATTTTTGTGCAATTAGGGCTCATGGGTAGTTCGAAGAACTGTTGTTTTAGTATTCTCAATAATACAACCGCCTACGCATTACATCTAATTAGCTGGAAAGTGGCTTGCTAGAATTAAAGCCCGGGTTAATCGGTTCCGACTTCTGGGGCTTCTCTGCGCTGCCGACCATTGAGAATTTGAATACTCAAAAAAGGAAGGCTCTATTTTTATGCTTTATTTTGTACTCATTTCCTGTTCCTGTTGCCTGGGCATAAATTAAACAGTTATTCTAACTCAGATCATGTTATGACCAGCTCTTATCTCAGTTGGAGATGCAATTTGTCGTCGTCGTCCCCCCCCCCCCCCCCCCCAGGAATGTAGGCAAGATTCTGTTATTAATGGACTGGTTTTTATGACCACCAAGTCCTGTGTGAACAGTTTCCCATGTTGATTTTGTAAGTATCCTAGTAACCAGTTTTCTAATCTAGGTAAATCACCTGTTGACATGGAAGTTGTGCCTTCTCTGTCTCCAAGCATCCTTGGTTTGTTAACATCATGAACAAATGTACATTGATCTACTCTCTTCCCTTTTGTTACTTTCTGGCCAAATTGTTAATTACATCGTCTGTTGTGATAGTTGCCAATCACAGTATCCTATTGTTCTGAAATCTGGTTTCAAGAGCTATCTCAAGCAAGTCTGAGTGCAGCATGCTTTGAATCATTTGATTGTACTTAAACACAGTAAGCACACTGTTTACTGTGTAAAGTTCACATGAGCAAAGAATTCCATTGTACCTTTATGTATATAATCTAATCTGAGTCAGAATACTAAAAAGATATCTGCCTCTTAGAGGTGTCTGAAGATGTGTATTCTGCAGCGAACACAACAGAATGGCTGAATCATTTGCTCCCAATCAGTGAAACGCAAACACGAGGAAATCTGCAGGTGCTGGAAATTCAAGCAACACACACAAGATGCTGGTGGAACGCAGCAGGCCAGGCCACTGTCAACAGTGTTTCTTCCTATAGATGCTGCCTGGCCTGCTGCGTTCCACCAGCATTTTGTGTGTATTGCCCCAATCAGTGAAATGTAGGCTGAATCCTCATTGTGGTGTGATGTGTACAGCATGAACAGTGAGGGATTGCTGTAATGTTGGAGTTATTTCTATTCACTTGAGATGTTAACTCATGTTAGTTTTCTCAGGTGTATGACAAAGATCTAAATAATTGCTTGAAAGCAGAGTTCGCCTGTTGCCTTGGCCAATATTTTATTCCTCAAACAGCAAACTTTCAAAAAACATAAATGGTCTGATTCTTATTGCTTACTGTTTGCTGGATCTTGTGAAACACAATATTTCTTTAGCAGTAATCCTGAGGTGATGTGTGATATAAATGTAATGCCCTGGTTCACCTCTTCACTGTTATGCTGTAGGTATTTCATTTAGCAGCTCTGTATCAACCATCAACAGATCACTTGCAATACCAGAGGAAACAACACAGTGGACCATTGTTTCACCACCATCAAGAAAGCCTACCGTGCTATTCCACGCCCTCACTTCGGGAAGTCTGATCACCTGGCTGTACTAAAGGCTGCAGCACCAGTTGTGAAGGCCCAGAAGGTATGGACAAGCACAGGAGCACCTACAGGACTGATTTGAATTGATGGACTGGACCGTATTCAGGGATTCAACTTCAAATCTTGATGAGTACGCTGCAGCTGTTACTGACTTCATTAAACCTGTGTGATCAGTGTGTGTCTACAAAGACTTGCTGTACATTCCCAAACCAAAACCGTGGATGAACCAGGAGGTACGTTATCTGCTGAAAGCTAGTTCTGTGGCATTCAAGGCTGGTGACCCAGGTCCCTACCAGGAGACCAGGTATGATTTGCAGAGGGCTATTTCAAGGGCGAAGAGACAATTTTGAATGAAGTTGGAGGTGACATCAGATGCACGGCAACTCTGTCAAGGTTTGCAAGACATTACTTCCTACAAAGCGAAACCCAATAGCATGAATGGCAGCGATGTTTCACTACCAGGTGAAGTTAACACCTTCTATGCCCATTTTGAAAGGGAGAACACAACTACAGCTGTGAAGATCCCTGCTGGACCAGATGACTCTGTGATCTCTGTCTCAGAGACTGATGTCCGGCTGTCTTTCAGGAGGGTGAAACCTCACAAGGCGGAAGGTCCCGGCGTAGTACCTGGTAAGGCTCTGAAATCCTGTGCCAACCAACTGGCAGGAATATTCAATGACATTTTCAACCTCTCACTGCTACAGATGGAAGTTCCCACTTGCTTCAAAAAGGAGACAATTATACCAGTGCCTAAGAAGAAGAATAATGTCAGCTGCCTTAATGACTGTCACCCAGTAGCACACACGCCTACAGTGATGAAATGGTTTGACAGGTTGGTCATGTCTAGACTGAATTCCTGCCTCAGCAAGGACTTGGACCTACTGCAATTTGCCTATCGCCACAATAGGTCAACAGCAGATGAAATCGCAATGGCTCTTCACATGGCCTTAGACCACTTGGATAATACGAACACCTATGTCAGGATACTGTTCGTCAACTATAGCTCAGCATTTAATACCATCATTCCCACAATCCTGATTGAAAAGTTACAGAATCTGAGCCTCTGTACCTCCGTCTGCAAATGGATCCTCGACTTCCTAACCAGAAGACCACAATCTGTGTGAATTGGTGATAATATCTCCTCCTGCTGACGATCAGCACTGGTGCACCTCAGGGTGTGTGCTTAGCCCACCGCTCTACTCTCTCTATATCCATGACTGTGTGGCTAGGCATAGCTTAAATGGCATTTATAAATTTGCTGATGATACAATTGTTGGTAGAAGCAACACACACAAAATGCTGGTGGAACGCAGCAGGTCAGGTAGCATCTATAGGGAGAAGCGCTGTCGACGTTTCAGGCCGAGACATCGACAGCGCTTCTCCCTATAGATGCTGCCTGACCTGCTGCGTTCCACCAGCATTTTTTGTGTGTTGCTTGAATTTCCAGCATCTGCAGATTTCCTCGGGTTTGCCATTGTTGGTAGAATCTCAGATGGAGACAAGAGGGCGTACAGGAGTGGGATATACCAACTAGTGGAGTGGTGTTGCAGCAACAACCTTGCACTCGTATCAGTAAGACGAAAGAGCTGATTATGGACTTCAGAAGGGTAAGATGAAGGAACCCATACCAACCCTCATAGAGGGATCAGAAGTGGAGAGTGTGAGCAGTTTCAAGTTCCTGGGTTTCAAGATCTCTGAGGACCTAACCTGGTCCCAACATATCGATACAGCTATTGTTACGTACCCCGTAACTGGGTGTCTTACCAGCAAAGATAGAAGTGTCCGTTGGAGTCTGGTGGTACTATTTTCAACAGTGTTTATTAGTAAAAATATACAAAACAATATCAATGCAAATATACAAATAATATACGTTAGCAATACTAAACCTAAAAGTGTGGGTATAATAGTAATCTATAATAAACAAGCTCTATCGTTGTCTAGGGGATAATGAATTGTCACATGGAAATATAAAGTTCAGTTCAGTTCATGCAGGCTGAGGTAGTTGTTGGTCGATGTGTTGTCATTGTTGGGGAGAGAGAGAGAGAGAGCGCGCAAACAGTAACAGCTATTGTCTTGCCAACCTTCCTTTACGATCTTGATCCGTCGATGTGTTGTTGCTGTGGCCATTCAAGTATGACCCCTCCGTCCTTTAGCTAGACCGTTCTTCCGTGGTGGACTCGTCACCCAGGCAAGGGTGGACACACACACAAGCCCCCACTGGCTTCGCTATAAACACCGTGAGTTAAAATTTACCGATCCTTCGTTCGGTCTCCGATGCCCCACACTTTCTTGTGGGTGTCTGATGCTCACTAGTGTGTCTCCTGGTGCGTCTGAGGGGTGTCACCCCAGACCTTACTTTTATCCCCACTCACGGGGTCTCAAGTATCAATCAGTTTTGAATGACTTAGCCCATCAAACCAGCCCACTCCAGCTGTCCACCAAGGAATTTCAATGAACAGAATAGTACCAAGTAAACAATCCTTCTCCAAAAGACAATAACAGTAAATCAATGGCTCCTCTTCTCTCTTATCAGTAGCAGATGTTCCAACTTGTTTACCTCTTATCTGTGTCTCTCTCTCATTCTCTCTCATGAGCTGTTATCAGTAACAGCTGTCCTGGCATGTTTTCTTTTGTCTCTCTTACTCTCCTGTTAGCAGCATCGAAATAGTAATGGTTTGCGATTCTCCAAAAGGGGGGCATGGGCAACTCTGCACCCTTCTGCCCATCAGAGTTGTTCATCCTTCGTAACACTATAAAGAAGGCAAGACAGCAACTATACTTCATTAAGGGTTTGAAGAGATTTGGTATGTCAACAAAAACACAGAAACTTCTATAGATGTACCGTGGAGAGCATTCTGACAGGCTGCATCACTGTCTGGTATGGGGGGTGGGGGGAGGGGTGCTACTGCACAGGACCAAAAGAAGCTGCAGAGGGTGGTAAATTTAGTCGGCTCCATCTTGGGCACTTGCCGACAAAGTACCCAGGACATCTTCAGGGAGTGGTGTTTCAGAAAGGCAGCGTCCATTATTAAGGACCTCCAGCACCCAACGCATGCCCTTTTCGCACTGTTACCATCAGGTAGGAGGTACTGTACAGAAGCCTGAAGGCACACACTCTGCAATTCAGGAACAGCTTCTTCCCCTCTGCCATCTGATTCTTAAAAGGACATTGAACCTGTGAACACTGCCTCACTTTTTTTAATATAATTTCTGTTCTTGCACAATTTTTAATCTATTCAATATATGTAAACTGTAATTGATTTACTTATGTTTTTCTTCTATTTTATGTATTGCATTGAACTACTGCTGCTAAGTTAACAAATTTCATGACGCATGCCGGTGATAATAAACGTGATTCTGATTCTGTACGAGTAGTCTGTTCTGCTTTCAGCTTGTTTGGGTTATTGTTGAAGTTAAGGGGTGGTGAAGAATGTGTGCCATCTGATTAGGATCGTGGAACTAGGGGGAGGTTTTTTTGGTGAGGGACAATAATGGGGCTTTTGTTCAGCAGGAGATGAAGAGAGAGGACTAGGGAGAACTGGTCGTATGATATGACCTGGTGTGAGACCCATTTTGTTCGAGGTGGATTGAGAGCGACGTTCGAAAGGTGGTGTGTGCTTTCACGCTGACCGAGGGTCCAGTGCGTGGGTGACAAAGAAGTTCAAGATGACCTCCAACTTGTGCACATTTGACTGTTTAATTATAATGGGCACTTTTTGTTTTTACTTTCTTTTTTTAACTAACCCTTTAGTTAAGTAAGTTTTATAAATATAATTCCTTCAGTCACATGCAGTGTGCTGTCTGTTATTTCTTGCACTGAGTTGTAACAGGGTAGCAAATTACACAGCTTCTACATAAACGGGGGTTTGGGGTGGGAGAGCCCTCTCAATCTCATGGGCTTGGCATATATCTTCCCTAGACTTGCGCAGCCAAGGAAACCAGTGGTATTTCATAAATATAAGCTCTCATTTTCAGAATCTTTCTGGAAGTACACTGTGACAGCCCTCCTTTGGCCTTTTCAGAAACCTCTTCAAACATTTCAGTCTTTTGGCCATGAGTTTCCCTTGACAAATCCATGCTGGCTGCCTCTACTTGTAGGGTGAGTTGAGGATTCTGGTCACTCTCATTGTATAAGCATCCGTTAGTCTCGTGAGACCATGGATTTGCACCTTGGAAGGTTTCCAGGATGCAGACCTGGGAAGGTCGTATGGAAGACAGTTGCCCATGCTGCAAGTCTCCTCTCTCCATACCACCGATGTAGTCCAAGGGCACCAGGGCCAATACAGGCGCTGGCATCAATGTGTGCCTTGCTCAAAGACACAACATGCATGCTTGAACTATTGACCTTCAGATCACTAGACCAACGCCTTAACCACTTAGCCACATACCAACAACCTGGCTATAAAGGAAACAGTAAGTGAATATTTAACTCACAGTTAGCAAAGTGTTAGTAGGTAATTTACAAGAAGGTTTCAACAATCTCCACCAATAACCCAGCACTCACCAAATCAGACCACTTGATTGACTCAACACCATGGGTGAACGTCGTTACTAAGTACTCTCATGGCTGGAGGCTCCAGCTTAGCTTGGGTACGGCGTTCGCCAACAGCCTTCCATACAACCACCAATCAGACAAATGAAAGTCAAGATTGCATTGACAACATTGTCACAACATCTTGTAATGGTTACTTGGGTTTGGCCGGACCCGTGTCTGACATCAGCATTTAGAAAGATCCAGGGTAAGCTTAAGAGCAGAGGAGCTCCCAGACATCCTCTTGTTGGTGGCATCTGGTTTGAAAGATACTAAATATTTTACATCTCCACTTAGGGGACCCAAGAGATTCTGTGGATGCTGGAAATCTTGAGCAATGCACACACAGTTCCAGAGGAACTCACAAGACAGGCTGCATCTATAAAGAGAAAAGAATGATTGATGGGGTCTCAGCCCTAAATGGCGACTGTTCATTCATTTCCATAGATGCTGCCTGACCTGCTGAGTTCCTCCAGCATTTTGGCTGAATTACTCAACATCTCCATTTAGGCACTTGTTTGTGGCCAGAGCGTTTACATAAGCTGGTGTTTTCAGCTTTAGCTATGTAGTGAGGGTCACTGCCAGATGCCAACTCCTAATAACCGCATACCAGTTTTTTGATATTAGAACACAGAGCATAGAATAGTACAGCACAGCCCTTCAGCCCACAATGTTGTGCTGACCCTTAAACCCTGCCTCCCATATAACCCCTGATCTTAAATTCCTCCATATACCTGTCTAGTAGTCTCTTAAATTTCACTAGTGTATCTGCCTCCACCATTGACTCAGGCAGTACACTCCACGCACCTACCACTCTCTGAGTGAAAAACCTTCCTCTAATATCCTCCTTGAACTTCCCACCCACTACCTTAAAGCCATGTCCTCTTGTATTGATCAGTGGTGCCCTGGGGAAGAGGCGTTGGCTGTCCACTCTGTCTATTCCTCTTAATACTTCTATACCTCCATCAAGTCTCTTCTTATCCTCCTCCTCTCCAGGGAGTAAAACCCTAGCTTCCTTAATCTTCCTTAAACAAAGATCAGATGGGTCTATTGAGGAATATAGGGTAGCAAGAAAGGAGCTTATGAAGGGGCTGAAGAGAGCAAGAAGGGGGCATGAGAAGGCCTTGGTGAGTAGGGTAAAGGAAAACCCCAAGGCATTCTTCAATTATGTGAAGAACAAAAGGATGTCAGGAGTGAAGGTAGGACCAATTAGAGATAAAGGTGGGAAGATGTGCCTGGAGGCTGTGAGCGAAGTCCTCAATGAATACTTCTCTTCGGTATTCACCAATGAGAGGGAACTTGATGACGGTGAAGACAATATGAGTGAGGTTGATATTCTGGAGTCTGTTGATATTAAGGGAGAGGGGTGTTGGAGTTGTTAAAATACATTAGGACGGATAAGTCCTCGGGACCTGATGGAATATTCCCCAGGCTGCTCCACGAGGCGAGGGTAGAGATTGCTGAGCCTCTGGCTAGGATCTTTATATCCTCATTGTCCATGAGAATGGTACCAGAGGATTGGAGAGAGGTGAATGTTGTCCCCTTGTTCAAAAAAGGTAGTAGGGATAGTCCGGGTAATTATAGACCAGTGAGTCTTACGTCTGTGATGGGAAAGCTGTTGGAAAAGATTCTTAGAGATAGAATCTATGGGCATTTAGAGAATCATGGTCTGATCAGGGGCAGTCAGCATGGCTTTGTGAAGGGCAGATCGTGTCTAACAAACCTGATAGAGTTCTTTGAGGAGGTGACCAGACATATAGATGAGGGTAGTGCAGTGGATGTGACCTACCCTATATTCCTCAATAGACCCATCTGATCTTTGTTTCCTAAACCTCATATATGCTGCCTTCTTCCACCTGACTAGATTTTCTACCTCACTTGTCACCCATGGTTCCTTCACCCTACCATTCTTTATCTTCCTCACCGGGACAAATTTATCCCTAACATCCTGCAAGCGATCCCTAAACATTGACCACTTGTATTATATTATAGCACCTAGGCCAGCTTGGACCAGTTGAGCTAAGGGGCCTGTTTCTGTGCTTAGAACTCTAATACTGTAACTATCATGCCAGAGGCCCATGCTGACTCCCAGCAGATCAATCCTGTAAGTCCCATTTTCTTTCTCCTTATGCAACAAGCTACTGGTGGAACTGAATGTGTTGGACAACAACTGTCAACAGGAAGAAAATGTCAATGTTTTGAGTCAAAACCTTGTATTAGGACAGGTTGCTCCAGATTCCAGCTTCTGTCCTCTCCTGGATTTCCCTCCTTCCTTGTTTCCGTGTAGTCTCATTCTTTCTCAAAAGCCCATCAACTCCCCTTTAAATATCTTTGTCTCTCACTTTCACACTAGAGGCTATTTATAGTGGGGATAATTAACAATGGAGAAACAAGCCCATTGGGTCATAGCATTTGTGAGCCAACCGTGATGCCAATTTAAACTGCACATCTGCCTGCACAGGGTTTATGTCCTTCCATTCCCTGCCTGTTCATGTGGCCTTTCTAAATGACTCTTAAATATTGCTATCATATCTGCTTCCACAGCTTCCCCTGGTTGCACGTTCCAAGCATCTGTCACTCTCTGGGTAAAAGAAAACTTGCTTTCACTTTAAAATAATCCCCTCCAGTATTTGAAATTTCCTCTGGGAAAATAAAGACTTTGCCTATCTATCTTATCTATAATCTTTTATTATTTTATTTTCTGTATCAGGTTGTCCCTCAGCGATCTAGAGAAAACAATCCAAGTTTGACCAGTCTTTCATTTTTGCTAGTATTCTCTGATCTGGGCAACATCCTGGTGAAACAGGATACCAAAAGTTTTTCAGGTATGTAAAAAGTAAAAGCAAGGTGAAAGTAAATGTTAGACCACTGGAAAATGACACTGGAGAGGCAGTACCGGAGGACAAAAAAATGGCGGACAAACTGAATAAGTATTTTGCATGTGGCTCCACTGCGGAAGACACTAGCAGCATGCCAGAAGTTTGAGAGTGTCAGAGAGCAGTTGCTATTACTAGGGAGAAGGTGCTTGGGAAGTTAAAAGGTCTGAAGGGAAATAAGTCAAATGGGTTCTGAAAGATGTAGCGGAAGAATTTGTGGAGGCATTAGTAATGATCTTTAAAGAATCACCAGATTCTAGCGTGGTTATAGAGGACCAGAAAATTGCAAATGTCACTCCACTCTTCAAGAAGGGAGGGAGACAGTAGAAAGGAAATTACAGGCCAGTTAGCTTATCCTCAGTAGTTAAGATGTTAGAATCAATTGTTAAGGATGAGGTCTCAGGGTCCTTGGAGGCACATGATCAAATAGGCCAATGTCATCATGGCTTCCTTAAGGGAACATCTTGCCTGACAAATCTGTTGAAATTCTTTGAGACAATAACAAGCAGGATAGACAAAGAGAATTAGTGGATGTTATGTACTTGGATTTACAGAAGACCTTTGACAAAATGCCATACAAGAGGCTGCTTTAAAAAATAAGAGTCCAAGGTATTACAGGAAATATACTAGTGTGGGTAGAGCATTGGGTGTTTGGCAGACGGCAAAGATTGGGAATAAAGGAAGCCGTTTCTGATTGGCTACCAGTGACCAGTGATGTTCCACAGGGGTTGGTGTTGGGATTTCTTTTTTTGAACCTTATATGATTTAGATGATGGAATTGATGGCTTCGTGGCCAGGTTTGTGGACGATATGAATATAGATAGAGGGCCAGGTTGTGTTCAGGAAGCAGGGAGGCTGCGGAAGAACTTAAATTACGAGAATGGGCAAAGAAGTGGCAGATTGAATACAGTGTCAGGATGTGTATGGTCATTCACTTTGGTAGAAGAAGTAAAAGCTTAGACTATTTTCTAAATGGGAAGACAATTCAAAAAGCCAAGATGCAAAGAATCCTCATTCAGGATTCCCTAAAGGTTAACTTGCAGGTTGAGTTGGTGGTGAGGAAGGCAAAAACAATGTGAGCATTCATCTTGAGAGGACTAGAATGTAAAACCACGGATGTAATACTGTGGATTTGTAAGGCTCTGGTGAGGCCTGGTTTGGAGTATTGTGAGTACTTTTTGGACATGCTGATATTGGAGGGAATTCAGAGGAGGTTCATGAGAATTATTCTGGGAATGAAAGGATTATTTTATGAAAAGCATTTAGTGGTTCTGGGTCTGTATTTGCTGGAAGAAGAATTTTGGGGGGGTGGGGGGGGAGATCTCATTGAAGCCTATCAAATAATGAAAGGCCCAGATAGAGTGATGTGGAAAGAGGTTGTTTTCTATAGTGGGATATTCCAGGACCAGAGGACACAGCCTCAAAATAGAGGGATGTCCATTTAGAATGCAGATGAGGAGTGATTTCTTTAGCCAGAGAGTGGTGAATCTGTGGAATTCATTGCCACAGGCAGCTGTGGAGGCTAGGTCATTGGATATTTAAGGTGGAGGTAGATAAGGTCCTGATTAGTCAGGGCATGAAAAGTTATAGGGCGGAAAATGAAGTTGAGAGGGAAAATGGAACAGTTATGATTAAATGGCGGGGCACACTCGATGGACTGAATGGTCTAATCTCAGAATCTCTTCTGCAGTCTCTCCAAAACCACCTGATATTTGGCAAGCAGAACTGCACATAACTATTCTCCTCCTTACCTCTGTTTAACTGGTTATGTCCCTTTTATCTTTTCATCCAAATGAAGGGTCTTGCTTTGAAATATCATGTTTATTTTCCTTCACAGATGCTAGTTGTTTATACATAGTTCCCTCAGTAGTCTTCAATCCTCATATTCTTAATCCTCATCACTAATTCCTTGCTTCCCTAACCTTCCTCAACATTGAATTGATTATTTTTTTCCTAACATAGACAATAGGTGTAAAACTGAAGTAGCCACTTTGTCACATATGCTCTGGTCATGTCCTTCATTAAAACCTTTTTGGAAATCTTTATTTTCTACAATTTCTAAAGCTCTGAAAATTAATTTACAACCAAATACATTGACTGTTCTATTTGGAATAGTTCCGCATCATATTCAGGGTATTTCATCTTCAGACCAACATGTAATTGCATTTGTTACATTGTTGACAAGAAGAGCTATTTTAATAAAATGGAAAGATACCTCTGTCCCTACATTAATTCAATGGTTTTCTCAAGTAATGTTATGTCTTAATTTGGAAAAATTTAGAAGTTGAACTTTTGATCCTCGATTTGATTTTGAGAGAAGATGGGGCTCTTTTGCCAAATATTATAATTTAATTTGAATTACTTTATATGGTTTCCTTCCAATTTTATTTTATATAAACATGAATTGGTGGTTGATGATTCTTTTTTATATATGTAGATCATGGTAAGTCGTATTGCTCTGGAGGTTGATTCTTAATGGGGTTTTTCCCTTCAAAATGGGGTTTTTTTCTTTCTCTTGTAGCTAGTGTTTCTTTTAGTAAGTTGGGGTTCTCTTTTTTCCTCCTTTATAAAAATATTTTTTCATTATATATTATCCTTTTTTGATAGTTTTTTTCTTCAGCTTTATTAATTCTATATATATCAACTTGTTGAAGTTTTGTATCATTTTATAGCTGTAGATTATATCAATAAAAAGATTTTTTAAATGAAATGATTTTTTCCTGCAGCACTCAGTCTTCATCTTCCTCTCAACCCTTTTTGAATATTTCCTGTTGAAGTTAAAATCTAACTATATAATTCCAGACCTAATTATTATTCATTTTATGCTAACTGTAGTCTATTAGCTGTTTTAGTGACCGCAGAGGTATCATTTCACGAGGACCATTACACCAGTACAATTCCTTTCTCTGCCTCCTGAAGTACACAATAACTGAAATCAACAAATTGAAGATTCTGCAAATCTGAAATAAAAGTTGAAAGTGGGAGAAACACTCGGTGAGTGAGGTAACAGGCAACACCTGTAGAAAGAGAAACAGAGTAAATGTTTTGAGTTGAAGACCCTACTTTGGGAAAGTGAGAATAGAAGTTAGTTTTAGTTCCCAAGTGGATGGATAGGACAAAGAGAATACCAGTGATAGGATAAGGGCAGTTGGAGATCCCAATTTTTGCCGAGCTGTCCTGTTAGTAAGTTACGCAAAGTAGATGGAGGGAAGAAGTGAACAAAGGGAAATAGAAACGCTGTGAAATGAAGGTCAGAGAACTGCTACTGAAACCTAAAATCAAAATGGGAATATTGGAAATACCTAGAAAATCAGGCAGAGTCAGCAGTAAGCAAAGAACTAACTTAATTTGGCAGACTAATTATGGACACAAAATTCTGCCGATTCTGGAGATCTTGAGCAACAGAAATAAAATGTTGGAGAAACTCAGCAATTTAGGCAGTATCCATGGAGGGAAATAAATAAGTCCCTTCATCAGGACTGAAAAGGAAGGGGAAAGAAGACAAATGAGAAGGTGGGGGAGGATAAGGAGTACCAGCAGGACAGAGACCAGCAGAAATCACAGTGGAGAGACAGTGTTTGAACATTCGCTTTGGGAGCACAGTCAGACCTCTGTCCTGGATTTTGTGTGCATTACAGTAATTATGGAGAAGTCTAGGACTGGTACTAGATTTCAGATTCTAAATTGTACTAAGACCAATTTTAATGGCATCAGAAGGGATCTATCAGGCATGGATTGGAAAAGGTTATTGTTTGGCAAAGAGATGGTTGGTAACTGGGAGACCTTCAGAAGTGAAACATTGAGAGTAATCAAATCATAAACATAGGAGATTCTGCAGATGCTGGAAAACCCAAGAAACACATACAAAATGCTAGAGGAACTCAGCAAGTCAGGCAGCATCTAAGGAGAGGAATTAACAATTGATGGTTTGGGCCAAGATCCTTCATCAGGACTGAAAAGGAAGGTGGGGGGAAAGGAAAGAGTGCAAGTTTGTAAATGATAGGTGAAGTTACGTTAGTGGGCAAATGGAGGGTGGGGGGAATAAAAAGGATGAAGTAGGAAGCTGGAAGCTGATGGGGAAGATAAGGGGCTCTATCACATTAAATAATATGATAGAGGAGAGTTGTCCATGGGAGAACAGTAAAGAGGAGGGACACCAGAGGGAGGTGATAGGCAGGTGACGAGAAGGGAAAGGGTAAAAGGGGAGCCAAAATAGGGAATGGAAAAAAGATGGGGGGGAGAGAAATTGCCAGAAGTTAGAGAAGTTGATGTTCATGCTGTGAGGTTGGACACCACCCAGAGGGAATATGAGATGTTTCTCAGCGATGTAGAGGAGGCCACAGCGGGAGCCTCAGATGATGATAGATGATATCCACAGACTCACATGTCACGTGTTGCCTCACTTGGGGTGTGAATGGTGGTGGGAGATGAGATGAATAGACAGGGTGTAGCACTTTGGTACTTGCAGGGGTAAGTGCCAGGAGGGGAGAGATGAATGGACAAAGGAATCATGGAGAGAGAGTAGGGGAAGGGGGTTGTAAAGATGTGTTTAGTGGTAGGTTTCATGGGGTTGTAGGTAAGGACAAAGGGTGGGTGTCTGAGAAATGGAGGAGATGCAGGTGAGGGCATTATCACACATGTAGACTGAGACCCAGTGTAGACCGAGGGACTGCTTTTTCACTCCATCTTCAAAACTATGCATGATCATCTCTGTATGGAGTGAAAAGAGATGGGGGTGATCTTAAATGAATTTGCACTTGGGAGAAAAACACAGTATCTATAGTACTGAGGCAAATCAGTAAGAGGTTAATGGACTTTATCCTGATTACGAAGAGGAGGCTCTTGCTGTCATAAGGCTAATTAGGATGAACAAATTCCTATGGCTTGATGATGTGTCTCCTCAGACCTTAAAGGAGGCTAGTGCAGAAATTGCAGGGACCCTGGCAGTAACATATAAATGTCCTCAGCCAAGGTGAGATCCTAGAGGACGAGGGGATAGCTAATGATATTCTGTCGTTAAAGAAAGGCTCTAAGAATAAGTGGGAAACTATGTCAGTTGTTGGTAATTTATTGGAAGGTATTCTGACGGACAAGATTTATAAGTATTTGGATGGACAGGGCCTGTTTAGGGATATTAACATAATCTGCGCCTTGTGTGTGGCAGGCCATGTCTGACCTGTCTTAGGGTTTTTCAAGGCGGTTATCAAGAAGGTTGATGAGGGAAGGGCTGTGGGCATTGACTATTTGGATTTCATCAAGACATTTACAAAGTCCCATGTGGGATGCTGATCTGGAAGGTTATGTCAACTGGCATACAGGATGATGTAGTTAACTGGAATCAAAATTGGTTTAGCGGGAGAAGCCAGAGAGTGGTTGTAGATGGTTGATTTTCTGACTAGAGGCCTGTGGCTGGTGGTGTGCTGCAGGGATCATTGCTGGATCAGTAGATTTGCAGAGGACACCAGGACTGGGGGCATAGTGAACAGTGAGGAAAGCTCACAAAGTAATCTGGACTAACTGGGAAATGGCCCGAAAAAATGGCAGATAGAATTTAATGCAGTCAAGTGTAAGGAGTTGCATTTTGATCAGACAAATCAGAGTAAGACTTGTGTAGCGAATGGTAGGGCACTTAGGTATGATGTAGAAGATGGAAATACTTGACACATTGACCTAAATAAATTAATGCATTGAGTACAGGAGATGTGATGTTGTGTTGATGTTTTATAGGGTGGTGGTGACGCCAAATTCGGAGTATTGTGTGCAGTGTAGCAATGTGCTACACACAGCGCTGAAATAACAACACGCAGTCGGTAAGTCGTTTCGAGACTAGTTTATTCAAACTTCACGGCGCTGGCATTTAATCCCTAGCGCCCGCCCTCTCCGGGCGGAAATAACATCAGAGGTGCATTACCAAAGTCTCCCCCCCCCCCCCCGCGTGCTGGCTATTTGTGAGCTGTTTCTCCTGTGCAGAAAGTGGGTCGCCACATAACCCCCCCCCCCCCAGAACCGGCAATACACCCCCCAATGTCCACAGTCTGGATCAGCCTCTGTTTGGGAGGTCTGCCTCTGTTTGGGAGGTCTGCCTCTGCGCTGAGGTGCCTGAACCTCGACCGGTTGCGCCGTCCACATGGGCTGGTTTGTGTCAGTCCACCATGAAAACCTCCTCTCTCCCCCAATGTCCAGAACGTACGTGGACCCGTTGTTTTTGATCATCTTGTACGGCCACTGTAGCGGTGCCCGGTGTCCGCCCCTTCGTACAAACACAAACTTAGAGTTCTGCAGGTCTTTGGGTACATGGGTCGGGGTCCGTCCGTGCTGTGAAGTTGGTACGGGGGCCAGGTTGCCGAGCCTTTCGTGTAGTCTGTCCAGGACTGCTGCGGGTTCTTCCTCTTGCCCCCTTGGGGCTGGTATGAACTCTCTTGGGATGGCCAGGGGTGGGCCATACACCAACTCGGCCGACGAGTTGTGCAGATCCTCTTTGGGCGCTGTGCAAATTCCAAGCAGGATCCAGGGAAGCTCGTCCACCCAGTTAGGTCCTCTCAGGTGGGCCATGAGAGCCGACTTCAAGTGACGGTGGAAGCGTTCCACTAGTCCGTTAGACTGTGGGTGGTAGGCAGTAGTGTGGTGTAGCTGCTTCCCAACAGGCTGGCCACAGCCGACCACAGGCTGGAGGTGAACTGGGTGCCTCTGTCGGAGGTAATGTGGGGCGGTACCCCGAAGCGTGCTACCCAGGTTGCAATCAGTGCTCGGGTGCAGGAATCGGCAGATGTGTCAGTGAGCAGGACC
The DNA here is from genome assembly GCF_048418815.1 of Hemitrygon akajei. Lineage (NCBI taxonomy): Eukaryota > Metazoa > Chordata > Chondrichthyes > Myliobatiformes > Dasyatidae > Hemitrygon > Hemitrygon akajei. The sequence continues at coordinate 87,387,902 of NC_133138.1, read as the reverse complement.
ACCTCTGGCCACCTCGTGATCCAGACTACTGTAGTTAGGAGGTACCGCGCTCCTCGGGACACTGGTAGGGGGCCCACGATATCCACATGAATGTGGTTGAACCTCCGGTGGGTGGGTTTGAACTGCTGCGGCGGGGCTTTAGTGTGCTGCTGCACCTTGGCTGTTTGGCACTGAGCGCACGTTCTGGCCCATTCACTGACCTGCTTGCGAAGTCTGTGCCACACGAACTTGCTGGAGACCAGCCGGACGGTTGTCCTGATAGATGGGTGCGCCAAACCGTGTATGGAGTCGAAAACTCGCCGCCTCCAGGCTGCCGGGACGATGGGGCGAGGTTGGCCAGTAGCCACGTCGCACAGGAGGGTCCTCTCACCTGGGCCTACGAGAAAGTCCTGCTGCTGCAAACCCGAGACTGCGGTCCTGTAGCTGGGCAGCTCGTCGTTTACCTGCTGCGCCTCCGCCAGTGCTGCATAGTCCACCCCTAGGGACAGGGCCTGGAGAGCTGGTCTGGAGAGTGCGTCCGCCACGACGTTGTCCTTTCCCGAGACTTGCTGGATGTCCGTCGTGTACTCGGAGATGTAGGACAGATGTCGCTGCTGGCGAGCCGACCAGGGATCGGACACCTTCGTGAACGTGGAGGTCAACGGTTTGTGGTCCGTGAATGCGGTGAACGGCCTGCCTTCTAAGAAGTACCTGAAATGCCAGATTGCCAGATACAATGCCAACAGCTCCCGGTCGAAAGCACTGTACTTGAGTTCGGGTGGTCATAGGTGCTTACTGAAGAATGCCAGGGGTTGCCAGCATCCCTCGATGAGTTGCTCCAGCACCCCACTGACTGCTGTGTTGGATGCATCCACCATGAGTGCGGTCGGAACATCCGTTCTGGGGTGCACCAGCATCGCGGCATCTGCCAAGGCTTCCTTGGCTTTAACGAAAGCGGCCACGGCCTCCTCATCCCAAGTAGTGTCCTTGCCTTTACCCGACATCAGGGTTTACAAAGGGTGCATGATACGGGCTGCTAAGGGGAGGAAATGGTGGTAGAAGTTCACCATACCAATGAACTCCTGTAGGCCTTTGACCATGTTGGGCCGGGCAAAGTGGCGGATCGCGTCTACCTTAGTGGGCAGAGGTGTTGCCCCGTCTTTGGTAATCCTGTGGCCCAGGAAGTTGATGGTATCGAGAGCGAACTGGCATTTGGCCGGGTTGATCGTGAGGCCGAAATCACTCAGGCGGGAGTAGAGTTGGCGGAGGTGGGACAGATTCTCCTGGTGACTACTGCTGGCTATGAGGATGTTGTCCAAATAGATGAAAGCATCCCACCACATCCATTAGCTGCTGGAACGTCTGTGCGGCATTCTTCAGGCCGAACGGCATTCTTAGGAACTCAAACAGGCCGAATGGGGTGATAAGTGCTGTTTTGGGGATGTCTTCAGGGTGCACTGGGATTTGATGGTATCCCCAGACGAGGTCTACTTTGGAAAATATTCTTGCCCCATGCAGGTTTGCTACAAAGTCCTGTATGTGCGGCACGGGGTAGCGGTCTGGAGTTGTAGCCTCGTTCAGTCTGCGGTAGTCACCGCATGGTCTCCAACCCCCAGCTGCTTTGGGCACCATGTGCAGGGGGGAGGCCCATGGGCTGTCGGACCTCCGTACGATCCCCAATTCCTCCATCCTCTTGAACTCCTCCTTCGCCAGGCGGAGCTTTTCTGGGGGGAGCCTTCGTGCACAGGCATGGAGGGGAGGTCCCTTGGTCGGGATGTGGTGCTGAACCCCGTATCTGGGCATGGCTGCTGTGAACTGCAGTGCCAGAATCAATGGAAAGTCCGCCAGGATTCTGGTGAATTCATTGTCTGACAGCGTGATGGAGTCCAGGTGTGGGCCCGGCAACTTGGCTTCACCCAGGGAGAGCGTCTGGAAAGTCTCGGCATGTACCAGTCTTTTCCCTTGCAAGTCGACCATCAGGCTGTGAGCTCACAAGAAGTCCACCCCAAGGAGTGGTTGGGCCACCGCGGCCAGTGTGAAGTCCCACGTGAACCAGCTGGCACCGAACTGCAGCTGCATTGTGTGGGTGCCATAGGTCTGTATCGTGCTGCCGTTTGTGGCCCTCAGGGTGAGTCCTGGCTTCCTGTTGCGGGTGTTGTACCCTGTCGGGGGCAAGACGCTGATTTCCGCTCCAGTGTCGACCAAGAAGCAGCATCCCGACTGTTTGTCCCAGACATACAAGAGGCTGTCCTGGTGGCCAGCCGCCATAGTCATTAGCAACAGCTGGCCCTGGCCCTTGCAGGGCGGGCGACAATGGCGGGCTTTTGTGCCCCACCGCTGGTGGTAGAAACACCACTGTTCACTGTCTTCCTCACTCCTGCCTCTGTGTTGTGTGCACCCCCCGCCGGGCCTGGTATGGTCTGTTGTTGGGCGCATGGCCTGGTAATCTGACCGACGGACGCCACGCTCTCCCTCTTGGCTTTCCACAGCACGTCTGCCCGGGCCACCACCTTCCGGGGGTCGCTGAAATCTGCGTCGGCCAGCAGCAGATGTATGTCCTCGGGCAGTTGCTCTAGGAACGCTTGCTCGAACATGAGGCAGGGCTTGTGTCTGTCATCCAGGGCCAGCATCTCGTTCATCAATGCTGACGGCAGCCTGTCTCCCAAACCGTCCAGGTAAAGCAAGCGGGCACCCCGCTCACCCCGTGAGAGGCCAAACGTCCCAGTGAGCAGCGCTTTGAATGCTTCATATTTGCCTTCTTTCGGGGGCGACTGTATGAAATCCTCAACCTGGGCGGCCGTCTCCTGGTCAAGGGCACTCACCACGTGGTAGTAACGCGTGGAATCAGAGGATATCTGCTGAATCTGGAACTGGGCTTCTGCTTGGCTAAACCACACACGTGGTCGCAGCGTCCAGAAAGTTGGCAGTTTGAGCGAAACTGCGTGAACAGATGAAGAGTTGGTCATCTTTGGTCCAAATCCCGTTTGGACCGTCGGGGTCACCAATGTAGCGATGTGCTACGCACAGCGCTGAAATAATGACACGCAGTCGGTAAGTCGATTTGAGACTAGTTTATTCAAACTTCGCGGCGCTGGCATTTAATCCCTAGTGCCTGCCCTCTCCGGGTGGAAATTACGTCAGAGGTGCATTACCAAAGTCTCCCCCGCGTGCTGGCTATTTGTGTGCCGGTTCGCCTGCGCAGAAAATGGGTCGCCACAGCAGTACCCTTTGTGCTACTGGCTCCTTGATTTCCTCACTTGCAGACCCCAGTCAGTTCAGATTGGCAACAACCTCATCTCCACAATCACCATCAGCACAAGGCTGTGTGCTTAGCCTCCTGCTCTACTCACTGTAGACTGTGAGGCTAAGCACAGCTCTAATACCATACTTAAGCTTGCTGACGACACCATTGCTGTTGGCTGAATCAAAGGTGGTGATGAATCAGCATATAGGAGAAAGATGGAAAATCTGACTGGTGCCACAACAGCACCCTCTCACTCAGTGTCAACAAGACCACAGAGCTGATATTTGACATCAGGAGGAGGAAACCAGAGGACCATAAGCCGGTCCTTATCAGAGGTGGAGAGGATCAGCAACCTTGGTTTTATCATTTCAGAGGATCTGGCCTAGGTCCAGCACATAAGTGCCATTACAAAAAAAGCACAGCATTACCTCTACTTTCTTAGAAGTTTGCGAAGAATCAGCATGACATCTAAAACTTTAACAAACATCTATAGATGTGCTGTGGATAGTATATTGATTGATTGCATCAAGGCCTGGTATGGAAACACCAGTGCCCTTGAATGGAAAACTTTACAAAAAGTGGTGGAGCCCAGACCATCAAGAATTAAAGCCCTCCCCACCACTGAACTCATCTACATGGAGCACTGTCGCAAGACAGCAGCATCCATCATCAGAGACCCCTACCATCCAGGCCGTGCTCTTTTCCCACTGCTGCCATCAGGAAGGAGGTACAGGAGTCTCAGGACCCAAACCACCAGGTTCAAGAATAGTTATTACCCCTCAACCATCAGGCTCCTGAACCACAGGGGATAACATCACTAAACTTCACTCACCCATCATTGAACTGTTCCCACAACCTATGGACTCACTTTCAAGAATTCTTCATCTCATGCTCGCAATATTTGTTGCTATTTATTTTTATTATTATTTTGCTTGTTTAGATTCTTCATATTTACTGTGAATGCCTGCAATAAGATGAATCTCAGGTTTGTATATGGTGACATATATGTACTTTGATAGTAACTTTGAACTTTTGTTTTCGAACTTTCTGGTCACCTACCTACAGGAAGGATATCAGTAAGCTTGAAAGCTTCAGAGAAAATTTACAAAGGTGTTGCCCGGACTTCAGGACTTGAGTTACAGGGAATGAGGGGAGGTTTTACAGAGGTAAACATAAAATATCTGGTGTATAGATAAAGTGAATGCTTGCAGGCCTTTTTTCCTCAATGGGTGAAACTACAACTAGAGGTCATGGGTTTACGGTGAAAGGTGAAATATTTAAGGGAAATCTGAGGGGGAATTTCTTTACAAGAAGTTTAATTGTAACATTTAAGAGAAGTTTGAATAGGTACATGGTTGAGAGAGGTATCTGGTACCTGGTATCAGATACTGGTAGTTAGGACTATACAGAAGACCAGGCTGGTGCAGACTGAATGGGGCAATGAACCTACTTCAGTGCTGTAGTTCTCGATGGTACTTTGACTCTATGCACATATCCTACAGCACTTTGGCTGCATTACCTACTTTTCTATGCTTTACACCAGAATCAGAATCAGCTTTATTATCACTGGCATGTAACGTGAAATTTGTTAACTTAGCAGCAGCATTTCAATGCAATACATAATCTAGCAGAGAAAAAATAATAATGATAATAATAAATAAAATAAAAAAATAATAATAAATAAACAAATAAATCCATTACGTATATTGAATAGATTTAAAAAACGTGCAAAAACAGAAATACTGTATATTAAAAAAATTTGAGGTAGAGTCCAAAGATTCAATGTCCATTCAGGAATTGGATGGTGGAGGGAACGAAGTTGTTACTGAATTGCTGAGTGTGCTCCTTTAGGCTTCTATACCTCCTAAATGATGGTAACAGGGAGAAAAGGGCAATTATGGACGCTGCCTTTCTCAGACACCGCTCCCTGAAGATGTCCTGGGTCCTTTGTAGGCTAGTACCCACGATGGAGCTGTCTAGATTTACAACTTTCTGCAGCTTCTTTCAGTCCTGTGCAGTAGCCCCTCCATACCAGACAGTGATGCAGCCTGTCAGAATGCTCTCCATGGTACAACTATAGCATTTTTTGAGTGCATTTGTTGACATGCCAAATCTCTTCAAACCTCATTGCACCCTGATGTTATAAAAATAAACTGATCTTAATATGAACCAGCCAGCTCTGATACAAACAGGAAAGGGGAGTTACCTGATGCTGTTGAGTCCTGCAGGCTGCAGCGTGCCCAAATGGATGATGAAATGTTGCTCCTGAAATTTATATTGTGCTTCACTGGAACAGTGTCACAGAGAGAACAAAATATGAGTGAGATGGTGAATTATCGTGACAAGCTACCAGAAACCCATGGGTAATAATAAGCAAACAGAGTTTAACAGAAGCTATGCATCCTTGAATGGTAAAATTGAGCACATTATCTCAGAATGCTAATGCCTTTCATCAGAAATAGTCAAGTTAATGATGAAAATTTAGATACAGTTGTCACAACCACGGATTCGGCAGTGCAATAGATATGGCAATTGCGCTTGTGAACGTACACGTGTCAACTAATTATTATTTATTCGTGATAGTATTTAATTCCATACTTCTTGTCATAGTGCTTGTCGAGACTTGGACAGACCACAACAACACTTCGCTGCCTGTTTGCTTTCGGCCTTCCCTGAGAAACTGGACTTTTGAGTCAACTGACTTCGAAGACTAGTGGTATTCGTTTAATGCTTAGATGTTCTTTTCAGCCACGGTATAGGCTTCGTTTCCCATTTGAGAGTTTTAGCTTACAACCTATTTGGCCTAGCATTTATTGTTTATTTTCCCTTTAACACTGTTCATAATAAAGTTTTGTGAACTATCAACCTGCTTCAGTGTCTCTCCTTCCACACTTGGGCCATATCCAAAACTGGTAACAACAGTTCTTTGTTCAAGAATAGTTTCAGCGACCTGGTTGCAAGATGACCAAAATTGCAGATTAAATATTGCAGGGACCCCAATGTCTGAAAAGGCAGATCAATGCAGTGAAAGTCCAAGTTGTGAACCTGATCTGCATGAATAGGCAGAGTTGGGTCAGTTCAGATCAAGGGAAGTCATAACAACAAATTTAGAACATTAATAAGTGATTTCGTCCAGAAGAACAGGAAATCTAGTTTTATGGGTGGAGTGAATAGATCAGAAGGAACATTAAACAGACTAGAGTGATAAGAAATGGAAAGAGTAATAAACGAGAATTAAATGTGAGTCAGGCAACAACCCTTGGTAACAGGGAAAGAGATGGGGTTTTAATCTTCACATGGAATAGAAAAATCAAATTGGAGAATGTAGTTAGGAAGTTGGAATTCACTACTCAATCTGATTTGCTTCCTGAAAGAATATATGAGGCAAGGCTATTTTGCATGTTTTCCATAATTGGAAAGAATTTATTAAATTTCAAGGTAAGTTTGTTATCAAAGTTATCAATGTCACCACTTACAACCCTGAGATTCATTTTCTTGTGAGCTTAAGTCCATAATAGAAAAATAATTGTAATAGAATCACTGATAGACCTCACCAACTTGGCATTCAACCAGTGTGCAAAAAAACAAACTATGCAAGTACTAAAAGAAAGAAATAATATTACATAATAAGCAATAAATATTGAGAACATGAGATGGCAAGCCCTTGACAGTGAGTTCTTAGGTGTAGGAACATTTCAATGATGGGCAAGTGAAATTAAGTGAAGTTATTCCCCCTTGGTTCAAGGGTCTGCTGTTTGAGGGGTAATAACTGTTCCTGAACCTGGTAGTATGAGTCCTGCTAGTGTGTCTTCTTCCTGAAGGCAGCATTGAGAAGAGATCCATCCTGCGATGGATACTGCTTTCCTGTGACAACACCATGTAGATATGCTCAATGGTGGGGAAGGATTTACCCATGATGGATTGGGCCGTATTCATGGCTATTTGTCATATTAGTGATATCACTTAAGAGATCGTCTGTGGAGGAGCAATCACAACATGAGATAATTTTGTATTTGTTTAAAGGGATTGGTATTCAGTCACAAATTGTACTTTTGCAGTGGAATAATGGAATTACTAAAGTATGATGAACTAATTGGCTAAGGTAGGTTGACAAATTTTGTGTTTAATATGATTAACAATGGAAAAACCTTTAAAGAAACATTTTATAATTCTCAAGTAATGTACATTCCATTGGGAAATAAAATTATATGGGGATAAATGACACATCCGTGCTTAACTGAGGAAGGCTGGTTAGATTAGAAGAAAAACTTGTTAACATTGCTGAGATGAATGTCCATTCTGAGAGATATTTTAGGAAATGGAACTGTAATGTTGTGTAGCAATGTTGGTGTACAAAGGGATCTTGGATTCCAAGTTCATAGCTCCCTGAAGGTGGCTACCTTTGTAGATAGAGTGGTACGAGTGGTAAGGGAGCGCTGTTGTAGTATGGCGTACTCTACCTTGCTGAGGCACAGCGACAACTTGTTGATACATCCTCTTATTTACCCCTCAATCATGACCCCACTAAGGAGCACCAGGCCACTGTCTCCCACACCATCACCAACCTTATCAGCTCTGGGGATCTCCCATCCACTGCCATCAACCTCATAGTTCCCACACCCCGCACTTCCCGTTTCTACCTCCTACCCAAGATCCACAAACCTGCCTGTCCAGGTAGACCCATTGTCTCAGATTGCTCCTGCCCCACTGAACTCATTTCTGCATACCTTGACACTGTTTTATCCCCCCTTGTTCAATCCCTTCCCACCTATGTTCGTGACACTTCACACGCTTTGAATTTTTTCAATGATTTTTAGTTCCCTGGCCCCCACTGCCTTATTTTCACCATGGACGTCCATATACCTCCATCCCCCACCCGGACGGTCTCAAAGCTTTCCGCTTCTTTTTGGATTCCAGACCTAACCAGTTCCCCTCTACCACCACTCTCCTCTGTCTAGCGGAATTAGTCCTTACTCTCAATAATTTCTCCTTTGGCTCCCACTTCCTCCAAACCAAAGGTGCTGCCATGGGCACCCGTATGGGTCCCAGTTATGCCTGCCTTTTTGTTGGCTTTGTGGAACAGTCCATGTTCCAAGACTATACGGGTATCCGTCCCCCTCTTTTCCTTCGCAACATCGACGACTGCATTGGCGCTGCTTCCTGCATGCATGCTGAGCTTGTTGACTTCATTAACTTTGCCTTCAACTTTCACCCTGCCCTCAGATTTAACTGGTCCATTTCCAACGCCTCCCTCCCCTTTCTTGATCTTTCTGTTTCCATTTCTGGAGATGGCTTATCTACTGATACTGATATCTACTATAAGCCTACTGACTCTCACAGCTACCTGGACTATTCATCTTCCCACCCTGTCTCTTGCAAAAATGCCATCCCCTTCTCGCAATTCCTCCATCTCCACCACATCTGCTCTCAGGATGAGGCTTTTCATTCCAGGACGAAGGAGATGTCCTTTTTTAAACAAAGGGGCTTCCCTTCCTCCAACATCAACTCTGCTCTCAAACGCATCTCTCCCATCTCATGCACATTTGCTCTCACCTCATCGGCCCACCACCCCACGGGATAGGGTTCCCCTTGTCCTCACTTACCACCCCACCAGCCTCCAGGTCCAACGTATAATTCTCCGTAACTTCTGCCACCTCCAACGGGATCCCACTACCAAGCACATCTTTCCCTTCCCCCTTCTGCTTTCAGTAGGGATCGCTCCCTACACGACTCCCTTGTCCATTCGTCCCCCCCATCCCTTCCCACCGATCTCCCTCCTGGCACTTATCCTTGTAAGCGGAACAAGTGCTACACCTGCCCTTACACTTCCTCCCTCACCACCATTCAGGGCCCCAGACAGTCCTTCCAGGTGAGGCGACACTTCACCTGTGAGTTGGCTGGTGTGGTATACTGCTTATATATTGGTGAGACCCGACGCAAACTGGGAGACCGTTTCACTGAACACCTACACTCTGTCTGCCAGAGAAAGCAGGATCTCTCAGTGGCCACACATTTTAATTCCATGTCCCATTCCCTTTCTGATATGTCTACCCATGGCGTCCTCTACTGTCAAGATGAAGCCACACTCAGGTTGGAGGAACAACACCTTATATTCTGTCTGGGTAGCCTCCAACCTGATGGCATGAATATTGATTTATCTAACTTCTGTTGATGCCCCTCCTCCCCTTCTTACCCCATCCCTGATTTATTTATTCCCCCCCTACTTTTTTTTATTCTCTCTGCCCATCACTCTTTGCCTGCTCTCCATCTCCCACTGGTGCTCCCCTTCCCCATTCTTTCTCCCTAAGCCTCCTGTCCCATGATCCTTTCCCTTCTCCAGCTCTGTATCCCTTTTGCTAATCACCTTCCCAGCTCTTAGCTTCATCCCACTCCCCCCTGTCATCTCCTATCATTTCAGATTTCCCCCTCCCCCGCTACTTTAAAATCTCTTACTATCTTTTCTTTCAGTTAGTCCTGACAAAGGGTCTCAGCCCAAAACGTCGCCAGTGCTTCTTCATATAGATGCTGCCTGGCCTGCTGCGTTCCACCAGCATTTTATGTGTGTTGCTTGAATTTCCAGCATCTGCAGATTTCCTCGTGTTTGCGTTGGTAAATAAAGGATATGGTATGTTGATTTTATTCGTTAAGGAGCTGTGTTAAAGAGTCAAAAAGTTATATTTCAGCTTTATAAATCTCTAATTAGGCCGCATTGTGTGTAAGGTATGCATGGAGTATTGTGTTCACTCTGGTCATCTTGTTTTGGAGAGGATGCTGCCTGGAGTAAATGGTAGGTGCTGTAAAGAGGCTGTAAAGACTTGGGTTATTTTCTCTGGAGCTGTGGATGCTGAGGGGAGATCAGTTCTATAAGTAGCATAGATAGAATAGCAAGCCAGTATCTTTGTCCCAGTGTTGAAATTATAATACCAAATAACATGTATTTAAAATGAGAGGAAGCAAGTTCAAAAGAGATGTGTGGGTCATTTTTTTTTTTACCTAGAGAGTGGTGAGTCCCTAGAATTGTTGCAAGGACGTGGCAATGGAACAAACCCAAGTGCTGAACATGGGCGCGGAGGCCGAGAAGGGAGGCGTTACGGTCATAGAGAGCGTGGAATTGGTGCCAAGGGAGTATTACCCAGAGTCTTGGTTTTAGTAGAGAATTCAGGAACAATACTAGACTTAGAACTGATAGCCCTAAGAACCATGGAACAAAGTTACTGATACACAAGTCAACCAACAAACTTGCAGCTCATTGTTGTGGTCACGGGGTTTTATACTGCATTTGCTGATGGAAAGCAGGTGTTTGTAGTTACTAGAACCTGAGAATGATTGGAAACTAAACGAGGTGATTGAGGCCCAATGCCTGAGGAAAATAGCCAGGTGGACAATTGCCAGAAGGGACCATGACAAGAATATGATACTTGGAGCGCTGGTGGAGGCAAATATGACAGTGGCATTAAAGGGGCTCTTAGATAGGCACATGAATGTGCACAAAATAGAAGGATATGGATGTTGTGTAGGCAGTAGGAATTAATGTAGGTAGGCATTTGGTTACTAATTTAATTAGTTTGACACAATGTTTGTTCCTGTGCTGGGCTGTTTTGCAGTATGCTCAGCTGGCTTGCAATTGGCAGAACCATTAGCTTGCGCAGTTTTAAAGTGAGTTTGTAAAAGCAAGTGGGGCCAGTCAGGACATTCAGAGCTTTTGCGATTAGTAGAGCTGTTGGTTTGTGGTTTTTGAGTGCAAGTTTTGAAAAAGTGAGCAGGGCTAGCTGGGACATTTGGCCGTCTTGAGACACTTGGTAACGGTCAATAAAGAGAGGTTAGGTTTAAGTGGAGCAACCATTGTTGCAGTGGTACAGTGCTAGTGGTTTGAGCCTTTAGCTGAAGAGGCATATGTATTAACATTTCAGTAATATTTAGTAATATTGTAAATATATTGTTTGATTAAGCATTCTTTGTTTATTTACATAATTCATTGTGGGTTATATGTAAGAACTATGTGAATGGTAAATCTCATTACACCACCACGTCATATCTGAGCCATTCACTAAAATAAAAGAAGAAAAACTAAATAGACAAGCTCCTGAGTTTTTCTTTCAATTAGCTTCTGGAGTTACAAAACACAACAGGGGCGATGAGGAAGTTTTAAAACAAACCTGAGATGACTACCTACCTGTTGAAGTGCAGCATGTTTTTCTTCAGAAGGGAAGAGAGAGGAGTTTGAATTTAAAAAGAGGGCATAAATGGACAAAATTAACAAGCAACAAGAATGGCCATGGATTTCTGCCCTGTGAGTACGGGGTGATGATAATAAAAAAACAAAGCAAAAGTGGTTGTCTGCATTGGAAAGATAGACCTGTTTAACTGCAGAACAGATAACTGAAACAATTATGTTATCATCTTGTCAGGGGCTCACATACACCAGACCAATGCAGGTTTAAAGATGAAACTTGCAGAAAATGCAACAATGTAGGACACATACAAAGACAATGTTGTTCTTCTTGGGCCCTTAGCTCCCAGTGAAATATAGGCCATTGAGGGTGATAAGCCATGGTCCGCTGCAGTTTAACCCCAGATCACGGGCAACCACACACCAAAATTGATGACATTCTGTCTCCATTGTCCTCAGTCAATGGTATAGCTGAAGTTCATCAATGTTTCTGCAATTCATTGTATCCATTGTACAGGGGACTGGCCTATACAGCTTCAACAGAGCCCTGTTGGCCTGCCATACCCATTTCTGCATCCCATGACAGGGATGTAGGGTTGGACTTTGAGAGGCAAAGAGCATGTTGAGCAGACAAAAATAAATGGATTGCACAGGGAAGAGAAAATGATAAAAAATCAAGATGTGGTTTCGATGAAAGCAGTTTTAGCCTTTCTTGAAAATGAATGGAATAAGACATATTACATCTGCACAGTACCAACTAGCTACACATGGCTTGATGGAAAATTTTGTCCAGAGTCTTAAAAAGTGCACAGTGAGCAACGTCAGCAGAACACATTACAGGAACAGTGAAGCAGAAGCTTGCCAATTTTCTCCTTGTGTATCATAATGCAGCACACTCCACAACCAACCGGTCCCTAGCTGTACTTTTGCCGGGTCATTCCTTGCTCTCATGCTCAGATCTTCTCAACAATCTCAGAAGGAGTATGCAGGACAAACAGTGAGACAAATTGAGAGCTCCTCAAACCAGGAGTTTTGGTATATCAGTTTGGTATACAAAGGGACTACAGAGGTGATCAAAAGTGGGTACTCAGAAAGATTAAGGAGAGAGCTGGACCACTTTCCTGCACAGTGGAGATTGCATCTAATGTCATTTGGAGATGTAGTATCAATCAGTTGTGAGCAGAGTCAATTTGTTAGAGAAGAAAGGTGTCCAGTGCTTTCAGAACCACTTCATGCTGTCCCAGAGCAAACTCCTACACCACCATGGAGGAGGCCCAGAACCTGAGCTTGTTTCACAGCCACAGGTCCCTCCCCCTTGTCAGGAAAGATGTTATCCCACAAGAGTAAGAAGTCCTTCATAGTGATTAAATCTTGAGGCCTGAATGAGACAAATTAAAATTTACTGTGCTGTGGATGTCTACATAGTAGTTGTATTATGTAGTCTACATACTGTGTATGTAAGATGACTAGAGAACAATACATTACATATTTGAGTTGACATGTAATCTATATTGAATTGCAGTTTATATCTAAGCAGGGAGGAATATAGTGTATTTAATAATTCAGTAATATTTGATTCATGTAACTACATTGCTTGATTAACTTTATTTGTTTAAATAATTCATTATGGGTTGTATGTAAGAAGTACATGAATGACATATGTCATTATGCCACCGTGTCAGCTATGAGTGACTCTCTAGAAAAAAGAAAAGAAAAACTCAGTAGACAAGCTCCTACAGTATATTTTTCTTTCAATTAGTTTCTGGAGTTACCAAACAACAGCTTCAGTGTTTAGCGACAGAGGCTGTGGTAGGTTTCTGGTAAGTTTACTTTTCTCATTGTCTATTACTGCCTAGCTCGTGTAATGAGATTGGATCCAGGGTCAGTGGTGTGTTCTTCATGTCAGATTTGGGAACTCTGGGAAACCTGTAGGCTCCCTGATAACTCCATTTACATGAAGTGCATCCAGCTGCAGCTGTATTTGAGGTTGTATTTGAGAACTGCAGCTGCAGTTTGGTGATGTACATGAGAATGAGGAGGTGATAGATGGGAGCTACAGGGAGGTAAATCACACTCAATTTGCAGGAGACAGGTAGTTTGGTGACTGTCAATAGAAGGAAAGGGCATAGTTAGACATTGCAGAGTAGCTTGTAGCTGTTCCCCTCAATCTTGGGTACTTTTGGGGGAGGGCACACTGCCAGGGGAAAGCTGCAATGGCACTGACTCAGGTTCTGTGGCTTCAAAGGGAATTGGGGAGAAGAGGAGTGCAGTAGTAACAGGGAATTCAATGAGTAAGATGGGATTCTGTGGACGTGAAAGAGACACCTGGATGGTTTGTTGCCTCCCAAGTACCAGGGTTAGATTGGGTCGTATCATTCTAAAGGGTGTGAGCAGCCAGAAGTTGTTATACGTAAGGGGCAAGATCCTGAAGTGGAATATAGAGAGCTAGGTAGGAAGCTGAAAAGCTGGATCTCCAGGGTAGTATTCTCCAGACTGTTGCCTGTGCCACGTGCCAGAGTGGGATGATAGGATGAATGTGTGACTGAGGAATTGGTGCAGGGGGCAGGGATTTATATTTGTGGATCATTAGGATCTCTTCTGGGGAAGGTATGACCTGTACAAAAATGATAGGTTACACCTGAACTTGAGGGGTCTAATATCCTCGTGGCAAGTTTGTTAGAGCTGTTGGGGAGGGTGATGGGAACCAGAGTGATAGGGCAGAGAATGAGGAAGTTGGTATACCGGTAGATGAAGCATGTGGAGAGACTGTGTGGAAGGATAGGTAGATGATGGGGAAAAATTGCAGTCAGTGAGTTGAGATAAAGTGTATCTATTTTAATGCAAGGAGTAATAGGAGCAAGGGTGATGAACTTAGCATGGGTCAGTACAATGTTGTGGCTGTCACAATAGCTGCTGAATGTTCCAGGGTTTAGATATTTCAAAAGAACAGTGAGGGAGGTAAGAGGTAGAAGAGTGGCATTGCTAATCAGGAATAGTATCACAGCTGCTGAAAGGGAAGACGTTGTGGAGTTTTTATCTACTGAGTTGGTGTGGGTAGAAGTCAGAAGCAGGAAGGCAACACCATTCTAATTGGGGTTTTCTTTAGACACCCAGTCGCAACAGAAATACTGAGGAACAAATCGGGAGGTAGATTTTGAATAGGTGCAAAAATTAAAAATTCTCCACTAAAGAGGTGCCAATCAATATTAGAGAAGCTGAAGTCTCCCTAATATTGATTGGCACCTCTTTAGTGGAAAAGTTTTTGATGGGGCGGAATTTGTTGGTGTGTCTGGGAAGGGTTCCTGAAACAATATACGGGCAGGCTGAGGAGAGGCCATACTGGATCTGGTGACAGGTCAGGTGCCCGATCTCTCAGTGGGTGAGTGTTTCAGGGACCATTACCATAGCCTTGGACAGGGATAAGAGCAGAGGGTTGAGAAAGTAATATAGTGAGGGGGAAATATGATGCCATTAGACAGGAACTTGTGAGCATAAATTGGGAATGGATGTACTCAGGGAAATGCACAATGGAAATGTGGATGTTCTTTAGGGAGCACTTGCATGGGGCTCTTAATAGGTTTGTTCCATGGAGGCAGGGAAAAGATGGTAGGGTGGTTGACATGATGGTTGACATCAGTTGTGGAATATCCAGTGCAGAGGAAGAAAGAAGCATACTTAAGATTTAAGAAGCAAGGATCAGGCAGAACTCTATAGCCAGATAGGATGGGGTGTACCTGAGGTTACTACAGGAGGGAAGGGATTGCTGGGCCTTTGGCAATGATCTTTGCATCCTCTTGGCCAGAGAAGTAGTATCAGATGGTTGGAGGATTCCATATGTTATTCCTTTGTTGAAAAGAGGTGGTTGAGACCAGATTTACAAGCATGTGGAGAAGCATAGTCTGATTAGGGATAGTCAGCAAGGCTTTGTGAGGAGCAGAACTTGCCTCATGAAACTAACTGAATTTTTTGAGGATGTGTCAAAGCATATTGATGAAGGTAGATCAGTGGGTGCGGTGTATATGTATTTTAGTAAGGTGTTTGATAAGTTTCTCCATGGTAGGCTTGTTCAGAAAGTCAAGAAGTTTAGGATCCAGGGCAACTTGGCTGTGTGGATTACAAATTGGCTTGCCAATAAAAGGTGGTTGCATTATGCCTGGAAGTCGGTGACCAGTGGTGTTCTGTAAGGATATGTTGTGGGACCCCTGCTCTAAGTCATTTTTGTAAATCACTTGGATGAGGAAGTGGAGGGGCGGGTTAGTAAGTTTGCAGATGACAAGAAAGTTGGTGGAGTTGTGGACAGTGTAGAAAGTTGTCGGGACATTGACAGGATGCAGGGCTGGTCTGAGAAGTGGCTGATGAAGTTCAACCCATAGAAGAGTAAAGTGATTCTCCTTGGAAGGTCGAATTTGAAGGCAGAATACAGGGTTAATGGCATGATTCTTAGCTGTGTGGAGAAATAGAGGAATCTTGGGGTCCACATCTACTATTTCTTCTGAGCTGAGTGAGTACATGGCTGCACAGTAACTGAAATGCTCCCGCGCATATAGCCTTTACCATGCTGGTGGAATTAGCTGATACCACAGAAAATGAGGTTGTGTCATTTAGACCACTGAATGGAGTAAGAAAGCTGTCAAGACATTTTGCCATTGTTATTTTAAGAGGAATTACAAAAGTTCTGATCCAGTATTGCAAAGAACAGTTAATGAGCCATTCAGCAAGTACTTCCTGACCAATCCACAATATTGAGTAGCATTAACTGTCCTTAATGATATTTTAGAAGATCTGTCATCTCTTTGTAAGTTCCTTCAGAAAAGTTTTTTGAATACAATTGAAGCACTGTAGTATGCAAAAGCAAATATTAACAAGATACGGTCGCGGTATATTGGCAATACCATTTATCGGAGTGACAAAGTGAAAGATCTGCTTGCATCTATAAGTTCTGACACTGATACTGCACCTATTATTTGATTGATTCACCGTGTGTGTAATCATTTGGATAATAGTTTTCTTGACGATGAGTTAAGCGAATGGCAAGCCTTTGACTCTGCTATTGCAAACACAACCAATTTTGAACTTGGAAAAGAGAATGTTGTATGACTGATAAAACAAATGCTCAGCTACTGTTACAAACTATGATGAAAATGGTGCCTTCAAAATATCACAGCAATACTGTGATTAAAATATGTCATTTAAGTCAAATATGTCAAGTAAAGACTGGTAAATTCATTAACAGACTAGAAGTAGAACATTTAAATGATCTCATGAAGATGAAGACATCTTTCATCTGGACCCGAAATTAATCTGGACAGTGTTTATAAACAATGAATTTGACAGACAAGAAAAAGTTTATGAAACTTGAAAGATTTTCTTTGTTGCACTGTATTTCATTATAACTTTCAATTAATAAGTACATTTTCATTCTAAATATTCATAGTATGCATATTACATAGTGGTTGTGAGGCTGTGTAAAAATTTCTTACTCGGTACAATGGTTGTTTTGCACAGCTGTAAAAAAAATTAGAGAGAATGATATCCACATCCATAGATTCCTCAAATTTGCCATATGATGTGTTGGTCTTCATTAGACCATAGGATATAAGACCATAAGACATCGGAGTAGAATTAGGCAATTTGGCCTATTGAGTCTGCTGTGCCATTCAATCATGGCTAATTCTTTTTTCTCCTCCTCAGCCCCACTCCCCAGCCTTCTCCCATAATCTTTGATGCTGTGTCCAGTCAAAAGCCTAGCAAGCTCTGCCTTAAATACACCCATCAACCTGGCCTCCATAGCTGGTTGTGGTAATAAATTCCATAAATTTTCCACACTCTTGCTAAAGAAATTTCTCTGCATCTCTATTTTGAAGGGACACCCTTCTATCCTGAGGCCGTGTCCTCTTGTCCTAGACTCCCCCACCATGGGAAACATCCTTTCCACATCTACTCTGCCTAGGCCTTTCAATATTCAAAAGGTTTCAATGAAATCCCTCCCTCATCCTTCTAAATTTGAGTGAGTACAGACCCAGATCCATCAAACGTTCTTCGTATCATAATCATTTCATTCCCAGAATCTTCCTTGTGAACATCTTCTGGACCCCCTCCAATGCCAGCACACCTTTTCTTAAAAGAGGAGCCCAAAACTGTTTATAATACTCAAAGTAAGGTCTCACCAGTGCCTTATAAAGCCTCAGCATCACATCACTGCTTTTCTATTCTAGACCTCTTGAAATGAATGTGAACATTGCATTTGCCTTCCACACCACTGTCATTAACCTACAAGTTAATCTTCAGGGTGGTCTGCACAAGGATTCCCAAGTCCATTTGCATCTCAGAGTTTTGGACTTTCTCCCCAGTTAGAAAATAATCTGCACATTTACCAAAATAATCTGCACATCTACTACCAAAGTGCATGACCATGCATTTTTCAACATTGTATTTCATTTGCCACTCTCTTGCCCACTCTCCTAATCTGTTTTAAGTCCTTCAGCAGTCTACCTGTTTTCTCAACACTCCCTGCCCCTCCACCAATCTTCATATCATCTGCAAACTTGGCAACAGAGTCACCTATACCATCATCTAAATCATTGATATACAGCATAGAAAGAAGTGGTCCCAACACCAACCCATGCAGAACACCACTAGTCACTGGCAGCCTACCAGAAAATGATCCTTTTATTCCCATTCATTGCCTCTTCCCAAATAGCCAGTGCTCTAACCATGCCAGTAACTTTCCTGTAATACCACGAGCTCTTAACTTCTGAAAGTCCACATATATAATATTCACTGCATCCCCGTTATCTATCCTACTTGTAACCTCCTCAAAAAATTCTAAAAGCTTCATCAGGCAAGACTTACCCTGCAGGAAACCTTGCTGACTTTGTCCTATCTTGTCCTGTGTCACGAAGTACTCCATAACCTCATCCTTAACAATTGACTCCAGCATATCCTAACCACTGAGGTCAGAGTAACTGTCTATAATTTCCTTTCTGCTGCCTTCCTACTTTCTTAAAGAGTGAAGTGTCATTTGCAATTTTCCAGTACTCTGGCACCCTGCCAGCGTCCAATGATTTTTGAAAGATCATTGCTCAAGCTTCCACAATATCGACCGCTACCTCATTCAGAACCCTAGGGTGCAGTTCATCTGGTCGGGGTGACTAATGTACCCTGAGGTCTTTCAGTTTTTTGAGCACCATTGCCCTTGTAATAGTAACTGCACTCACTTCTCTTCCCTCACAGCCTTCAACACCTGGCACACTATTAGTGTCTTTCACAGTAAAGACTGATGCAAAATACTTATTTAGTCCATCTGCCATCTCCTTGGCCCCCTTTATTTTTTTCTGGCCTCATTTTCTCGCAGTCCTATATCCACTCTCATCTCTTTTATTTTTTACATACTTGAAAAAGCTTTTACCAGCCACTTTGATATTGTTTGCTAACTTGCTTTCATATTTCATCTTTTTCCTTCTAATGATTCTTTTAGTTGTTCTCTGTAGGTTTTTAAAAGCTTCCCAGTTCTCTGTCTTACCACTACTTTTTGCTTCGTTGTATGCACTTTCTTTTGCTTTTACTTTAACATTGACATCCTTTGTCAGTCACATTTGTACTACTTTTGAAAGTGCTTTTCTTTCACAGCTTGTTTGGGTTATAATTACTGATAATGAGAATTGTATTCATTTGTTAACCAATTGGGATAGATGTTATTCTTTCTTGTGGGTCTGTAAGCTATTGTTCCGCGAACTTTGAGGAGAAAGCGCGATGGGGATAGAGAGAGGAGACACGATACTGTAAGCTGGGCGATGGAACGGACCCCGAGCAGGAGTCCGAGGCCCAGGGTCTTCGGCGAGGAGAGGAGACGAGGACAGATTTGTGTGGAGCATCTGATCGACCACCGTTGTTGGTCCCAGGCGGCAGGTCGAGGAGGTCGAAGGGGATCGAATGGTGGCATGAAGACTTCATTAACTGAGCTCCAGCAGTTGTGCATGAAGTGGTTTGAATTTTGATAAGTTTGGCGCCTTTTACTTTTCCTTTTATATTGTATCTCTATTAAGTACATAGCTCCAGTAAGAGCTATAAAGTGTAATTATTTAATCACATATGGTGTACTGTCTGTTATTTGGTGGGGTGGGGACATCACACAGCATCTACACCAGCTGATTGCTCAGTTTGGCGGGGCCGAAGGCTGCTCCCCCTAGATGGAAGCGAGCTGAGTGAGTCTGAGGCTTACCAGGGGCTACACCTAATTTTGCTCCTATGTCTTATGGTCTGTCCAGATGGGACAAGGCAGAGTGGAAGGCAAAGGCTATTGCATCATCAATAGATCAATTTGAGCAATAAGCGAACTTAGAAAGGGTCCAATGTAGCCAGGAGAAAGGCTTTAATGTGCTCTATGACCAGCCACTCAAAGCATTTAATAATAGTTGATGTTAATGTCATCGGACGAGCGTCATTTAGGCAGGTTTCTGTCGTCACCTTTAGCACTGTAATGATGATTGATGCCTTGAAAACCAAGGGGACAATGGGTTATTCAAGAGAGATGTTGAATATATCTATCAGCACTTCTGCCAGCTGGGCTGCACAGTCTTTCAGACCCATCTTGATATATTATCGGGCCTTGCAACATTGCGTGGGTTGACTCTTGCCAGGGTCTTCCTCATCTCAGCTTCAGTCAGACGGAGTGCCTGCTCCCCTGGGGGAGGGGTGCCTTCCTCGCCAGCACTTTGCTCTGCATATGAAACCGGCTGTAGAAGACATTCAGCCTCTCAGGGAGTGAAACATCCTGGTCACTGATGCATGGGGTAGACTTGTATTCTCTGCCATGTGCGCTTCATGTATCTTGTGTTGCAGAAGTGGCTGTAAATTCTCTGAGAGTGTTCCCACTTTGCCTTCCTGATTGAATGGGAGAGCACAGTTTTTGATTCCTTGAGAACTGTTGCGTCCCCCGATCTAAAGACAGCATCACAATCCCTCAGCTGTGCATGGACTGCTGCAGTAAGCCATGGTTTCCGATTTGCCCTCACCCAGATGTGTTTCGTGATGGTAACATCCTCTGTACACTTCTCTATGTAGCTGGTCACAGAATCCACATACTCCTCAATGCTAACGTGGTTGCTATAGGGAGCAGCCTCCCTGAACATTCTCCAGTTCGTATTATCAAAGCAGCCCTGCAGTGCAGAGTCTGCACCCTCAGGTCAGGTTTTCACCACCTTTGACCCATTTGATCACTGGTTCATATGCTGGAATTAATGTTACAAGTGAGTGAGAGTCCAATTTGGGGTTGAGGGACTGCTTTATAGGCACCTAGTATGGTAGTGTAAATCGGGTCTATTGCATTTTCACCTCTGGTAGCAAAATCAACATGCTGGTGGAATTTAGCCAGGAGTGTCTTTAGGTTCACATGGTTAATTGATAATTGTGATAATTGAACTGAATCGACTTTATTACTTACATCCTTCATATAATGAGTAAAAATCTTTAGGTTACATTTCCATCTAAATGTGCAATGTGCAATTTATAATAAATAGTATGTACAATAGGAGAGTCGATATGAC
Source organism: Hemitrygon akajei (assembly GCF_048418815.1). Classification (NCBI taxonomy): domain Eukaryota; kingdom Metazoa; phylum Chordata; class Chondrichthyes; order Myliobatiformes; family Dasyatidae; genus Hemitrygon; species Hemitrygon akajei. The sequence goes on along the minus strand of NC_133138.1, from coordinate 87,366,964 downwards.
ATAGAAATACAGTTGTGTCAGCATGAATTAAGCAGTCTGATGGCCTGGTGGAAGAAGCTGTCCCAGAGCCTGTGGGTCCTGGCTTTTATGCTGTGGTACTGTTTCCCAGATGGTAGCAGCTGGAACAGTTTGTGGTTGGGGTGACTCAGGTCCCAAATGATCCTTTGGGCCCTTTTTACACACCTGTCTTTGTAAATGTCCTGAATAGTGGGGAGTTCACATCTACAGATGCACTGGGCTGTCCGCACCACTCTCTGCAGAGTCCTGCGATTAAGGGAGGTACATTTCCCATACCAGGCAGCAATGCAGCCAGTCAGGATGCTCTCAATTGTGCCCTTATAGAAAGTTCTTAGGATTTGGGGGTCCACACCAAACTTCTTCAACCATCTGAGGTGAAAGAGGCGCCTTTTCACCACTCAGCCAGTCTGTACAGACCACGTGAGATCCTTGATGATGTTTATGCTGAGGAATTTAAAACTGTTCACCCTCTCAACCCTAGATCCATTTATGTCAATAGGGGCTAGCCTGTCTCCATTCCTCCTGTAGTCCACAGCCAGCTCCTTTGTTTTTGTGACATTGACACCTTGTTGTTTTCTTGACACCTCTGTGTAATGAAGATACCATTGGGATGTTTGGTTTGAAAGTTGCTGTTGGCTCTGTAGAGCTCATGCAACACCTTGCCGGCATTGGGGGCGGGGTGTGGTTGGTGGAAAATATATACAGCTACAAACACAATTGTAGTGAACTCCCTTGAACTATAAAACAGTCTGCACTTCACAAAAAGAAGCCAGTAAAGAACTCAAGAAGGAAGTTAGGAAAGCCAAGAGGGTCCTTGGCAATTAAGATTAAGGAGAATCCCAAGGCATTTTATACATACATCAAGAGTAAGAGGGTAGAGAGAGAGTAGGACCACTCAGGGATAAAGGGGAGAACATTTATTTGGATGTGGAGGATATGGATGAGATCCTTTGCATCAGTATTTACCAAGGAGAAAGATGTGGAGGGTAGCGTACTTGGTGCTGGGTGTATTGCTATGCTGGGCGAATTTGAACTGAAAGAAGAGGTAGTGTAGGGTCTATTAAAGAGCATTAAGGTGGATAAATCCCTAGGGCCTGATGGGATATGCCCCAGGTTATTGAGAGAGGCAAACAAAGATATTGCTGAGGCCTTAATCAATATCTTTTGAGTCTTCTCTATCCACAAGTCAGGTCCCAGAGGACTGGTGAATAGCTAATTTTGTTCCATTGTTCAAGAAGGGAACCAGGGATAATCCTGAAAACTGTAGACCACTTAGTCTCACATCAGTGGTGGGGAAGATACTGGAGAGAATTCTTAGGGATAGGATTTATGAGCATTTGGAAAACCAAGGCTTAATTAGGGAAAGCCAGCATGGTTTTTTGCATGGCATGTTATGACTTACTAAGGACAAGGTAACACAGGTGATTGATGAAGTTAGAGCTGGTGAATTATCTACATGGATTTTAGTAAGGTGTTTGACCAGGTCCCTCATGGGAAGTTCATCCAGAAGATTAAGATGCATGGGACCCATGGTGCATTGGCCGTTTGAATTCATACTGACTTGCTTGTAGAAGAAAAAGGGTAGTAGTGGAAGGGACATTCTAGCTGGATGTCTGTGATTGGTGGTGTTCCGCAGGGATCTGCACTGTTTGTGATGTATGTAAATGACTTGGATGAAAACATAGATGGGTGGGGTAGTAAGTTTGCAGATAATTCAAAGACTGGTGGAGTTGTAGATAGTGTAGAAGACTGGCAAAGAGTACAATGGGATATAGGTTGGTTACAGATATGGGTAGAGAGATGTGAAGTGTTGCACCTTGATAGGTCAAATGTAAAGAGAGAAGGGCAAAATCCTTAACAATGTTCAGAGGGATCATGGGGTCCAAGTTCATAGTTCCCTGAAAGTGGCTACATAGATTGATAGGGTGGTTAAGAAGGCATATGGCATGCTTGTCTTTATTTGTCGAAGCGCTGAGTTTGAACAGTCAAGAAATTATGTTGCAGCTTTATAAAACTGCACTATTGTATACAGTTCTGGTTGCCCTGTTGTAGGAAGGATGGTGAGGCTTTGGGGTGAGTGCCGAAGAGGTTTGCCAGAATGTAGCCTGGCTTAACTGTCCTATGTTATAATGAGAGGTTGTTCAAATTTGGGTTGTTTTCTGTGCAGTGGAGGAGGCTGAAAGGAGATCTGATAGAGGTTTATAAGTTATGAGAGGCATAGATAAAGTAGTCAGACGGTATCATTTTCCAAGAGTTGAAATATCTAATAATCTAATATGCATTTAAAGTGAGTGGGAATAATTTCAAAGATGTGAGGGGCAAGTAGTTTTTTTACAGAGTGGTGGATGCCTGGAATGTGCTGCATGGGGTATGGGAGAAGCAGAAACTTTAGGGATTTTTAAGAAATGTTTAGATAGGCTCATGAATGTGAGGAAAATGGAGGGATATGGAAGCAGAATATATTAGTTCAGTTGGCTGTTTGATTGCTATTGCTATTGCTATTCGGCAGAACATTGTGAGTCAAGGGACAATTTCCTGCACTATACTATGTTCTCTGTTCTATGTAACATTAACCAACCAGAAAATCCCTATTTCATTTGCCCTTCTTGAACCAGCAGTTTAGCAAAACCCTCTCTCAATATTGTCTTCTTACTGGCCGATTAAAACATGCCAGTGTTGAATGGTTAATATATGTCAGAAGAAAGGAAACCTTCACATTGCTGCAACACATGGGTGCTGGGAGAGGAGTCTATCCAGAGCTGTGTGAACTTTTAACATGACCTCCACATTCTCGTCTTTCAGAAAAGGCACTGTTCCAGTTTTCTTTTTGGTTATTATTTGTATCAATTGGTGGCATTTTATTGAGTTGCATATTGAGACACCTCAATCACTTTAGAACTCGTCTGTTTAAACTTTTATCCATTCTGAAGAAAAAGGCAACTCTGGTCCAAAGTAGCTACAATTATTACTGGCATTTACCACAATTGTATTGACAATTACACTGTGATTCACTGCTTCCATGGAAGGATGTCATAAATGATTTTAAGAAGAGCAGTTATGGTGGTGTGAATGGAGTGGAGCATTTTTGAACCATTTAATCAAGCCTTTTCAGAGGAGAATTGTACCTTCTTTGCCATTTTCACAATTCTATCTCCTTTATCATAGCATTGGGGAGGGATAGGAGCAGACAAGTTAGGAAATGTTTAATTGGAGTAAGGGGAGAAAAAAGCTTACAAAAGGTTCAAAAAAATAGGTAATGATAGAGATCTAGAAAATTATATGGCTAGCAGGAAGGAGCTTAAGAATGAAATTAGGAGAGCCAGAAGGGGCCAAGAGAAGGCCTTGGCGAGCAGAATTAAGGAAAACCCCAAGGCATTCTCCAAGCATGTGAGGAGCAAGAGGATAAGACATGTGAGAATAGGACCAATCAAGTGTGACAGTGGAAAAGTGTGAATGAAACTGGAGGAGATAGCAGGGGTACTTAATGAATGCTGTGCTTCGGTATTCACTTGGCAATTGTAGGGATGACTTACAGTGGACTGAAAAGATTGAGCACATTAAGAAAGAGGATGTGCTGGAGATTTTGGAAAGCATCAAGTTGGGTAAGTCACCAGGACCGGACAAGATATACCCCAGGCTACTGTGGGGGTGAGGGAGGAGATTGCTGAGCCTCTGGCAATGATCTTTGCATCATCAATGGGGACAGGAGAGGTTCTGGAGGATTGGAGGGTTGCATATGTTTTCCCTTATTTAAGAAAGGGAGTAGAGATAGCCCAGGAAATTATAGACCAGTGAGTATTACTTCAGTGGTTTGTAAATTGATAGAGTAGATCCTGAGAAGCAGGATATCTGAAAATTTGGAGAGGCATAATATGCTTTGTCAGCATGGCTTTGTCAAAGGCAGGTCATGCCTTACGAGCCTGATTGAATTTTTTGAGGATGTGACTTTACACATTGATGAAGGTAGAGCAGTAGATGTTGTATATGTATTTTAGCAAGGCATTTGATAAGGTACCCCATGCAAGGCTTATTCAGGAAGTAAGGAGGCATGGGATCCAAGCAGATATTGCTTTGTGGATCCAGAATTGGCTTGCCCACAGAAGGCAAAGAGTGGTTGTGGGCACATTCTACATGGAGGTCGGTGACCAGTGGTGTGCCTCAGGGATCTGTTCTGGGACCCCTTCTCTTCATGATTTTTATAAATGACCTGGGGATGAGGAAATGGAGGGAAGGGTTAGTAAATTTGCTGATGACACAAAGGTTGGGGTGTTGTGGATAGTGTGGAGGGCTGTCAGAGTTCACAGCGGGACATTTGTTATAACCATATAACAATTACAGCACGGAAACAGGCCATCTCGGCCCTTCTAGTCCGTGCCGAACGCTTACTCTCACCTAGTCCCACTGACCTGCACTCAGCCCATAACCCTCCATTCCTTTCCTGTCCGTATACCTATCCAATTTTACTTTAAATGACAATACCGAACCTGCCTCTCCCACTTCTACTGGAAGCTCATTCCACACAGCTACCACTCTCTGAGTAAAGAAATTCCCCCTCGTGTTACCCCTAAACTTCTGCCCCCTAACTCTCAACTCATGTCCTCTTGTTTGAATCTCCCCTACTCTCAATGGAAAAAACCTATCCACATCAACTCTATCTATCCCCCTCATAATTTTAAATACCTCTATCAAGTCCCCCCTCAACCTTCTATGCTCCAAAGAATAAAGACCTAATTTGTTCAACCTTTCTCTAACTTAGGTGCTGAAACCCAGGTAACATTCTAGTAAATCTCCTCTGTAGTCTCTATTTTGTTGATATCTTTCCTGTAATTTGGTGACCGGAACTGTACACAATACTCCAAATTCAGCCTCACCAATGCCTTGTACAATTTTAACATTACATCCCAACTCCTATACTCAATGCTCTGATTTATAAAGGCCAACATACCAAAAGCTTTCTTCACCACCCTATCCACATGAGATTCCACCTTCAGGGAACTATGCACCATTATTCCTAGATCACTCTGTTCTACTGCATTCTTCAATGCCCTACCATTCACCATGTATGTCCTATTTGGATTATTCCTACCAAAATGTAGCACCTCACACTTATCAGCATTAAACTCCATTTGCCATCATTCAGCCCACTCTTCTAACTGGCCTAAGTCTCTCTGCAAACTTTGAAAACCTACTTCGTTATCCACAATGCCACCTACCTTAGTATCATGCAAATATTTTGTTGTCACCAAACAATTGATACTAGAGCGTACAACCATCACAGTGATATTTGTTTCTGCGCTTCGTGCTCCTTGAAGTAGAAAAGGAAATGGTGGGCAGAGGGATCCTAAAGCCCCTCCGCTTCAATCTGACCAGCAGCCCAGCTCTTTTCCCACGCTTCCTCGGTAATTTGTGCATCTTTCCAGATTTCCATCGATGCATTCTGTTGTTGGCAGCTCTTTGAGATTGGTGGACGCGTCCTGCGGGGATCGATCGGCGGGTTGCGTCGTTGGGCTGAGTGATGGGGGAGGCTCCACTGCCACTTCCAACTGTCAGGGGCCCGGGCTGTCAATCGGGTTGGGCCCCAAAGCCGACACTTAATCCCGGAGGGCCGGACTGCCGGCTGAAACAAGTCCATGATCTGTGTCACGGTTGCAGAGGCCTCCGCTCCAGCCGAGCCCCGGGCTCGATTTCCAAGGTCGGTGGCGGAGGCCTCACTTCCAGCAGCTGTGGATAGCCACCAATGAGGCTCTATGGTGGTCGCTCCTGGGAAGCGTCTGGGGTATCTTGAGGTCTCCGACATCACTTCTGTGTGCTTGTTTGCTTCGGAGAGGTGCTGGTCGGAATGGGCCATGTCTCCAGGTGCTCCGACACGGTAGCAGGCCGCGGGTCTCTGGGAACGTGGTGGACCCCGGACCAGGCCTCGACAATCGCGTCCAGGTACGGTCTGGAGTTGAAGCAATTTTGGCACGTCGATGATCTCCAGCTGGGTCAGTAACTCGCCAGAGTGTTGTTGATCTTGCTAGATGTAGCAAATTGGAGGTTTAGAAGGGTTTCTCAGGTATAGGATAGTGTAGAGGGCAGTTTGCTCGGCAGACCATGCGCAGAGTGGCCAGTTACCGGCGCCATCTGCATACTTATCCAGTTTACCACCCCATTATCCAGATCATTAATGTATATGACAAACAACATTGGACCCAGTACAGATCCCTGAGGCACACCACTAGTCACCGGCCTCCAACCTGACAAACAGTTATCCACCACTACTCTCTGGCATCTCCCATCCAGCCACTGTTGAATCCATTTTACTACTTCAATATTAATACCTAACAATTGAACCTTCCTAACTAACCTTCCGTGCAGAATCTTGTCAAAGGCCTTACTGAAGTCCATATAGACAATATCCACTGCTTTACCCTCGTCAATTTTTCTCATAACCTCTTCAAAAAATTCAATAAGATTTGTCAAACATGACCTTCCATGCACAAATCCATGTTGACTGTTCCTAATCAGACCCTGTCTCTCCAGATAATTATATATACTATCTCTAAGAATACTTTCCATTAATTTACTTACCACTGACGTCAAACTGACAGGCCTATAATTGTTAGGTTTACTCTTAAAACCCTTTTTAAACAATGGAACCACATGAACAATACGCCAATCCTCCAGCACCATCCCCATTTCTAATGACATTTGAAATATTTCTGTCAGAGCCCCTGCTATTTCTACACTAACCTCCCTCAAGGTCCTTGGGAATATCCTGTCAGGATCTGGAGATTTATCCACTTTTATATTCCTAAATATAATTTAGGAATATAATTAGGTCTCCTCAATAGGAATTTATCCACTTTTATATTCCACTTTTATCCACTTTTATATTCCTAAATATAAAGATGCAAAACTGGGCTGAGAAGTGGCAGATGGAGTCCAACCCAGATAAGTGTGAGGGGTTCATTTTGGTAGGTCAAATATGATGATAGAATACAGTATTAATGGTAAGACTCTTGGCAGTATGGAGAATCAGAGGGATCTTGGGGTCCGAGTCCATAGGACACTCAAAGCTGCTACGCAGGTTAACTGTATGGTTAAGAAGGCATGTGGTGTATTTGCCTTCATCAACCATGCGATTGAGTTCAAGAGCTAAGAGATAATGTTACAGCTGTATCGGACCTTGGACAGACCCCACTTGGAATACTGTGCTCAGTTCTGGTCACCTCACTGCAGGAAGGATTTGGAAACTATAGAAAGAGTGCAGAGGAGATTTACAAGGATGTTGCCTGGATTAGGGAGTATGCCTAATGAGAATAGGTTGAGTGAATTTGGCCTTTTCTCCTTGGAGCGACAGAGGATGAGAGGTGACCTGTTAGAGGCGTGTAAGTGGATGAGAGGCATTGATTGCATGGATAGTCAGAAGCTTTCTCCCAGGGCTGAAATGGCTAACATGAGAGGGCACAGTTTTAAGGTGCTTGGAAACAGGTACAGAGGAGATGTTAGGGGTAAGTTTTTATAATGCAGAGAGTGGTGAGTGTGTGGAATGAGCTGCCAGTGACGGTGGTGGAGGCAGATACAATAGGGTCTTTTAAGAGACTCGTGGATAGGTACATGGAGCTTAGAAAAATGGAAGGCTATGGGTAACCCTAGGTAATTTCTAAAGTAAGTACATGTTCGGCAGAGCATTGTGGGCTCCAGAGGCACATATGTTGTACCAGGTGTCTCAGGTAAAGGTAGTCGACTCAGCGCATCGGCGTTTGCATTATCCCCACCCACTCTACACTATAGTATACTGGTAGGCTGACAATGTGAGAGCCCATTGCTGTATCCTGGCTGAGGCTAGTGGTGGGATGCATCTGCTCTCACTAAAAAGGCTCATCAGTGGTTTATGGTCCATAGAAATTGTGAATGCACGTCCATAGAGGTACTGATGAAAGCATTTCACCACAAAAACAACGGCCAGACCTTCTTTGTCTAGCTGTGAATATCCCTTCTCAGCAGCTGTTAGGGTACATGAAGCAAAACCAATAGGCTTCTCTAAATGGTCCTCCATTACGTGTGAGAGAACTGCCCCGACTCCATAGGGTGAAGCGTCGCATGAAAGGGTGATCGCCTTGACTGGGACATAGTGAACCAGCAGCTTCGCTGAGTGTAGGAGTTCTTTCACTTCCTTGAAAGCTTTCTCCTGCTCTTCACCCCACTGCCACTTAGTGTCATTGTGAAGCAGCTTATACAGTGGGGCCAAAACCTTTGAGAGGTCAGGAAGAAACTTGCCACAATAATTCACCATGCCCAAAAATGATCTGAGTTCAGTGACGCTCTTGGGGCCTCCTTGATAGCTCTCACTTTGTCCTCCACTGGGCAAAGTCCCTCAGCTGTAATCTTGTGTCCCAGGTAGGTCACACTCGGAGCCAGGAACACACATTTTCCACGTTTCAATCGCAGCCCTGCATCTGAGAGCCTCTTCAGCACCTGTTCTAAGTTAGCCAGATGCTCCCCCTCCATGGCTCCCGTGATCAAAATATCATCAAGATACACTACTATGTGCAGAATCCCCTGCAGCAAAGAGTCCATTGTCCTTTAGAAGTTTGTAGTTCCCACATATCCTCACCATTTTATCTGCCTTCAAAACTGGAACAATGGGAACCACCTACCTTGAAAACTGGACAGGCTCAATTATGCCCAGCCCTTGTAAACGTTCCAGCTCCTCCTCGACTTTGCCTTTCATGGCATAGGGCACCGACCTGGGCTTTAAAAAACGTGGTGTGGCCTCAGGGTCGACATGGAGTTTCACAGTCGTGCCCTTCAGTGTGCCCAGCTCATCCCTGAAAACGTCACTATACCGCTGCAGAATGTCCTGTGTCATGTGTGCATACTTAATTTCATGCCAGTTGAGCCAGATTTTGCAAAGCCAACCGCTGTCCAAAAGAGTAGGACCATTGCCCTTAGCTATCACCAGCCTGGCTTCAGCCTTCTGACCCCTGGCTGAAATGTCCATATATAACACCCCTAAATGAGGTATGGGCTGCCCCATATAGGTCCTGAGTTTGAGCTTAGATGGTCTGATGGGAGACAGGTTGGATCCCCTGCTGAGCTTTCCCCTGCCCAGGCTTAACCTTAGAAACATTGAAAATAGGTGCAGGAGTAGGCCATTCGGCCCTTCAAACCTGCACCGCCATTCAGTACGATCATGGCTGATCATCCAACTCAGAACCCTGTACCTGCTTTCTCTCCATGCCCCCTGATCCCTTTAGCCACAAGGGCCATATCTAACTCCCTCTTAAATATAACCAATGAACTGGCCTCAACTGTTCCCTGTGGCAGAGAATTCCACAGATTCACCACTCTCTGTGTGAAGAAGTTTTTCCTCATTCGGTCCTAAAGGGCTTCCCCTTTATCCTTAAACTGTGACCCCTCATTCTGGACTTCCCCAACATCAGGAACAATCTTCCTGCATCTAGCCTGTCCAATCCCTTTAGAATTTTATACGTTTCAATAAGATCCCCCCTCAATCTTCTAAATTCCAGTGAGTATAAGCCTAGTCGATCCAGTCTTTCTTCATATGTAAACCCTGCCATCCCAGGAATCAATCTGGTGAACCTTCTTTGTACTCCCTCTATGGCAAGAATGTCCTTCCTCAGATTAGGGGACCAAAACCTTACCCTTTAAGCTCCTGCATTTTTTAGCTAAGTATCCCTTTTTGCTACAAGCATGCAGACAGTATCTTTGAAATTGTAAACATTTGCATAGTACGTCCCTCCACACCGAAAACATTTCACCCGCTTCGCCTGTTTACCACTCTCCCTCCTGACTTGGTGCACTGCTGCCAACTACAACCACCCCCCCCCCCCCCCACCATGTCCTTTCTGGATATCCTTAGCACTATTAGTAGCTGCCTCCATGCCTTGGGCAATCTCTAAGGCTTTCTTGAAAGTTAACGGTGGGGTTTCCCCCAGCAAGCGACGTTGTGTGGTGTCATTATTAATGCCGGATACTAATCTATCACAGAGCATGTCATCCAACACGGCTCCGAAATCGCAATGCTCCGATAGCTGCTGAAGCTCGGCCACAAAATCACCCACAGACTGACCTGGCTTCCGGACATGGCTGTGAAACTTGAATCGTTGGACTATCACTGAAGGTTTTGGATTGTGGTGGTTCCCCACGAGCTTAACCAGTTTGTCATATGGAACTTCTCCCGGTTTCCGCGGTGTGGCTAAGTTCCAGCTTGTATGTCTTTGCCCCACACACACTCAGGATAATAGAGCTCTTCTTAGCCTCTTCAGTAATTCCATTAGCACAGAAAAAGTGTCCCAACCTTTCCTCATACTCCAACCAGTCCTCGGTTCCCTCCACAAATTCACCGATAGTCCCAAACGTAGCCATCCGAACCTGCTCACAGCTCCTGTTCGAAATGGGCAGACACGTCCACAAAACCAGTTCACCTCATTGCCAAAAATATGTGGTAACTTCTACTTTAAAAAAGGACCACTTGACAAGTTCATGGCCAAAAGAACATCTTTATCTGGGACGGCAAATGATATTTACAATACAGGTACCTCGTGCGGCATGGGTGGTGGAACTATATACAATGCACACTGGAAGTAAAAACCCCGTCAACCCCGGAACCCCCCTCCTGTTACCGATTAGTATGAACTTACTTTTAATAATACTCACATTACAACAGGAGATAACATGAGAGAGGGTCCAGGGGATGGGAAATGGTGAAGGTTGGAGGGGGTGGTGGGGAAGGCATTACTGGAAGTTTGAGGAATTGATGTTCGTGCCATCAGGTCAGAGGCTACCCAAACGGAATATAAGGTGGTGTTACTCCAACCTAAGTGTGTCCTTATCCAAAAGTGGAAGAGGCTGTGAATGGACATATCGGAATGGGAATGGGAAGTGGAATTAAAATAGGTGGCCACTAGGAGATCCTGCTTGTTCTGGAGGACGGAGCGTAGATGATTGGCGAACTGGTCGCCCAATCTACGTTGGGTCTCACTGATATACAAGAAGCTACACCGGGAGCACTGAACACAGGTGACGTGTCACTTCACCTGGAAGGACTGTTTGGGGACCTGAAAGATAGTGAGGGAGGAGGAGTAAGAGCAGGTGTAGCATTTGTTCTGCCTGCAAGAACACCTGTGAGTTTTTTAGGGTCATATACTGTGTTCAGTGCTTCCTTTATTCCCAGTGACCTCATGTTCTTGAAAATTTAGAAGAATGAAAGAAAATGAAGTTGCAACATTTTAGGATTATGATGGGTGATTTTGGAGGCAATTGTATTTGGGTGGAGGTGCATAGATGAGCCGTGTCCAGTGATTAAGTGAGCTGGTTCTGCCCAGCTCTCGCCTGATCTGTAGTTAAATGGATGTGAATGTTCTCAATATGGCTTGAAAAAAGGATGTGTTCAGACCAGGGTAGGCACCAAGATACTTCCGAACATCACTGCACATGTATTAAGCCAAGTGAATGCTAAATATGTTTGCATTCTGTTTTATATTAAACTTCCAGATTGTAGCAACTTTCAGAGTATAGACCAGAACTTAAAGAGAATCTTACTACTTGAAGGGACTTGTTCCAAAGACTTTAATGACTTTGTATCTTCAAAGGCTGCACCCTCTATTTGACATTAAAATGAACTTTAAGTGTTTGGCAGATACAGTCATAAAAAGAGGTCTATCGGACTTCAATTGCAGTGGTGTAGTGACTCCGGATGCTACTGAAGCCAATGGGCTTCAGCTTCCATTCTAACACTAGCTAAACGGTGGATAGGTGCAGATGATGAATTGACAGTTCAAAAGAATTTTATACAAGAACACTTGAAAATAGGAGTAGGAATAGTTCCCCTAGCCTTTCTTGCCTTTCCTGCCATTCAATATGACCATGGTTGATCTGCTCCAGGCTTCAACTGCTCCTCTGTACTAATAATTCTCTTAATTTTTCAAAAATTTACCTCTACTTTAACTCTAATAATCTAGTCCTCACAATTCTTTGGAGTAGGGAATTCAGAGACTCACTACCTTCTGTGAGAAGAAATTCTTAGGCACCCTAGTTTCAAATTACTACCTCTCCCCCAACACTATTATCTATTAACTAAGTTTGCTTAAATTAGTCCCACAAGTGGAAATATCTTGGCATCTACCCATCATTTCCCTTAGAAACACACACAAAATGCTGGAGGAACTCAGCAGGCCAGGCAGCTTCTATAGAAAAGAGTGGTTGACATTTCAAATCAAGACCCTTTATCAGGACTAAAATCACCCATTCTAAAGAATACAGATCCAACTTCGTCAGCTACTTGTGATGGCAAAATCCCATGAATATACAGCACAGAAATGGGCCCTTCTGCCCATCTAGTCCATGCCAAAACCATTTAAACTATGTACTCCCATCGACCTGCACAGGGACCATAGCCCTCCACACCCATACTATCCATGTACCTGTCCATTAGGTTAGTGTATCTCTTTTAGCCTGTCTCACGTACTACTACATCTTTTCATAGGTTAGGTTACCAAAAGCATGTGCAGTACCTGGGCTGTGACCTCCCTGGTTCCAAGTTTCAAGCCCTAAGCAATATGGGTCAAGATCGATTTATTTTTCTAGCTTAATTGCTCACTAGCCTGCTTTATTTTTGATTCATGCATTAGAAAACCTAGATTGCTCTGCATTTCAATCATTTGCAGTTTCTCTCTATTTAATTAGTGTTTTGCCTTTTGATTCCTGTTACCAAAGTACATGCCCTCACCCACATATAAATCCATTTGCAAGTTTTGCCTATTCACTCAACCTATCTTTATCCTGATGCAGAGTCATTGCAAAATGCACTCCCTCCTAGTGCCGTTGACAAAACTGAATGCCTTACATTCAGACCTCTCCTTCAGGTTATTAACACAAAAGATATAGATCTGAGGAGCAAGAATGGATCCTTGGTGCACCCCACTAGCTATATCCTTCCAGACCCCACCGTGTTCTGTTTGATAAATAGCAGAATATATCATTAAATATCAGCAAAATTGCCATTACTATCATTTTCTCTGGAGCAAGTCTAGGATTTTGGAGTTTGTTGTAGATTTGGAGTAGTTTCGAACAACATTTACTGAACATCAATTTACTGAGCAGTTTTGCAGTTAATGTCCAATTATGAGTTAACTGCATTTGCTATGTACCGCCTATGCCTAATAAAATGGCCATTGAAAGTATGTTCATGGTCTTCTGCTACTGTAGCACATCCATTTCAAGGTCCGATGTGTTGTGCATTGAGAAATGCTGTCCTGCACACCACTGTTGCCTTCCTATCAGCTTGAACCAAGCTGGCTAATGTCCTCTGACTTCTCTCATTAACAAGGTGTTTTCACCCACAGAACTGCCACTCACTGTATATGTTTTTTTTCTGTTTCTCGCACCATTCTTTGTAATTCTATGGACTGTTGGGTGCAAAAATCCGAGGAGATCAGCAGTTTCTAGAAACATAGAAACATAGAAAATAGGAGCAGGAGTAGGCCATTCGGACCTTCGAGCCTGCACCGCCATTCAGTATGATCATGGCTGATCAATCCAACTCAGAACCCTGTACCTGCTTTCTCCCCATACCCCCTGATCCCTTTAGCCACAAGGGCCATATCTAACTTCCTCTTAAATATAGCCAATGAACTGGCCTCAACTGTTTCCTGTGGCAGAGAATTCCACAGATTCACCACTCTCTGTGTGAAGAAGTTTTTCCTCATCTCGGTCCTAAAAGGCTTCCCCTTTATCCTTAAACTGTGACCCCTCGTTCTGGACTTCCCCAACATCAGAAACAATCTTCCTGCATCTAGCCTGTCCAATCCCTTTAGAATTTTATACGTTTCAATAAGACCCCCCCTCAATCTTCTAAATTCCAGTGAGTATAAGCCTAGTCGATCCAGTCTTTCTTCATATGAAAGTCCTGCCATCCCAGTATCCCATTCTGAGATACTCAAACCACTCAATCGTTCCACAGTCTAAGTCACTTCGATCACATTTCTTCTCCCATTCTGGTGTTTGGTCTGAACAATAACTGAACCTCTTGACCATGTTTGCATGCTTTTATGCACTGAGTAGGTGTATAAGTGTACCTAATAAAGTGGCCACTGACTGTACATCTATTGCAGAAGATGTGCAGGTGTTTGGCAAATTGTGTTACTACTCACTGGAGGGGAAAACAAATAATCTTAAGAAATTTCTAGACAGCTGAAGTTCTTTTTTCTCTTCCAGTATATTACAGCTTTCCTGTGGTTTTCTTCAAGACAATACAATGAACTAGATTTGTCAAATAACATAAAGCAATTTAGTATGATATAGTGAAGTGCAGGATGATGTTGGACAAGTCATCATTATAAATAGTGCTCTCCCAAGGTAAGTGGAGGAATTGAATACTTGGAAAGAATAAAATTCTCAGTTTAGAAATACAAGTTCATTCAATGAATTGGACAGTGATACATCTAATGAAAATGGAAAGTGGGTAATAGTTTTATTGATAAATACAGTAGTACAATCTTTCACATCAAGTCTGCAAAAAATAGTTCATTTAGTTGCACTCCTCTTTCCCAAGCTTCTTGTAAATGTTTCTTCTTTAAATTTTTATCTGATTCTGTGTTTGAAATTATGCATACTCCTTGTTGACAGGCATGTATTTCAAAAGTTAACCTCTTGTCTCATATAGTTCTTTCACCTGAAATCTTTGTCCTTTGGTTCTTGACCATTCAAAGACTGAAAGGTTCCTTTTTATTTGTTGCTATCCAAAGTCTGTATGATTTTGCATCACAATCTTGATCTGTACTCCAATGAGAATTGGCCCATCTCCAGATTTTTTCACTCTCCTCCAACCCTTCTTTCTTGTAGATCTCATCTGTGCTCTCAGAAGCTGTCCTATCTTTCCCTAGGTGTTATCCCCAGGACAGGTGCACTGTCTCAGCTGTAGCAACAATCTTGCTCTGGGTAGAAGACAAAGTGGTCTTCTCAGCACAGCTCAAGATTGGAATACCTGAAAGGTATGAAAATGACCATTTTTTTATTATTCAGACCTGCATGCCACTTTCACCCAGAATGCACTGAATGCAACCTCACCCTGAACTTCACCCAGTATATTTGTTCTCCAGCCTGCTCTCTGTCCCTGAATGCTTTTTCTGAACATGCTTGTCTTCCAGATTCTTTCCTTAATTCCCAATCCATCCCTTCAACTACTAATCCTGATTAGTTTTCCTCAACCACTCTAACTTCATCTGCAGTACTCCAATGTCACTGAATTGCCATCCTCTCCACCCACACTCCAAATCTACTGAATGAGCCCAATTAGGCCTCAGGCCACATCCTCCACTCCCGTTCTCCAAAAGAAATACCAAGCAATTCCAAAACTATACAGCAGCCACGACGTGATCTGCAAGGCAACTAAAGATTTTAAGAGGAACAATAATCAATGATCGCCAATGTTTTGCTGCTTTGCCCTTTGGTTGTATTCTAATGTGTAGACAATTGAAGGGTGTTTTGTGAAGTGTTGGACTGAAAATATATAATCACTGGGACAGTGATTTGGAAAAGCCTTCTTAACAACACTAGCAATATCCCCGAATTAATAGAGAAAGTTAGAGTGATCCGTCATGGGTAAGTGATGTCAGGTTTCCTGACTTGAAGAGAGGAGAAAGGAGAAAATGCAAGGGATGTCTTTGTGACATGCCATCATCTGTGCTGCCTTAGTTATTATCTATCATCTTCCATAGCCAAAATTTGCCTTTGGAACACAGAACATAGAATAGTACAGCACATTACAGGCCCTTCGGCCCACAATGTTGTGCCGACCCTCAAACCCTGCCTCCCATATAACCTCCCACCTTAAATTCCTCCATATACCTGTCTAAATTTAAGAAGTGTTTGGAGCTTTTGTACACTGAAAGGTTAATTTTGAACCCAATCCTTTCAAAATTAGCTACAGAATCATCTGCAGGAACAGCTTGTTCTTCTTGTTTGCCTCTCTGTTCACCTTGCTTCCTGAGAACATAGTATTTCTCCTTTCAACCTGGAACTTATCCTGGAAGCAGCTGACTCCCAAAGTACCCCATTCTCCCTTTACTATTGATTACACAGACTCGTAGGCAATTTTAACATGGAGTGGTTACTGCTGTTCATATTACAAAAATATTTATCTAGACAGTTACCTTGATCCACTGACATTTTGCATGTATCAACTGGATCTGCAAGGAAATCTATTTTCTGCTTTGGTAATCATACTTAAAATAGCTCACACGAGAATGACAAATTGCTTAATTTAGCATCAAGTAAGCACAAAATAGAAGATACACGTTGGCTGTTTTGATGGTATGTGGACTGCAGTCACAGTGCAGTCTGACCAGTCATGCTACGATGGATCTTCATTGGCATGATTGACGTAGTAAAATGTTAACTACAACTTAAATAACTTAAGTGACTCCTTTATTCAGCTCCACTAACTTCCAGATCTATCTACACATAGGTGGTTTCAAACTCTTTGCCCTTCCCAGGCCACTACCTTAACATTTACAGATCATTGAAAGGTATGTGGCTGAGACATGCGATTGGGATCTGAGAGAGGCAGAGTTTACAACTTTCTGCAGTTTTTTTTCAAATCTCTGCAGTGGCCCCTCCATACCAAATGGTGATACAACTAGTTAGAATGCTCTCCATGGTATATCTGTAGAAGTTTGCTAGAGTCTTTGGTGACATACTAAATCTCCTCAAAATCCTAATGAAATATAGCTGCTGTTATGCCTTTTTTGTAATTGCATCAATATGTTGGTACCAGGATAGACCCTCAGAGATGTTGACACCCAGGAACTTGAAATTGCACACTTCTCACTTCTGATCGCTCAATGAGAACTGGTGTGTGTTCCCTTGACTTCCCCTTTCTTAAGTCCACAATCAATTCCTTGGTCTTACTGACACTGAAAGCAAAGTTGTTGCTGAAACACCATTCAACCTGCTGATCTGTCTTGCTCCTGAACACCTCGTCACCATCTGAAATACTGCCAACAATAGTTGTGTCATCGTCTTATTTACAGATGGTGTTTGAGCTGCGCCTAGCCACACAGTCATGGGTGTAGAGAGAGTAGAGCAGTGGGCTAAGCATGCATCCTTGAGGTGCACCAGTGTTGATTGTCAGTGAGGAGGAGATGTTATTTCTGAGCTGCACAGACTGTGGTCTCCCAGTGAGGAAGTCAAGGATTCAGTTGCAGAGGGAGGTACAGAGAACCAGGTTTTGGAGGTTGTTGATCAGAACTGAGAATATGATTGTGCTGAATGCTGAGCTGCCATCAATAAACAACAGTCTGACGTACTGTAGGTATTGCTATCGTCGAGTTGATCCAAGGCAGAGTGGAGAGTGGAGTGAAGCATTACAGTCATTCATGATGTTAGCTTTAGCTTTGTAGGAAGTGATGGTCTGCAAACCCTGCCAGAGGTGACATCATCCGATTCTGTCTCTAACCTCAATCAGAATTATTTTTGCACCCTTGAAACAGCCTTCTATAGGTGCTCACCTGTTCCACATGGGATGTTTCTGACATAAGCTGTGGCCTTAGATTCAAATGGAGATCTTTCTCTGTACTCCCTCTATTCCTTATAACTGTTCAAACTTGAAAGAGAAAGAATATTAATGATTTTTGTCAGGTTCCACCTTTCATAAACTTAGTTTTAGAGTCAAACGTAATGGTAACAGGCTCTGCTGCCCTGCAGATGCATGCTGACCATCAACAGCCATCTACTATCATCCCATATTATTTTACTCACTTTCTCACACACCTACAAGCTAAGGACAATTGCAGTGGCCAACTTACCTATCAATTCCTACACCTTTGGGATGTGAAAGGAAACTAGAACAACCCGAGGAAGCAGATGCAGACAGAGGCAAACATGCATTCTCTCAGACAGCAGCAGAAGTCAGTATTGAGTTTAGATTACTGGATCACTACCTGTGCCACAGCGTTGCCTGCTTGATCTTATTGAAATCTCTCCATTTAAAACCTAAACTCAAACCATGTCCTTTTCACTCCATTACTTACTGGACTATATTG
Organism: Hemitrygon akajei; assembly: GCF_048418815.1. Lineage (NCBI taxonomy): Eukaryota > Metazoa > Chordata > Chondrichthyes > Myliobatiformes > Dasyatidae > Hemitrygon > Hemitrygon akajei. The sequence continues at coordinate 87,348,896 of NC_133138.1, read as the reverse complement.
GTTTCCAATCTATTCATACCTTGACTCTAAACTTCCATAACTGTTTTTCATATCCCTGTATGGGTATGTCCACACTTGTCCTTGTGTAATCCCTGTCTTTCTCCCATGTATGATTAACTCCAGACTTTCACATTCCCACAATTAAGATAATTGTTGAAGGCACCACAAGGATGAGTAAACTACTTTTATTGTTTCTAAAATGGTATGCGCAAGGAAAACGATGGTGACAAACTTAATGGGAACATTAAAGGGAAAATAAAAGCTGAAAAAGGAAAACTTTGTAACATATGGGAGAAAAACATTGAGTGAGATTATTCAGATGTTTCCATATTCCCTTACAACATAGAAGGAGCCCCCAGAGGAAATCCATGTGGTCACACAGAGAATATGCAAATTCCACACCTATCAGTGCCCAAGGTCAGGATTGAATCTGGACATCTGGCACTTGTGTGACAGTGGCTCTGCTAACCGTGCAATATGCTTAACTTGCTGTTATAAAGATATATTTCTGCTTGCTAACACAAATACAGATGAGTTTTTAAATGCAAAATTGTCTGAGCCATCTATGATAAAAACCAGAGGAATCCTCACCTGCTGGAATTGTGAAATAGAAACAAAAAAATGTTGTAAACATTGCGGGTCAGTGGGACTAGTTGAGAGTTAACGTTCGGCACAGACTAGAAGGGCCGAGATGGCCTGTTTCCATGTTGTAATTGTTATATGGTCATATGGCAAGTGAGGCAGCATTTGTTGAATGAGGTACAGAGTTCACATTTGAAGGTGTGTCAGAAGTGAGCAACTGAGACAAAAGGTTATTTTAAGCCACAGAGTTGATAGGGAAGGAATGGACTGGGCAATTGCAGGTTTTCATAGTATTAATAAACATTCTGCTTCTTGTGGTTTTAGTGGTCTTGCATGCTGCTGAGTGTGTCCAGGAGTGTGTTTAATGAGAAAGGCAGGTATCAACATTGGGAAAAAAAGCTGGGCTTTCAATGCACCTGGGCTCTGCTGGTGTTTTTACTCCACTTATCAGCCTGACACTTTAAACAGGTTTTCTGATGACTTTGTGAACAGTGTGAAACTTTCAGTTCTCAATGCTATTGCAAAGTCACCTCATGTGAGATCTCTGAAGTACCATAAGGTTCATAGATTTTTGCAAGGATCTTTCCAGTACATTTCATTCTCCTGCTTGGTTGCCCTGATAATCTCTTCCTATAGCAGAACATGGTAGAGTTTTTTGGAAGTCTGGTGTGGGGCATGTGAGTGACATAACTTATCCAGTGCAGGAAACTGAGTTTAATTAGGGCCTCAATGCTGGGGAACTGAGTCAGAATCTGGTTTATTGTCAGTGAAATAAATTATGAAATTTGTTGTTTTGTGGTAGCAGTACAGCTTAACAAACTCCTATTAGTTACAATAAAAAAAATTAAGAAGGAATGCAAAAGCGAAATAGCCAAGTAGTGTTTATGGGTTCGTGAACCATTCAGAAAACTGATGGCAGAGTGGAAAAGGAACATTGAATATGGGTCTTCAGGACCTGTACCTCTTCGCAGATGGTGAGGGTCCTTGGTGGTGGGGAGTGTCATGTCTGTGACAGAGCAGAACCCTCTGAAGCCTCTTACGATCCTGTGTATAGAAAGGTACACAGAGAGTGCAGGGAAGATTTACAAGGGTGAACAGTCTCTAATGAAATGAGAGAGGACCTAATACATGTATTTAATATGATGGAAGAGTTTAACACAGAGAGAATGGTTCCACAGAGAGGTCAGAATGTGGAACTCACTCGTACAAGGAGTGGTTGGGGTGAACACTTCAGGGGTGTCTGAGGGAGAAGGCAATGTGAGGTAATATGATAGATTTTGATGAGGTCAAGAAGAGCACTATTAACTGATTAGACTAAAACAGTGTGATTCTGTGACTTGCATTCTACGTAAGCAGCAAGATACAGTGGCATGCAAAAGTTTGGGCATCCCGGTCAAAATTTTTGTTACTGTGAATAGTTAAGTGAGTAGAAGATGAACTGATCTCCAAAAGTCATAAAGCTAAAGATGAAACATTCTTTTCAACATTTTAACAAAAGTTAGTTTATTTGTTTTGTACAACTTTAGGCTGAAAAAAGGAAAAGGAGCACCATGCAAAAGTTTGGACACCTCAAGAGATTTGAGCTCTCAGATAACTTTTACCAAGGTCTCAGACCTTAAGTAGCTTGTTAGGGCTATGGCTTGTTCACAATCATCGTTAGGAAATGACAGGTGATGCAAATTTCAAAGCTTTATAAATACCCTGACTCCTCAAACCTTGTCCCAACAATCAGCAGCTGCCTAGCACTCTGAAAATTAAATGATGCCCACAAAGCAGGAAAAGGCTCTAAGAAGATAGCAAAGCATTTTCAGGTAGCCATTCCCTCAGTTTGTAAGGTAATTAAGTTAGCAAGAATGGTGGAGGTCAAGTTGAGGTCTGGAAGCCCAAGAAAACTTTTCAAGAGAACTGTTCATAGGATTGCTGGAAAGGCAAATCAAAACCCCTGTTTGACTGCAAAAGACCTTCAGGAAGATTTAGCAGACTCTGGCGTGGTGGTACACTGTTCTACTGAGCAGTGACACCTGCATAAATATGACCTTCATGGAAGAGTCATCAGAAGAAAATCTTTCCTGTGTCTTCACCACAAAATTCAGTGTCTGAAGTTTGCAAAGGGACATCTAAACAAGCCTGATGCATTTTGGAAACAAGTCCTGTGGACTGATGAAGTTAAAATAGAACTTTTTGGCTGCAATGAGCAAAGGTATGTTTGGAGAAAAAAGGGGGCAGAATTTCATGAAAAGAATACCTCTCCAACTGTTGAGCATGGGGGTGGATCGATCATGCTTTGGGCTTGTGTTGCAGCCAGTGGCATGGGGAACATTTCACTAGTAGAGGGAAGAATGAATTCAATTAAATACCAGCTAATTCTGGAAGCAAACATCACACCGTCTGTAAAAAAAAGCTGACGATGAAAAGTGGACAGGAAAGGAATGGAGGATTATGGGCTGAGTGCGGGCCAGTGGGACTAGGTGAGTGTAAGCGTTGGCACGGACTAGAAGGACCGAGATGGCCTGTTTCTGTGCTGTAATTGTTATATGGATGGCTTCTAGGACAGGATAATGATCCTAAATACACCTCAAAATCCACAATGGACTACCGCAAGAGGCGCAAGCTGAAGGTTTTGCCATGGCCCTCACAGTCCCCTGACTTAAACATCATCAGAAATCTGTGGATAGACCTCAAAAGAGCAGTGCATGTAAGACGGCCCAAGGATCTCACAGAACTAGAAGCCTTTTGCAAGAAGAATGGGTGAAAATCCCCCAAAGAAGAATTGAAAGACTCTTAGCTGGCTACAGAAAGTGTTTACAAGCTGTGATACTTGCCAAAGGGGGTGTTACTACACTGACCATGCAGGGTGCCCAAACTTTTGCTTCGGGCCCTTTTCCTTTTTTTAATTATTTTGAAACTGTAAAAGATGGAAATAAAGAAGTAATCTTGCTTAAAATATTAAAGAAATGTGTCATCTTTAACTTTATACCTTTTGGAAATCAGGTCATCTTTTACTCATTTAACTATTCACAGTAACAGAAATTTTGACCAGGGGTGCCCAAACTTTTGCATGAAGTATGAGCAGCTGATTGGACAGCCCTACATAACTGGTTCATGACTGTATAAACGGGGTTTTATCATCGATGTCTGTGCACAGTAAAAGGCTTCCATATGTTGTGTACTTGGAGGGGTTGACTGTAACAACTGTGAGTGGTATTCTTAGGTGTAAATGGAGGGATTCTTTCTGCTATAGTTCAGTTGTTCACTGACTCAACTACTGAGCTGCCAAAGCAGGAACATGCATTGCAGTGTGAAAAAGTATAATTTCCACCAGATTAACTCCATTACCCAGGAGCCTCCAGCACTGATGATGATACACTGGTTAGCAATGAATCAGCACATTTGCCATTTGCTCCTTGTCCAATGATCCTCCTACCATTTTACAGAATACAAGGTGATCAGGAAATTAGGGGAGAGTTTTAGAAGCTCCTTCTGGGCAGTTTTAATGTGTTTATCATGAATAAACAGTATATTTGCATAATTGTTCAAGTTTTTAAAAATTACTGGTAAGTGTTTGGTGTGATATCAACTTGAAAAACTGTGAGGTGAATGGGAAAAAGTTTAACCTGCATTCAAGATAACGTTCCGGTAAAAAATTGGCAGAGTGGGGTTTTGTGGATATGAGCCAGGAACCTCACAGAATCTCAGGTCTGCATTTTGTCAGACACTGCTGTTTATGTCCAAAATTGGAGCTAAAGAGTGAAAATGATCAGTTAAAAATTTCCTTATAATGCAAAAGGAAACAGTTTGGGCCATCAATTCAAGTGGTGAATGATGAACAGAAACTGCAAATGCTGAAAGTCTGAAATGAAATGTGAAAATGCATGAAACACTCAGCAGGTTGGCAACACCTTTGAAATGAAAACTATAGTCAATCTTTTAGTTTTTTCTGCCTGGCCTGCTAAGTGTTTCCAGCATCTGCTTTTGTTTGAGAATATGATAGCTCTTGGAGTCTTATTTCCTTATCTCCCTGTAACCTTTTCTACCACTGCCAACCTTCTAAAGGGTCCATTTACATGGGCAATACACCTATCGGCACTTGAAAAACTGGTGATCAACAGAATTATCTTACCAGAACAGCTTAAGTAATACATTGAAGAAATTTGATTGGCAGCAGATAAGGGATACAAAGCTATGATGTGTGTTTGGATTTTATTCATAGAAACATAGAAAACCTACAGCACAACACAGGCCCTTTGGCCCACAAAGTTGTGCCGTACATGTCCTTACCTTAGAAATTTCTAGGGTTACCCATAGCCCTCTATTTTACTAAGGTCCATGTACCTATCCAAAAGTCTCTTAAAAGATCCTATCGTATCCGCCTCCACCACCGTTGCCAGCAGCCCATTCCATGCACAATTATTCATGGTAATTTTTCAAAATTTCACTTGTTTGAGCTTATTTATTCTCATCATATTCATTAAACATTTTGCCCATGCTCTCCTGGGTATTTTACAATGTTTTCTTCTTTGTAAAATAGAGGCTAAAATGGCAAAATGTTTAACAAATAATAGTGGAGATAATTATGTCAAATAGGAATATGATTTTTAAAATGTTTCCTGAGGAATAAAATCTGTACCTATCTAATTAGCTTTTTACAAGCTAGAGAGGTTACTGAGCAGTAATTATCTCTTAATGCAGCATTAATAATCCAGTTATGCCTTGTGTAATGAAGGAAACATCCGTAAGTATTTTATGACAAGAATTTCACTGATTAATGAAGATTACACTGGTAAGGGTTGTAAAATAGCACACTTTGAAGAGTAAGAAAAAGCTGATTGTCACTTCTGGGTTTCTGCCCTTGCCATTTAAGCCCGTATTTCTCTTGCTTCGATAAATTCCACCATTATAACAATGTACGTTGATGGCCTTGCTGTTTGTTCTGTCACCCATTACCGGACCAATGTCTTGTCTTCCCTACCCCTTTCTTGTCTTGAACTACATGGTGCCACCAGCCATTATGAAAGGGTATTTTTTTCAAGCTGGGTAATTAGCTGAAAGCAGCAGGTCATGGCATCAAATTTGACCTAGTACTGAGTGAGTCTATTATGGGTTTGCAGCAATGTGCAGCATCAACTGGTAACAGTTCGACAGAAGAATACGGAGCTTCCTCCAAAGTGGGGCACTGGTAATATATTTATATTTAAAATTTTGATGGAATTCTTACCTATCTGTCAGTGACTCCGTGAAAACCCACACTAAACTTGTAATGGGTTATTTAAAATAAGCTCAGTCCCGTTTCTTGCAGTACGTCAACCTTTCAAAGTTCCTGCAGTCTGACTTAGGGCCAGAAGGTGGCAGTGTAAGTTTTTAAGGGGGAGCCCAACAGCACTATAATTCCAAAAACAGCATTGTGCCTAAGCAATGCTTTATGGATTGCTTGAAAGAACAGTAGAAGCAGTTTCAAAAGTAATTTTCAATAATGGGCATGCTTAAGTATTTGGAGGAATACTTGAAAGCAATTGGAAGGCACAGTGAAAAGTTATTGTTCATTTACACAGTGTTTTGATGTAGAACAAGATAAAGTATTAAACAATGCAGAATAAAGTGTAATAGCTACAAGGAAGGTGCAGCATAGGTAAACAATAAGATGCAAGATTATTATAACAGTGAAAGAGGAGGGTAAATTTGACAGTTCTTTCAAACAGCAAGCTCAGTCAGGATAGGTCAAATTGCTGCATTATTTTTTCAACACAAATATACTTTATTCAGAAATATTACAAAATAAAGTTATTTACATAGAAAAACCATTTCATTAAATCTGAGTCCGTATACAATAAATAAAGTTATTTACAATAAATTATGCGTTGACTCTCTGTTCATATTCAAATTAAAGATGTTTACAATAAAACATTCATTGCCTCTCAAACTTTAGTCAAGGATTAAAAGACTTATTTACAATAAAATAAAATTATTAACAACAAACATCCAGGCATTGACTCTCATTCCTTTACCAAAGTTCCTTTACGGTCTATACATTTCCAGCCACTCCTGGGGCCCTATGTTGACTCATCTATCCACACCGCTGATGAGGGGTATTCTCCTCCCCACCTGACCCCTCCCACGGGTGATGAACCTTAAACTGTGGTCCTTCCCCAACGGGCCTTTGCAGTGGCTGCACCAAGTTTCAGTGCGTCCTGCAGCCGAGAATGTGCCAGCCGGCAACACTCAGCCAAATAGTGGTTACGGGGTAGTGTGGGTTTAGTACTTTTTTAAAGGAATACGTGGGTTGGCACGACATTGAGGGCTGAAGGGCCTATACTGTGCTGTAGTGTTCTAGTGTTACCATGAAGCATGGTGGTGGCTGCATCATGCCGCGGGGATACTTCACTGCACCTGGCCCTGGAAGGCTTGTGAAGGTAGAGAGTAAAATGAATGCAGCAAAAATACAGGGAAATCCTGGAGGAAAACCTGATGCAGTCTGCAAGAGAACTGCAACTTGGGAAAAGATTTGTTTTCCAGCAAGACAATGACCCCAAAGCATGAAGCCAAAGCTACACAGGAATGGCTTAAAAACAACAGTTAACTAACTGGATTAGCCAGGTCAAAGTCCAGACCTCAATCCAATTGAGAATTTGTGGCTGGACTTGAAAGGGGCTGTTCATTCCCAATCCCCATGCAATCTGACAGTGCTTGAGCAGTTTTGTGAAGCAGAATGGGGAAAAATTGTAGTGTTCAGATGTGCAAAGTTGGTAGAGACCTATCCACACAGTCTCAATGCTGTAGTTGTTTCCAAAGTGCATCTACTAAATATTGACTTGAAGGGGTGAATACTTATGCAATCAATTATTTTGTGTTTAATATTTGTAATTAATTTAGATCACTTTGTATAGATCTGTTTTCTTTTTCTGTTGATTATGTCAAAAAAAAAAGCCAAGTTAAATCCACTGTGAATCAAAGTTGTAAAACAATAAAACATGAGAACTTTCAAGGGAGTGAATACTTCTATAGGTACTGTATAATCAGTGCAGATGGGGACTATTCAACCTATTATGTCCATGCCAGCTACTCTTGGGTATCTCCCAGCCCTTGGTTGTAGCTGTAGTTCAGAGTGATTATACAGTTCTCTTTGACAAGTGATGGGGGTTTCTGTCTCCCTTCCTCCCAGCGCCATTTCAAGCAGTGGGTTCCAAACCACTGTCACTCTCTGGGTGAAGACGTTCTTCCTTTGTTTCACTCTAATCCTTCAAAGTATTAACAAATTCAAGCCTTCTTTGCTCAGAGAAACAGATCTTGTTTGTCTATGCTTCTGGTAACTCTTTTTGCCTCAGTTAAATATCTCCTCCATCAAAGCGTTGGAATTCTCTCAGTAGTAGCATTCTTGGAGCATTTAGTGGTTCAACATGGGGGTTCACTGCCCCTTTCTTTAGGGTAATTAGGAGTGTCCAACAAACGCTGGTGATCTATACCCACAATACTAATTAATGATGTTGGTGGAGGGGTAAATATTGACCAGAAAGATTTGCTTTTTTTTCTTTGTAAACGCATTGAAAGTGTTGTGATAATCCTTGGAGTATTGTATGCCATTCTGATTGCTCGTCTACAGGAAGGATATGGTTGAAACAGAAAGAATGCAGAGGAGCTTCACCAGAGTGTTGCCTGGATTGGAAGATTCTGGTTTTTGGAGAGATTAGACAGGCTGGGGTTGCTTTCTTTGGAGTGAAGGAACCTGAGGGGTAACATGACAGAGATAAAAACGAAATCAAAGTTCAAAGTAAATTTATTGTCAAAGTACATATATGTCACCCTATAAAACCCTGAGATTAATTTTCTTTCAGGCATTCACAATAAATACAAAGAAACACAATAGAACCAATGAAAAGACCCCCACAAATGATCCATGTGTAAAAGACAAACTGAAAATACAAAAACAAAAAAAAGCCAAAATAATAATAATTAATAAGCAATAAATATTGAGAACATGAGATGAGGGGTCTTGAAAGTGAATCCATAGGTTGTGGGAATAGTTCAGTGTTGGGGTAAGTGAACCCTCAGGTTCAAGAGCCTGTTAGTTGAGGGGTAATAACTGTTCCTGAACCTGGCGCTGTGGGTTCTGAGGTTCCTGTACTTCCTTCCTGATGGCAACAGTGAGAAGAGAACATGGACTGGATAGTGGAGGTCCTTAATGATGGGTACTACTTTCCTTCAACAGCGCTCCATGTAGAGGTGCTCAGTAGTGGGGAGAACTTTACCCGTGATGGGTCTACAGTGGATGTGATCTCACTGGCTCTTCACATGACCTTGGATCACCTGGACAATACAAATACCTATATCAAGATTCAGTTTATTGACTACAGCTCAGTGTTTTAACACCATCATTCCTACAGTTTTGATCAAAAAGCTGAAGAACCTAGGCCTCTATACCTCCCGCTACAACTGGATTCCTGACTTTTGAACCAAAATCTGTGCAGATCAGAAATAACATACAACATAACTGTGCTGTAGTGTTCTATGGTTCTGTGGTTCTATAACATAGGAAATAAATTAAGAATAGGACCAATTAAGTGTGACAGTGGAAAAGAGTGTAGGAACCCTGGAGGAGGTAGCGGAGGTACTTTGCTTCAGTATTCGCTATGGAAAAGGACCTTGGCGATTGTAGGGTTGATTTGCAGTGGACTGAAAAGCTTGAGCATATAGACATTAAGTAAGAGGATGTTCTGGAGTTTTTGGAAATCATCAAGTTGGATAATTCACCGGGACTGGATGAGATATACCTCAGCCTACTGTGGGAGGCAAGGGAGGAAATTGCTGAGCCTCTGACAATGATCTTTGCATTATCAATGAGACCAGAGAGGTTCCGGGGGATTGGAGGGTTGCATATGTTGTTCCCTTATTCAAGAAAGGGCGTAGAGATAGCCCTCTGAGTCTTACTTCAGTGGTTGGTAAGTTGATGGAGAAGATCCTGAGGGACAGGATTTATGTACATTTTGAGAGGTATAATAATATTAGGAATAGTCAGCAAACTTTGTCAAAGGCAGGTCGTGCCTTATGAGCCTGATCAAATTTTCTGAGGTTGTGACTAAACGCATTGATGAAGGTAGAGCAGTAGATGTGGTGTATATGGATTTCAGCAAGACATTTGATAAGATACCCATGCAAGGCTTATTGCGAAAGTAAGGAGGCATGGGATCCAAGCGGATATTGCTTTGTGGATCCAGAATTGGCTTGCCCACAGAAAGCAAAGAGTGGTTGTGTACGGGTCATATTCTGCATGGAGGTCAGTGACCAGTGGTGTGCCTCAGGAATCTGTTCTGGGACCCCTGTTCTTGGCGATTTTTATAAATGACCTGGACGAAGAAGTGGAGGGATGGGTTAGTAAATTTGCTGATGACACAAAGGTTGGGGGTGTTGTGGATAGTGTGGAGGTCTGTCAGAGGTTACAGCAAGACATCGATAGGATTCAAAACTGGGCTGAGGAGTTCAACCCGGATAAGTGTGAGGTGATTCATTTTAGTAGGTCAAATATGATGGCAGAATATAGTATTAATGGTAAGACTCTTGGCAGAGTGGAGGATCAGAGGGATCTTGGGGTCCGAGTCCATAGGACACTCAAAGCTGCTGCTAGGTACATGGAGCTTAGTAAAATAGAGGGCTATGAGTAACCCTAAGTAATTTCAGAGTAAGTACATGTTTGGCACACCATTGTGAGCCGAAAGGTGTGTATTGTGCTTTAAGTTTTCTATGTTTCACTGACAATCAACGCTGGTGCACCTCAAGGATTTCTGCTTAGCCCACTGCTCTAATCTCTCTACTCCCATGACTGTGTGACTAGGCACAGCTCAAATGCCATCTCTAAATTTGCTGACAAACAACCATTGTTGGCAGAATTTCATATGGTGATGAGACAGCGTACAGGTGTGAGATATACCAGCTAGTTGAGTGGTGTCACAGCAACAACCTTGAACTCGATGTCAGTAAGACCAACGAACTGATTGTGGACTTCAGCAAGGGTAAGATGAAGACACACCAGTCCTCACAGAGGGATCAGAGGTGGAAAGAGTGAGCAATTTCAAGTTCCTGGGTATCGATATCTCTAAGAAGCTATTTGGACTCAACATATCGATGCAGCTACAAAGAAGGCGTGACAGTGGTTATATTTCATTCACAGTTTGATGGGATTTGTTATGTCACCAAAGACACTGACAGATTTCTGCTGATGTGCCGTGGAGAGCATTCTAACTCACTGCATCACTGTCTAGTATGGGGGTGGGTAATACACAGGATTGAAATAAGCTGCAGAGAGTTGTAAACTTCGTGGGTACTAGCCTCCTTACTATTCAGGAAATCTTCAAGTAGCAATGCCTCAAAAGGGCGGCATCCATCATTAAGGACCCCCATTACCCATGTCATGCCTTGTTCTCACTGTTACCATCAGGAAGGAGATACTGAAGCCTGAAGACACACACTCAACAATTCAAGGACTGCTTCTTCCCCTCTGCCATCTGATTTCTGAATTGACATTGAACTGCTTTCCACAGGGATCTACTTGACTCCCTTGTCCATTCGTCCCCCCCATCCCTTCCCACCAATGTTCCTCCTGGCACTTATCCTTGTAAGTGGAACAAGTGCTACACCTGCCCTTACACTTCCTCCCTCACCACCATTCAGGGCCGCAGACAGTCTTTCCAGGTGAGGTGACATTTCACCTGTGAGTCGGCTGGTGTGGTATACTTTGTCCCGTGCTCCCGGTGCGGCTTTCTATATATTGGTGAGACCCAACGCAGACTGGGAGACCGTTTCGCTGAACACCTATGCTCTGTCCGCCAGAGAAAGCAGGATCTCCCAGTGGCCACATATTTTAATTCCACGTCCCATTCCCATTCTGATATGTCTATCCATGGCCTCCTCTACTGTCAAGATGAAGCCACACTCAGGTTGGAGGAACAGCACCTTATATTCCGTCTGGGTAGCCTCCAACTGGATGGCATGAACATTGATTTCTCTAACTTCCATTAATGTCCCTCCTCCCCTTCTTACCCCATCCCTTATTTATTTATTTATTTATTTACTTGCTTACTTACTTACGTATTATTCCCCCCGTTTTTTCCTCTCCCTCCCCCTCCTGTCTTCTCCTATCATTTCGGATCTCTCCCTCCCCCTCCCACTTTCAAATCACTTACTATCTTTTCTTTCAGTTAGTCCTGACGTAGGGTCTTGTCCCGAAACATCGACTGTACTTCTTCCTATAGATACTGCCTGGCCTGCTGCGTTCCACCAGAATTTTGTGTGTGTTGCTTTAGTTTCTAGCATCTGCAGAATTCCTCATGTTTGCGTTTTTAGAAACACTACCTCACTACTTTTTTTTTGCACCACTTATTTAATTTAACTATTTAATGTATACTTACTGTAATACGCATTTTTTTTGTTATATATTGCATTGTACTGCTGCCACAAAGACAAATTTCATGACATATGCCGGTGATATTAAACCTGATCCTGATTCTGAAGGACTGGGCTGTATCCACTACTTTTTGTAGGCTTTTCTGTTCAAGGACATTGGTGTTTCAGTACCAGGGTGTGAAGCAACCAGTCAGTATACTCTCCACAGCACATCTAAAGAAGCTTGTCAGTCACCTCTGATACTCCGATGAGGGATACAGAATGATAAGAGGCAGAGAGAGGGTAGAGATTTGGAAACTAAACACAAAGTACACTGCAGATGCTGTGTCAAATCAAGATGTACAAAAAAGCTGGATGAACTCAGCAGGTCGGGCAGCATCCGTTGAAAGAAGCAGTCAACGTTTCGGGTTGAGACCCTTCGTCAGGACTAAAGAAGGAGGGGGCAGGGGCCCTATAAAGAAGGTGGGGGGAGGGTGGAAAACCAATCAGAGGAAAGATCAAGGGGTGGGGGAGGGGAAGCAGGGAGGGGATAGGCAGGAGAGGTGAAGAAGGAATCTAAGGGGAAAGCACTATGGGTAGTAGAAGAAGCCAGAGTCATGAGAGGTGATAGGCAGCTAGAAGAGGAGACAGAGTAGAGGTGGGATGGGGGAAGGGAGAGGGAGGGAATTACCGGAAGTTGGAGAATTCGATGTTCATACCAAGGGGCTGGAGACTACCCAGACGGTATATGAGATGTTGTTCCTCCAACTGAAGTTTGGCCTCATCATGGCAGTAGAGGAGGCCATGTATGGACATATCTGAATGGGAATGTGAAGGAGAGTTGAAGTGATGGCAACTAAGAGATCCTGTCTGGAGGGATGTGTGAACCAGGCAGTCGCAGAGGGAACGATCCAGCATATTATCCTCCGCAACTTCCGCCACCTTCAACAGGACCCCACCACTAAGGACATCTTTCCCTCTCTTGCCCCTCTGCTTTTCACAGGGATCGTTCCCTCCGCGACTGCCTGGTCCACATGTCGCTCCCCACAGATCTCCCACCTGGTACTTATCCCTGCAAACGCAAGTGCTACTCCTGTCCCTACACCTCCTCTCTTACCATCATTCGGGGCCCCAAACAGTCCTTCCAGGTGAGGCAACACTTCAGTTGTGAGTCTGTTGGGGTAATCTATTGCATCCGGTGCTCCTGGTGTGGCCTCCTCTACATCGGCGAGACCCGACACAGATTGGGGGACCGCTTTGTCGAGCACCTACGCTCCGACCACCACAACAGACAGGATCTCCCGGTTGCCACTCACTTCAACTCTCCTTCACATTCCCGTTCGGATTTGTCCATACATGGCCTCCTCTACTGCCATGATGAGGCCAAACTTCGGTTGGAGGAACAACATCTCATATACCGTCTGGGTAGTCTCCAGCCCCTTGGTATGAACATCGAATTCTCCAACTTCTGGTAATTCCCTCCCTCTCCCTTCCCCCATCCCACCTTCACTCTGTCTCCTCTTCTAGCTGCCTATCACCTCTCATGACTCTGTCTTCTTCTACTATCCATAGTGCTTTCCCCTTAGATTCCTTCTTCACCTCTCCTGCCTATCCCCTCCCTGCTTCCCCTCCCCCACCCCTTGATCTTTCCTCTGATTGGTTTTCCACCCTCCCCCCACCTTCTTTATAGGGCCCCTGCCCCCTCCTTCTTTAGTCCTGACGAAGGGTCTCGACCCAAAACGCTGACTGCTTCTTTCAACGGATGCTGCTCGACCTGCTGAATTCATCCAGCTTTTTTGTACATCTTGCAGAGATTTGGAATCTGTTTTCCCCATGATAGGGGTATCAGGAACCAAAGGGAATAGATTTAAGGGGAGCAGAAGGAGTTTGAAAGGATCTTCGTTTGCACAGAGTTGTTGATATATAGAACTGTTTATTCGAAACAGAAACAATCTCATCATTTAACAGACATTAAGACAGGCACTGCCTTATGGAAGGCAAAGAAGAACATGGTCCTAATATAGACAAATAGGATTAGTGTAGATGAGCCAAGAGGTCAGTATAGACCTGGTGGGCCATTTGCCCATTCTTTCCCCTCCCCTACCCTCACAACCTGCCTTTGCCTTCCTCCCTCTTGTTCTCTACCTCTTTCTGTTTATTCTATTTTGTCTGTCTTTTATCAGATTCATCTTCTTCAGCCCTTTGCCTCTTCCACCTGTAATCTCCCAGCTTCTCACATCATTCTCTTTAAATTTCTTGTCCCACCTTCCTGCCTTTCCCCTCACCTGGATTCACCTATCACCAGCTTGCTTGTACTAATCCTCCCACTTACCTGTTCTGGCTTCTTTCCCTCTTCCTTTCCAGTCCTGATGAAGAGCCTCAGCCCAAAACATTGAATGTTCATTTCCCTCCATAGATGCTGCCTGACCAGCTGAGTTTCTCCACCATTTTGTGTGCATTGCTCCAGATTTTCAGCATCAGCCATCTCTCATGCTGTCCATGTGAAATGGCTTTTAAAAGTTGTTATTGTGCGTGTCTGAACCACTTCCTCTGGCAGCCAATTCCACATACCTACCCCTCAAGTTCATATTAAATCACCTTAAATCGAACCCCATTTAATTCTTGATTCCTTGGCCTTGAAAAAGACTGAGTGCGTTTATCTGATCTATGCACCTCATGATTTTATACACCTCTCTAAGATCACCACTCAATCTCCTAAATTTCACGGCTTAAGGTCTTAGCCTGTTTAACCTCTCCTTATAATTCAGTACCTCAAGAACTGACAAACATCCTTGTAAATCTTTTTTGCACCCACATGCAATTTGTATAACCATATCATGCCGAAGTTTTATAAGACTTTGGTGAGGCCTAACTTGGAGTATTGTTGCAGATTTGGTCACCTATCTACAGGAGAGATGTAAATAAGGTTGAAAGAGTGCAGAGAAAATTTGTAGGGATATTGCTGGGACTGGAGAGCCTGAGCTTAAAGAATGATAGAATAGTTTAGGACTTTAGTCCTTGGAATTTAGATGATTGAAAGGAGATTTGATAGACGTATACAAAATTATGAGGGGTATAAATAGGGTTAATGCAAGCAGACTTTTTCCACTGCATTTGGGTGGGTTAAGGGTGAAAGGTGAAAAGTTTAACAGGAGCATGAAGGAAAACTAATTCACTCAGACAGTTATAAGAGTGTGGAACGAGCTGCAAGCGCAGGAGGCGCATGCGAGCTCAATTTCAATATTTGAGAAGTTTGGATAGGTACATAGATGGGACGGGTATGGAGGGCTATTGTCCTCGTGCAGGTCAATGGGATTAGGCAGTTTAAATGGTTTGTCACAGATTAGATGAGCTGAAGGGTCTGTTTCTGTGCAGTACTTTTCTATGACTCTGTGACTTCCCAACTTTTTTACTCAGAGCACTGATTGAAGAAGCCCAATGTGCTCAAAACTGCCTTCACTACTCTGTCTTTCAGGGAACCATCTCCAAGTTCCCTCTGTTCTACAATGCTTCCCAGGGTCCTACTGTTCACTGTGATTTGACTGTCCAAAATGCAGTGTCCCCTACTTACCTGCATTAAATTCTATTTGCTGTTCTGTGTGACTATGAGTGATGAGTGGGGTGCCTTCAGGGAAGGGTCTCCTGTACCTGTGGCACACTAGCATTTATTGATGTTATCTGGAGAGAATCAAATCTTGTTTCTGTGACAGTAGAGTCCTCAAGAGGAGGACAAGCTGAATCATTCACTTGGCACTTCTGGCTGAAGGGGGTTAGAAACACTCTAGCCTTGCCTTTTGCACATACACAATTTGTTCATGGACCCTGCTCTCCACCATGGGTTTTTAGTGATCTGCCACAGTGCCCGACTAGATGAGCTTTGGCCTGACCTGTTGCTTGTGGAACTGTTCAGCTCTCTGTCTATAGAATGCAGTTTCTGCTGTGATCCATGCACATACTTTGTTGGGGTTGTTGCATCATAGTTATACAGCTCAAAACAGGCTCTTTGTCCCAACTTGTCCATGCTGACAACGCTGAGTTAATCCCATTTGTCCTTATCCCTCTCCAAACCTATCCTATCCGTGTACTTGTCAAAATCTTTTATAAACATTGTAAACCTTGCATGCCTAGATCTAACACAGCTTATTTCATAGTCCACCACCTTGTGTGAAAAACTTGTTCCTTTAAACCTTTCGCCCTTCACCTTAAATCTATGGCCTCTTCTTTTAGAGTGCTCTACGCTGGGAGCTCTGATCATCCAACTTACCTCTGTCCTTCCTGATTTTATCACCTTTGTAAGGTCACCTCTTCATGCAGCCCAGGCTAAATAATCTCAGCCTATCCAATCTCCGTTAATTGACTAAAACTGCATAAATACTGAGCTATCTGATTAACTTTTAAAATAATATCTAAGGGAAGTAGGTGAAGAGGATGGTTGCAGGTGCCTGCAATGATTAAAATTCTAAAATAGCCTGTAAATATTGAGTGCGGATTTCCCTTGGAGGATTACTGTTTAATTACCAGTCCCCTTCATTGCACCTTTTGTTTGATTCAGCAGTAAAACAGCTGAACCTTGTGAACCTTCTGCTTCCATGCATTATTCTTTGCCCTGTAAATATAGAAATTGCTGTGTAAGCAGATACTGCATCAGCATTCTGAGGGTCTCTGAGTGACCTGTTCCAGATCAACTTTGTCCACTGTAAGCATTATTTCCTAGAATCCGCATAGCTGAGAATAAAAGTGGTTTTGCAGATGGGCACTCCATAGGAAGGAGCTACTTTAGACCCTAATATTATAAGATATAGGAGCAGAATTAGGTCATTCGGCCCATCAAATCTGCTCCACCATGGCTGATTTATTATCCTTCTCAACCCATTTTCTTGCCTTCTCCCTGTAACCTTTAACACTCATACTAATCAACCACGGTTTTAAATAAACCCAATGACCTGTCCTCCAGAGCTATCTGTGGCAATGAATTCCATGGATTCACCACCCTCTAGCTAAAGAAATTCCTCCTCTTCTCTATTCTAAATGGATGTCCTTGCATTCTAAGGCTGTGCCCTCTGGTCTTCGACTCCTTCACCATCCTCTCCACATTCTCTCTACCTCAGCCTTTCTGTTTTCGATAGGTTTCAATGAGATACCCCGTCCCCCCTATTTTTCTAAACTCCAGTGAGTACAAGCCCGGAGCCATCAAATGCTCCTCATATATTAACCCTTTCATTCTTGGGATCATTCTCATGAACTTCCTCTGGAACCTTTCCAATGTCAGCACATCCTTTCTCAGATAGGGACCCCAAACCCGCTGGCAATGTTCCAGGTGTGGTCTGACCAATGTGTTATAAAGCTTTTGCATTAATCCTTGCTTTTATATTCTAGTCCTCTTGAAATGAATACTGATATTGCATTTGTCTTTCTTACCAGTGACTCAGCCTACAAATTAACTTTTAAGGAATCCTGTGTGAGGACTCCCAAGTCCATTTACACCTCTGGTTTCTGAATTTGCTCTCCATTTAAAAAATAGTCTTCATCTTTATTACTTCTACCAAAGTGCATAACCATATACCTCCCTACACTATTCCATCTGCCAGTCTTGCCCATTCTCCTAATCTGTTCAAGTCCTTCTGCAGATTCCCTCAACATTACCTGCCCCTCCACCTATCTTTGTATTGTCCATGAAGCTGGGCACAAAACCATCAATTCCATCATATATAACGTGAAAAGAAAGTCCCAATACCAGTCCTTGCAGATCACCACCAGTCACCAGCAGCTAACCTTTAAAGGCCTCCTTTATTCCAACTCTTTGTGTTCTACCTGAGCTGATCTTCTGTCCATGCATGTATCTTTCCTGTAATGCCATTAGCTCTTGTTTCACAGCCTCAAATGTGGCACCTTGGCAAAGACCTTATGAAAATTCAAGTAAGCAATATCCACTCTCCATTGCCTATCCTATCTATAATTTCCTCAAAGAATTCCAGCAGATTTATCAGGCAAGATTTCCCGTTATGGAAACCATGCTGACTTTGGCCTAATATTTCACATGCTTCCAAGTATCACAAAACCTCATCCTTGATAATCAACTCCAACATCTTTCACCCAATTCAGTCAGTCTAGCTGGCCTATAATTTCCGGTGGAGTGACCTTCTGTTTTGAGGTGAACTATGGCTCAATGAGGAACTGGGACTTAATTGTGAACCCTTGGCATGGTTGCCTTTGTCTCAGTGATAGAAGCTAAAGGAGGACAGCTAAAGGAATCAGCTAGTAGATGATTCGATGCTTCCTAATATGTGTGGAGTTGATGATGGACCGAATGGAAACAGAGTACATTGGAACAGATGCTGATCAAGAAAACTGCCCGGTCCTTGAAGGTATCAAGCTGCAGCATTACTGTGTAACTGCATCTTCCTGGTATGTGATTAATGAGTATCCATGAAATTTGCTGAATAGCACACCATCAAAGGAGCTTTGACTGGCCCACTGTTGACCAAGCTATGGTTTTCCTCAGAACGCTACAAATTCTTCCCTTCCAAGTCCCATGCATGCAATTTCTTTTTGAGTCCTGGAATTTAATTTACCATTACCATCGGGTAGATGGAGCTCGTCAGCCTGGGAGGGCAGTCCATCTATGAGAGGGAAAACTCTGATTTCAAACCTCAGCTGCCTTGCGGCCATACCCACTCATGGGAAAGGCTTCAGGAGTAAACCCTGAGGACAAATCTGAAGCTGGAGTCCCTAAGGCAGTCCGACATTGTCTTCAACCTCATTCTGGCAACTCCTGTGATGACACTGGCGCCAAGCTGTATCGGTCCTTGCCCATCCTTTGGACAGCATCAGTGGTGTGGAGAGGGAGACTTGCTGCATGGGCAACAGCCGGTCTTCCATACAACCTTGCCCAGGCCTGTGCCCTAGAGAAGACTTTACAGGTGCAGGTCCATGGTCTCGCGAGACTAACGGATGCCATACATACATACCATCTGGGCAGTGTATTCTGAACCAAAATTCCTCTTAATTTCAGACCGTAAGACATCAGGAGCAGAACTGGGTAATTTGGAACATCATCTGCATGCTATTCAATCATGGATTTCTTTTCTCTCTCAACCTATTCTCCTGCCTTCTCCCCGTAACCTTTAATGCTCTTGCTCAAACTGCTTTAAATGTGCCCAGTGACTTAGCCTGCACAGCCGTCTGTGGTAATGAATTCCATAGATTCACTACCCTTTGGGTAAAAACATTCCTCCTTATTTTTGTTCTAAAGTGATCCTCCTTCTATACTGAGGCTGTGTCCTCTGATCTTAGATTTCCCACTATTGGAAAAATCCTCTCCATGTCCACTCTATTGAGGCCTTTCAATATTCGGTGGGTCCTCACCTCCCTCTTGTTAACCATCATAAATCCATGTCCTCTGTAAAAATTATGTGTAATTTATGTTCTGTCTCTTGTCTAAACCCATGTGCCCAGGATGCTATTGCAAGCATGTTTACTTTCTACTACATCCCACCTTATTCATGGATATGACAATAATCTTAATTTGATATCCCTGTAAACTCTACTACGCATAAAGCTGTCCAAATATCTTTTAGACATTGTAACTGCACCTGTTTCAACCACTTCCTCTAGCAGCCTGTTCCATATACCCATCACTGTGTGGAAAAAGTTGGCACCAGACTACTGTAAACCTACTGTAAAAGTGGCATCCATCCTCATCGTCATCAGGGACCCCCACCACCAAGGACAGGCTCTCTTCTTCGCTGCTGCCTTCAGGAAGGAGGTAGAGGAGCTTCAGGACCTACACATCAGGTTCAGGAACAGTTACTAACTCTCAACATTCAGGCTCCTGAACCAGAATGTAGAAGAGTACAGCACAGGAAAGGCCATTCAGCTCACAATGTTGTGCTGAGCCAGCAAAATAAGCAAGTCAAAATCACCTGAAGGCTAATCCCACCTATTGACACCATGTCCATGTCTCTCCATCCTCCTCACATCTGTGTGCCTATTAAAAGCCTCTGTACCCATCTCACTTTTGCTTGTAATAAACCAGGTTTGTTAGCTAGCACAGGCTAATAGCTACATGGCTCAGCATTGCTTGGCTGATAATAAAACAGGTTCATAGGCTAGCAAGCTAATAGCCACATGATTTAGCATTGCATGGATAACAGCTTTTTCAATAAGCAACACATGTTTAAGGTCAGTGTGATTTGGGTTCAACCAAACAGGAGGGTTGGGATGTTCCGTTGAGGAAACGGAGATTGTGGTGAATACTGTGCAAATGCTGCCCTGTGCAAAGTTTACCAGGAAATAACACTGGCAGAAACTTAAAGTAGAAGTATATTTACAGATATTTCAACTTTAACAAATAGTTAATAGAACAAGGGCCCATTACAGTTAATCCAGTCTATTGCTGGACAGTTGGGGGCATTGTTTTAATTACTCATGGCACTGAATGCACGTTCTGTGTGAAAGACACCAGCCTTAGTTTGAACTTCCCTTGATGACTGTTATGAATGAACTGGCTAACTCTGAAGTATTGGCACTTTCCCCTTGGAGCCATTCACCTGCACAAAGTACTTCTTACAATGGTGTGTCTCCTTCGGGCGGGTTAGCATCTTCTCTTGTGCTCCTCTCCGCACCTCCTCCTCCTCCCAACACTTGCCAAAGATCCCAAAACAACCTACTGTCTCCTAGAAATAAGTTGCTGCCAACCTCTCTCAAATGTTCCGTGGTATCCCACTGGACAGAATCTTATCAAGACAAACCCGACTGGGTGACAACACATTCCTAAGTTATCAAATGAATCCTTAGCTTGGCAGAAACCAAAGTACTGGACTGTAAAGTGTAATTAACAAAACACACTGTGTTTTACAGAAAAGATGCAGAAAATAAAATATATAACAGCATAACTGTGGTAATACAATAATACACGTTCTTAACCTGGGCATTATGCCTCCGATGTATTTGCCTCTACCACCACACCTGGCTACACATTCCAGGCATCCATGACTCTGAGTTAAAAACATATCCCTCACATCCCCCTTAAACCTCAACCTCTCCCCTTCAATCCATGTCCTCTGCTATTAGACATTTCAACTCTGGGAAACAGATGCGCTGTGTCCTCTATCTATGCCTCATAATCGTGTAAACCTCAATCAGATCTCACCTCGCCCTCCGACACTCCAAAGAAAACAACCCAAGTTTATCTCATGATTGCACACACCCTCTAACCAGGCAACGTCCTGGTGAACCTCTTCTGCACTCTCTCCAAAGCCTCAACATCCTTCCTATAATAGGGCAATCAGAACTATATGCTATACTCAAGATGTAGCCCAACCAGCATTTTATAGACTTGCAACATAACCTCCTGACTTTTGAACTCAATGCCTCGACTAATAAAAACAAGCATTCCATAATTCCATAAGCCTTCTTAACCATCTTATTGACCTGTGTAGCCACTTTCAAGAAACTATGAACTTGAATCCCAAGATCTCTTTGCTCAGCAACACTGATAAGGATCTTGTCCTTGCATCTGCCCTACCAAGGTGCAACACTTCACATTTATCTGGGTTAAACTCCATCTGCTATTTCTCACTGCATGCCTGCAACTGTTCTATATCATGCTGCATTCTTTGCCAGTCTTCCAGACTAACCACGCCTCCACCAATCTTGGTCTCATCCGCAAGTTTATTAACCCACACATCTACATTCTCATCCAGGTCATTTATATATAGTACAAACAGCAGAGGTCACAGCACAGATCCCTGCGGAACACTAATTACAGACCTCCAGTTTGAATAAGTCCCTTCAACCACTACCCTCTGTCTTCTGTGTGCAAGTCAGTTCTGAATCCAAGCAGCCAGTTTGCCTCGGATTCCATGCATCCTACTGTTCTGGATTACCTTCCCATGAAGGACTTTGTCAAAGCCTTACTAAAAATCCATGTAGACAACATCCACTGCCCTACCCTCAGCAATCTCTCTCATCACCTTGTCAAAAAACTCAGTCAAGTCAGTAAGGCATGATCTGTCATGCACAAAGCCATGTTGGCTCTCCCTAATTGGGCCATGGTTTCCAAATGCTCGTATATCCTATCTCTAAGACTTTTCTCCAGCAATTTCACCGTTGCGAGACTCCCTGGTCTATAGTTCCCAGGATTTTCCCTTGTTTCTTTCCTAAACAGAATTACAACATTAGCCACTTGCCAGTCCTCTGGGACCTTGCCTGTGAGATGCAGGTACCGTCTAGGCCCCTACCATCTCATCTCCTGCCTCTTTCAAAAACTTGGGCTAAATCCCGCCTTAATACTATAATACCCTGGTTAAGCTTTTTACTGCTATGCTGTAGATATTTCATTTTAGCGCTTCTGTAAGAGCAGTTTCTTCTGCTTTTAGCATGTTTGGGACCCCTTACATCCCCTCTTCACCTTTCCTGCCTATCCCCTCCCTGCTTCCCCTCCTCCACCCCTTGATCTTTCCTCTGATTGGTTTTTCACCTGGCACCTACCAGCCTTCTCCTTCCCACCCTCCCCCCACCTTCTTTATAGGGTCCCTGCCCCCTCCTTCTTCAGTCCTGACGAAGGGTCTCGGCCCGAAACATTGACTGCTCATTTCCATGGATGCTGCCCGACCTGCTAAGTATTTACATAGTATTTGCACAGATTGGGATTCAGGTGGTCGAGGCATTCCAGCTTCCCAGTTTAGGTGGGACCGAAGTCATACCGACCCTAGATGTATGGAGTCTGAGAAAGGTGGTTTTCTCTCCGCTATCCAGTGGCTGTTAGTGAGGGGCTAACGAACTGTGTTTCTAGAGATGGCCGGTAAAAAGGCTTTTCAATTCTCCTTCAGAGGCCCAACATGTCTTCCTCTTTGACTGCCAAATGTAATTATACATTCAGCACTGATCTCATGCTCTTCTATATCCTTCACCTTAGTGAGTACTGAAGCAAAGTACTCATTACGTACCTCATTCACATTCTACACATCCAAGCAAGTGCTTCCCCCCTTTATCGTTGAGTGGTCCTGCTCACTCCCTAGTTATCCTTTTGCTCTATTGGATCCTATTGGATGCGTTGGATTCACCAAAATGCTACTTGCCAAGGTCTTTTCATGGCTCCTCCTGGCTTTCCTAATTCCCTTCTTATATTTCTTTTCTGGCTTCTTTATACTCCTCATGTGCTTCATTCAATCCTGACTTCCAAAGCTTTACATCCTTTTTGCTTCTTGACTAAATTCTGGACATCCAAGGGTCTCTTGTCTTTCCATCCCAGAACTTCATTCTAACAGGAATGTACCTTTCCTGTACTCTGTGCAGTTGATATTTTAACACCCTCCACATGTCTGATGTGGACTTGCCAGAGAAAAGGTGTTGCCAATTAATGTTCCTTGGTTCCTGTCTAATGGCTTCATAATTTGCCCTAATCCAATTTAAAACTTTCCCACAAGGACCATATCTATCCTTATCTATAGCAATCCTGAAAGATAGGGAACAGTGACCTCAACTCCTTAACTCTTCACCCCCAGAAAGGTCAGTCACTTGGCCAGACTCATTATCCAACACCAGGTTCAGTACAACACCTCCTCTTATTGGACCGTCGACATACTGATTCAAGAAATTTCTTGGATACACTTAACAAATTTAGCCCTATCTGAAACCCTTACACTAAGAAGGTCCCAGTTTATATTAGGGAAATTAAAATCCCCCATGACAACAACCCTATTATTTTACACATGTCCTTAATCTGATTACATATCTGTATCTCAGTGTCCCAGTGGCTATGGGGGGGGGGGGGGTCTGTACTACAATTAAATTAGTGTGATTGCACCCTTTCTATTCCTGAGTTCCACCCAAATGGGCTCACAGTCTGAATTCTCCATTATGTCTCCTCTAAGTGAGGCTGTGAAATTGTCCCTAATTAGAAGTGCACCTCCACCCCCTCTTTTACCACCTCCCCTATCTTTTCTGAAACTTTGAAATTCTGGTACATTAATCACCCATTCCTGCCCCTCTCTCAACCAAGTTTCAGTAATGGCTACAACATCTTAGTTCCATGTACTAATCCATGCTCTAAGTTCATCACCCTTACCTATAATGCTCCTAGCATTACAATATACACAGTTCAAACTATCTGACCCATACCTGTTATTTTGATTTTGCCTTTCAATACTTCCCCTGACCTCTACCTTGCAGTCCGATCCTTCCCTTACTGACCTGGTGCTCCAGATCCCAGCTGCCTGCAAAGCTAGTTTCAACCCTCCCAGATAGCACCAGCAAACCTCAGTCAACGTCACTGAGATACTCCCACAACCTATAGAGTCACTTTCAAGGACTCTACAACTTATTTTCTTGTTATTTATTATTATTATTTTGTTTTTCTCTAGTTTTGTATTTGCACAGTTTGTTATATTTTGTACATTAGCTGTTTTATGTCCTATTGGGTATGGACTTTCATTGATTCTATTGTGTTTCTTATATTTACTGTGAATGCCTGCAAGAAAATAAATCTCAGGGCTGTGTATGGTGACATATATACTTTAATAATAACATTTACTTTGAACTTTGAACCTTCTGTGTGTAGCTTTGACGTCTACATTTCTGGGCAAGAAATAAAAATAGAATCAGTGCATGTCCTAACCAAGTTGTAGAAAAATATAAATGCAGGTGGCCATTCCTGTTACACACTGACTTCGCTTATTGCTGAGGATGTGTTCCTCAGAGGTGAAGTGTTGTGTAAATCAGCACTATGTAAATGGACATGTGTGCCTGATTAAAAAAAATCAAACCCAAGATATGATATAATATTTCATGTAAACACAGTCATTTGTGGAGTAACAAACACGCAAATAAGCCTAACCTGTACATCAGTGGAGCAGCAACATGTGGAAGCGAGTGGTGGTTACATCTTAGAGGAGGGACCAGGCTGTGGATTCTCCTCTGACTTTGGATTCTTCAAGTAGCATTGAGATTTGACTGCCTTTTCTTAAGTTTCCTCTCATGAAGCAGTTTTCGGTAACTAGAAATCATGTCAAGAACACCTCTCTTTGCCTTGTTGCTTCAGTCCCAGTCTGGGTCATTCTGATAGTCAATGTAGCCAAGTTCAAAGAGATGCCAACATCAACCTGACGCTCACCAGCTCCCAAACGCCGTATCACTTGCAGTTTCACATCCATGCCAATGCTTTTCCTAGACATCTTAGATGTACTGCCCTCGCTGGAAGTTGCAGGCCGTTTTCCAGAAAAAAAAGAAATAAATTGGTGAGGGAGCAAGAATGTTGACACATGCAACTCCCTTGCAGAGTTCATGCAGAGCATGAACTAATATGTGATTGGCTGTGAGTGGCTCAGAGTGTATGTAAAGCACTCTCATTGGCTGATTGAATGTTTACTGTAATAGTGGTGGCTCTTGAGAAGTTTTAAGAGATGTTTAGAATGAATTTTTGTCATTTAAAAAAATTTCAGTAAAGAATTGAGTAACTGTTGAATCAGCGCTGTGCGGGGTAGGTTCTGAGTTTATATAAAGCCCTGAAATAACATATCTTCAAGTCCTGATGAAGGGTCTCAGCCCATAACATTGACGGTTTACTCTTTTCCTAGAAGCTGCCTGGCCTGCTGAGTTCCTCCAGTATTTTTGTGTGTGTTGCTCTGGATTTCCGGCATCTACAGATTTTCTCTTGTTTATATCATGAAGACCTACACAATAACGAATAACAGGATGGCATGAATGGAACTCCATCTGGGACGTCATGTTTCAATGCTGATCATTTGAACAGAATTGCATCCAATTTTATTTATTTTATAATGATACTTCTTTTTCTCCCATTCACCTCTTCTGTTTTTTTTCCAACCAAGTTTCTCTTCTGCTGGATAACACATAGGACCAAGCCCATACTTGCACTCAAAATATTTTGAGACATTGTTTTGAGAAAATATAGTGGCTTTCTGCCTGGTTGAATATCTATCCCTCAATAAACATTGCAAAAGCTGATCATCAGGTCAGTGAAACATTCTCTGGGGGAGCGGACTGTGATATCACATTCCCTGACACTGGTTACAAAAGACCTGCAGGTTCAGATGGGCTCACATTCTCAAGAAGATTTTATTGTCATGTGCTGAGATATATGAACAACGAAAAACTTGCTTTCAGCAGCATCATAGGCATGTACAGTTAACACAGAAAACATAGATTATAAATGCCTCGTACAAGATAATGAAGAAAATTTTAAAAAGCTATAAAAAAGACAAAAGTGCGAAAAGCATAATCAAGTCAATGGTAGTTCAGGAAGTGGTCCATAGTGTTCCATTGCTAAGGTAGGATTAGAGTTTTGCGGGTAGGCTGAAGAACCTGATGGTTATAGGAAAGTTGCCATTCCTGAACCTGAAGGTGTGGGACTTCAGGCTGCTGTACATCTGCTTGGCAGTAGCAGCAAGATGAGGGCATGATCCAGATGGTGGGGTTTTTTGGTGAAAGATGCTGCTACTTTGAAGTAATGCCTGCTGGAGCTGCTGTCAGTGGTGTGGAGGACTGAGACCATGACTCTCTGCAGATGTTTGTATTTCTGTATACTTTAATTGCCTTGATGCAGCAAGTCAGAATATTTCAACTGTGAAATAGTTGATGAATAGAAGATGGATCTCAGGGTTGTACATGGTGACATATATGTACCTTGATAATAAATTTACTTTGAACTTTTGAACTTTGAATGCTGAGCAGCACGTTCCTGAACATTCCTTGCACTCCTTGCTATGTTCCTGAACAGCAGCCTGGTGTGTGTGTGTTCCTAGTCCGAGCACAGGGAAATGATGATATAGGTCACATAGACAATTGCAAGTTAAGCCAAGGGGCCTGTCCCGATGCTGTATGATTATGTATCTTTCTGTAGAATCAGAATCTGGTTTATTATCATGAACATTCTGTATGTCATGAAATGTGTTGTTTTGCACAGCAGTGTAGTGCAAAACATAAACATTTACTTTGGTTGCAATACACAATAGAAAATAAATAAATAGTGCAAAAAGAGAGCAAAATATTCAAACATTTTCAAACAATTTCAAACATTTGCTACAGAGAAGAATGAGGTTTGTGACGTGAACCAAAAATGAGGTCTTTATCATCCCAAAGTTTGCCTCTAGTACTGATAGAAACCACTTGACTCATTTTGCTTACCCAAATGGAAATCCAATTTTCAATTTGTTGCATTAGATTAGCTTCCCTCACTGTTTGAGACAGTGTGTTCCAGGCCATCACATTGAAAGTAAAATATTGTGTAAAATCTGTTGAGCATGCATTCCTGTCTATTTTCCAATACATAAAAACAAATAAAATCTCACATGAACCAAGGGCTCATACAAGTCCTAACCTAGTCAGAAAATAGGCATCATTGTGGTGACAACACACACAAAATGCTGGTGGAACACAGCAGGCCAGGCAGCATCTGTAGGGAGAAGCGCTGTCGACATTTCGGGCCGAGACCCTTCGTCAGGACTCACGGAAGGTCCTGACGAAGGGTCTCGGCCGGAAATGTCAACAGCGCTTCTCCCTATAGATGCTGCCTGGCCTGCTGTGTTCCACCAGCATTTTGTGTGTGTTGTTTGAATTTCCAGCATCTGCAGATTTCCTCGTGTTTGATCATTGTGGTGACACCATTTTATCTGCCTGCATTTAATTCTGGATTAGTCCATTAGGAAGTCTGCCTTGTCTCAAGATGTGTGTGTGTGTGTGTGTGTGTGTGTGTGTGTGTGTGTGTGTGTGTGTGTGTGTGTGTGTGTGTGTGTGTGTGTGTGTGTGTGTGTGTGTGTGTGTGTGTGTGTGTGTGTGTGTGTGTGTGTGTGTGTGTGTGTGTGTGTGTGTGCTTATATGGTGTTACTGGGTTGATTGCCCTTTGTAGTTAACAGCCGCTGAATGTTTACTGTAACCATCACTGATCAGAGGCAGCCTCCTGGCGGGTGTATTGAAGGGCATTGAGTTTAACTGTATAACGTACAGAGGGTTAAGACAGATATTTAAATGGAAGGGAATAGAAGGATGCAGGTTTAATGTGGGTAAATGGGATTGATATAGCTGGGCATGAAGTTTGGCCCAGACGTGGTGGGCTGAACGACCCGTTTCTTTGCGATGTAACTGTGACTGTCAGAACAGAGGGTCAGAATGTTGGTGATGGCATCACAAACTTGATTCCTGCTTTAAGAGATATCTGAAATTCATATGCAGCTCTTAATGATTATGTGTAGTGTTAATGTTTTAAAACGTTTGCCCCTTTCATCTCTTACAGGTAAGTGATGTTTCTTTACTGGATCCAAAGCTGCAGAATATAAGTAACCCGGACTGAAGATGTGAATAGCAGAGCCATCTGCTGGTGAGGATGAGAGTCATCAAGTGCTCGTCCCTAGCAAAGCAAATGGTACACAAGAACATGTTTCTTTTGAACAAGTTATGTGTGTTACAACTCCCCTGCTCCCCATAGAAAAGTTAACTTGCAAAACATCTATATGCAAATTCAGTGGCTGTTTTTCCTTCTTAAAGTTGCAGAGAAGGGAGGGAAACTGATGAAATTTTCCATCACTTCTACTGGGTCAGCAGTTAATGTGATACTAAAGGACTTCTTGTAAGATAAACCATCACGAACACAAACATTATGCCAGAGCTCTGGAAGTCATTGTATGAAGTCACTGATCTACAGGGATGGTTGCGACATTGTCAATGATTCCTGTGGAAATAAGCAGTGATGAGAGGATTTACATTTCTGTAACAGTGAAATCTGATGACAAAGTGTGGAGTTTACTTTCATTCTATTAGTACTAAAGTGTGAATGTATAACTAGTCGTATTGAGCAGTAAGTATCTTGCTATCAGATTGGAATGAGTCAACTGCAGGGGGAGTTCAGTAAAACTGTTACCTCAGTGAGCCTTTGAATACTGGGAAATCTTTAGCTTCATCCTTGGTTCCAGATTTAATGGTGTAGATGAAAATAAGGGAAATCAAGGTCCTGTTTCCAGTTGCAGACCACACCTGCCACTGGGAGAACACTGACTCATCTCATGTGCAGCAAATTTATCTGAGGCATCCTTGTGTTGAAAGGTGTGTCAGCAGAGATGTCAGCTATGTAGAATGGGGACATGAGACTGCAGGTGCCAGTGTGCAAACACTCTGTAGATCTATCCAGACCAAAATTAATCTGCTGGAGGAACTCAGCAGGTCAAGCAGCATCTGTGGGAAGGGAAAGCCCTGATATAGGGTAAATCTGCTCCATCCACAAATGCTGCTCGACCTGTTAGGTTACTAAAGCAAACAGGAGGAAATCTGCAGATACTGGAAATTCAAACAACAACACACAAAATGCTAGTGGAACACAGCAGGCTAGGCAGCATCTACAGGGAGAAGCGCTGTCGACGTTTCGGGCCGAGACCCTTTGTCAGGACTAACTGAAAGGAAAGATAGTAAAAGATTTGAAATAAAAACACAAAATGCTGGCAGAACTCAGCAGGCCAGACAGCATCTATGGGAGGAGATAGTGACGGCGTTTCTGGCCGAAACACTTCATCAGGAGATTTGAAAGTAGGAGGGGGAGGGGAAATGTGAAATGATAGGAGAAGACTGGAGGGGATGGGGTGAAGCTGAGAGCCAAAAAGGTGATTGGCAAAAGTGATACGGAGCTAGAGAAGGGAAAGGATCATGGGACAGGAGGCCTATGGAGAAAGAAAGGGGGAGGGGAGCACCAGAGCGAGATGGAGAACAGGCAGAGTGATGGGCAGAGAGAGAAAAAAAACCTAAATATATCAGGGATAGGGTAAGAAGGGGAGGGGCATTAACGGAAGTTAGAGAAGTCAATGTTCATGCCATCAGGTTGGAGGCTACCCAGCCGGTGTATAAGGTGTTGTTCCTCCAACCTGAGTGTGACTTCATCTTGACAGTAGAGGAGGCCATGGATAGACATATCAGAATGGGAATGGGACGTGGAATTAAAATGTGTGGCCACTGGGAGATTCTGCTTTCTCTGGCGGACAGAGCATAGGTGTTGAGCGAAACGGTCTCCCAGTCTGCGTTGGGTCTCACCAATATATAAACAGCCACACCAGGAGCACCGGACACAGTATACCACACCAGCCGATTCACAGGTGAAGTGTCGCCTCACCTGGAAGGACTGTCTGGGGCCCTGAATGGTGGTGAGGGAGGTAGTGTAAGGGCAGGTGTAGCACTTGTTCCGCTTACAAGGATAAGTGCCAGGAGGGAGATCAATGGGAAGGGATGGGGGGGGGGATAAATGGACAAGGGAGTCGTGTAGGGAATGATCCCTGCAAAAAGCAGAAGGGTGGGGGGAGGGAAAGATGTGCTTGGTAGTGGGATCCTGTTGGAGGTGGTGGAAGTTACGGAGAATTATACATTGGATCTGGAGGCTGGTGGGGTGGTAGGTGAGGACAAGGGGAACCCTATCCCAAGTGGGGTGGTGGGCGGATGGGGTGAGGGCAGATGTGCGGGAAATAGGAGAGATGCATTTGAGAGCAGAGTTGATGGTGGAAGAAGGGAAGCCCCTTTGTTTAAAAAAGGAAGACATCTCGTTCGTCCTGGAATGAAAAGCCTCATCCTGAGAGTAGATGTGGCGGAGACAGAGGAATTGTGAGAAGGGGATAGCATTTTTGCAAGAGACAGGGTGGGAAGAGGAATAGTCCAGATAGCTGTGAGAGTCTGTAAGCTTATGGTAGATATCAGTAGATAGGCCGTCTCCAGAGATGAAGACAGAAAGATCAAGAAAGTGGAGGGAGGTGTCAGAAATAGACCAGGTAAATTTGAGGGCGGAGTGAAAGTTGGAGGCAAAGTTTATGAAGCCAACAAGCTCAGCATGTGTGCAGGAGGCAGCGCCAATGCAGTCGTCGATGTAGCGAAGTTTCGCTGTCCACCAGAGAAAGCAGGATCTCCCAGTGGCCACACATTTTAATTCCACGTCCCATTCCCATTCTGATATGTTTATCCATGGCCTCCTCTACTGTCAAGATGAAGCCACACTCAGGTTGGAGGAACAACACCTTATATACTGGCTGGGTAGCCTCTAACCTGATGGCATGAACATTGACTTCTCTAACTTCCGTTAATGCCCCTCCCCTTCTTATTCCATCCCTGATATATTTAGGTTTTTTTTCTCTCTGCCCATCACTCTGCCTGTTCTCCATCTCCCTCTGGTGCTCCCCCTCCCCCTTTCTTTCTCCCTAGGCCTCCTGTCCCATGATCCTTTCCCTTCTCTAGCTCTGTATCCCTTTTGCTAATCACCTTTCTGGCTCTCAGCTTCACCCCACTCCCTCCGGTCTTCTCCTATCATTTCACATTTCCCCTCCCCCTCCTACTTTCAAATCTCTTACTATTTTTTCTTTCAGTTAGTCCTGACGAAGGGTCTCGGCCCAAAACGTCGACAGCGCTTCTTCCTATAGATGCTGCCTGGCCTGCTG
Source organism: Hemitrygon akajei (assembly GCF_048418815.1). Lineage (NCBI taxonomy): Eukaryota > Metazoa > Chordata > Chondrichthyes > Myliobatiformes > Dasyatidae > Hemitrygon > Hemitrygon akajei. The sequence goes on along the minus strand of NC_133138.1, from coordinate 87,317,529 downwards.
CGTTCCACCAGCATTTTGTGTGTGTTGCTTGAATTTCCAGCATCTGCAGATTTCCTCGAGGTTACTAAAGCAGATTTTTTGTGCGGGATGTGCAAATGTGGATAGAAACTGTCTCAAGTGAAGCAAGGGAGAACCTACAAAATGCTAATAAGTTACTGAGCAGCTGCAATTGATATTAATATATTGCACCTAATATCAGTAAGTTGTCCTGGGCTTCTGGTATTCTGTATTTTTCAAGGTATGGTTAACTGTGCTGTCAGCACAGCTAGACTCTTTTTAATATTTGACTATATGATGATGGGGTGCTCAAACTTTTAATTAACTTGATGCAAGTTTTTTTTGTACAAAGTACTATGACCAGCACAAAACAAATGTGTTTCTTATCAAAACCGATTACACCAGAGCTGTTGTTTCAGTGACATGAAGGAATAAGTAGTCCTGCCTGAAATCAGAAAAGGTCTTTGCATTTCTGCTAAATATGATAATACTTTTGAATGGCTTCCACATCAAAGGACAAGATCATGAAGAAACATTGAGCCCTTGAAGAGCTGATAAGTAATCATGAATAAATGAGCATCAAATCAAAAGTGAAACCTGTCAGGCAAAAATGTGCTTGATTCTCACTCTGTGCTGAGCTAATCAGTATGTGTCAGGAGAGCTGGTTGAAGGCTCTTTAACTTTTTCTATCTAGGCTGATGATGGTGAAATGGATGGTTAGACAAGGTTTCTACAAGGAAACATGAGAGACTGCAGATGCTAGAATCTAGGGCAACACAGAGAACATTGGAAGAACTCAGCAGATCAGGCAGCATCTATGGAGAGAAACGGACAGTAGACATTTTGGGTGAAGACCCATCCTCTGAACTGAAAGATAGGAGATAAAAAGTTGGAAGAAAGGTGTAGCAAGAGCTGGCAAGTGTTAGGTGAATTCAGGAGAGGAGAGTGAGAGGCTGATAAAGGAGGGAAGAATTATAATAGCAACAGAAGCTGGGAGGTGATAGATGGGAGTGATAAAGGGCCTAACTGATTCCTATTGTCCTTACTCATCTGAAGAATTGGTGTTCCTCCATGTGAAACAATTTTTGATAGCAGCATCAAAAATATTGAGGACAGAGAATGTATTCTTGGTTGGTGGAAATCTTCAGTACTGACCAAGACTGGCTTGGTAAGGCATGGGCAGACGTGGTCCTAGCTTCCAGACTGGGTCTGCATCAGGTAGCGAATGAACCAAAGGATGAGCGTCCTTAACCTTGTCCTTTCCAATTTACCTGTGGCAAATTGATCAGGCCATCACAACATTGGTAGTGAAGGCCACCACACAGTTCTTGTAGAGGCAAAGACCTGCCTTCATACTGAGAGCATTCTCCATGTGTTGTGCTGCACTATGAACAACCTGCCGAGGACAGCCTCACAAAAGATTCAGCACCTCAATACTGGGCAGCATATGGTGCTAAAGACCACCATCAGCTGCAAAAATATCTACCACCATAATCTCAAAGCATCATATCCCTCAGTCCACAATGATTACCAAAGCTGCCTCACTGAGGAGCACAGAAAAAGATGGAAAGAGATACTACCCTGTTAAGAGTGCACCAGAGGACTGAACAGCAGAAACTGCCTGCAATTGTGAAGGTAGTTGACGTCACAACCAAGGATCAGTTATGTGGGTGACAACTAAATATTGACAAGATGAGGAGGCACAAAGAACATCCCATCCCTGGTAGTGACATTGCTAACGACAAGGCTGAAGAATCTAGCTGGGCTGGTCCACCTCTGCATTCTTCCTCCTGACATCGCCATCACAGGATCCAATCTCCAGCTAATCCAGTTCAGTCCACAAGATCGAGAAACTGCTGAGGTCTCTGGCAAAGGTCAGTAACCAGACAACATTCTGTCTGGTCAAATGAAGACGTGCAATCCAGAACTGCCCATACATATTTTAGTCCTTTGTAAAACTGACACACACCTGTCAGCATGGAAAATTGTCCAAGTATATACTGTTTATAAAAAGCTAATCAAATCTTGGAGACACTAGAGGCTGCTGGAATCTGAAACAATGCATAAAATGCTGGAGGAACTCAGCAGGTCAGGAACCATTTATGAACAAAAATGGACACTCATGTTTCAGGGTCGAGACCCTTCATCTTTTCTAAACGGACATATTCTATCACCTGTCCTCTCAGCAAGCAGTAGGGAGATAGAAGCTGTCATCAATAATGCTATCAAGTGGTGCTTACTAGTAACCTACTCACCTGTGTCATATGGTCTACTTGCCTCCAAACCTCATCATACATGGGCCAAAGAGGTGAATTCAAGAGGTAATATGGGAAAGATCCCCTTTGATATCAAGGCATTATTTCACTAAATCTGGTTTCAAAGTCCTCTGGTAAAACTGGTTAATGGCTGTCACATGGTAAATACTCCAGTGTCCAGAGTCAGATGTCACATAAAGAAAGATGGTTATGGTCCCTGAAGGTCAGTTATCCCAATTCCAGCATGTCACTACAGGAGGTCCTCAATGGCAGTGCCCTGCGACTTATCATCTTCACCTGTTTCATCATTAACCTTGACCTTCCTTCCTCATAAGGTTAGAACCAGGAATTTTCATCATTGTTTGTGCAACACCCCCCCCCCCCCCACACACCCACAAGCTAAGTATTTTGTTGCCAGCCTGCAAGAGGAGAGATCCAGACAACATTTGGGCATAGGCTGCTAAGAGGAAATATCATTGGCACCTCAAAAGTGCCAGGCAGTGAGAGTCTAACCACCTATCTTTGGCATTCAGTGGGACTGCCATCACATCCTGGAATGTTGCCATTGATCAGAAATTCAACTGAAGCAGCCAAGCAAATATTGTAACTGCAGAAGCGGTTCAGAGGCTTGGGTTTTTCACCTGATACCCCAAAGCTTTTCCAGCCTCTGCCAGGCATTGTACATACGTATGATAGAGTACTCTGCACTTGCCTGGTTGAATGTAGGTCCACTTTTGAACCTGCAAGGACAAAGAAGCTCTGTGATTAGCACACTCCAGTACCTGTGCACTGTTTGTAATGCATGTACCATCTACAGAAGCTCTGCACCTACTCACCCAGGCTGCAGCTCCCAAACCCACAACCTCCAGCACCAAGAAAAACAAGGGCAGTAAGCAACAGGTTTCACCATGACTTGGTTAAAACTGAAACTCCCTCCCCAACACCACCTTGACCATTGCTTGGTCCCTCCCCAACTCCACTGTGGCAGCAATTTCATCAGAATAACTGTCATGGTTCAAGAAGGCAGCTTACCACCATCTTCTGAAAGGTTGTGAAACAAGGACAATAAATACTGGGCTTGCCTGTGAATACCATGATCCCAAAATGTGAATAAAGAAAACAAAATCTCTATGGTTTTATTGTATTTAGTACACAAAATTGTGTTTATTTTGCAAAACAATAGCTGAACAGGATTGGAATTCAGAAGATTTGGAAGTGACAGTGGTGGAAAGCTCTGTTTTGGCCTTGATTCTCTTTAGTTCTGCTTACTACATTCCTGTACTATTGGAGCTGAAAGGTTTGTGGTTACAAGGCAATGAAGGGTGGAATGGTGCAAAGCACCTGACAGATTCAGCAAAAAGGGTTTGGCTAACTAGCTGTATGTCATGAATTTAGGGAGGATTTTGCAAAGTATTTAAAATGATATAGAGTGAAAAGAGATTGTCACCTCTGATGAGAGAATCCAGAAGATCAACTTTAAAATTGAAATGAAACCAATCTAAAACAATCAATGTGATGTAAAGATCCTGGAAAAATGAACCATTTCAAACCCCAGCTCTCCATCTCTATAGTTATGAATTCAAGTTCCATCATTTTTTGGAGGGGTTGATTTTGGTCAAACCTGTTAAACTGGGGTTAATCCAGTTCACTGTGTTCAAAGGTTTGAAGGTTCATTTGGAAACAGAGAAACATAGATAAGCTACAGCACAATACAGGCCCTTCGGACCACAAATCTGTGCAGAATATGTCCCTACCTTAGAAATTACCTAGGGTTACCCATAGCCCTCTATTTTTCTAAGCTCCATGTACCTATCTAGGAGTCTCTTGAAAGACCCTATCGTATCCAGAATTTATTATCGAAGTATAGAACTTCGAAATTCTTCTTCTCCAGATAGGCATGAATTCAAGAAAGAAATGAACAGCAGCATGACTATCAATCCCCAAATTCCTCCTCCCCACACAAAACAAACAAAAACGGAATGGGCACATTGACCCCCAAATCCACCTCTCCCGTTCTTTGTAAATATCCATTAAAGACAGAATTAAAACCTCTAATATTCTGCTATCAAAAGAATCACTGTACGAAATAGATTTGTTTGATTGATTTTGATAAAAGAAAAGATTCTACAATGATTTTGGTCTGGTAAAAAGATGTAAATATAGGACTGTTAATATTTACTGAGGTCAGCATGTGGACTGAAGATAGTCTGGTCCTTGTTTAGTAATGGAGCTGTTTGTGGTGCTGAAATGGTACACCCAATTATTCAGGCAAGTGATTCTTGCCCTGCGTGAGTGTCAACACTTAGCTGATTGAACTCGGGCAATAGGACCACAGCAATGTAAAAAGCCTTGAAGCAATAAAATTGTAGTTTCTGGAAGCTCAATCACTTGCTGTACAGAAGAAGGTCGTGGGGAGAATCCCATTGATTTTTGCTTATGAAATCAGACCTTAGAATGGTTGGAGTGCACAGCGAGCATTTGAAAGAAAGATTAAAGAGCAATCCCTCCAGAAACATGGAAGTTCCTTTCTAGTGCTTCTATTTTTCTATTCTAACAACTTCACTTTATTTTAACCAGAGTTCACTACTGGTTCACCAAATGGTGGATTTCACCAGTTGTAAACTGGATTTCAATATCTAGCACTTACTTTTCTCTTACAAAGTTTTAAACTTGCTTTATAAATTTACTCTTTACTTTTACAATACCCAATACTTTTGAAAAAGTATGCAACATTCAGGGTATTTTAACACTGATTGCAAGAGGTGGATTTCACCACAGGTTCCACCTCTTGTAATCCATGTTAAAATGCCCTGAAAGTTGCATATGCTTGATTTTCGTATCCAGTGTTAGAAAGTTATTGCAGCAAATATTGTATGAAAGTGTTCTCCAAAAGAATTGGACTGGAAGTAAGGAAATTCTGATTTACATCATTATGTGCTACATGAAGGCATAGAATTATTAATTAGTTTTTTCTGTAGTAATGCATTAAGGAAAATTATATTTAAACAAGGCATATATCTCTTAAAGCCCTTTCATCCTATAATGAGAAAACTCAGCTTGGCTGATGTTGGCAGGAGGCAAATTTAAATACACGTATAAATATCTAATCCAGAAATAAAATACTACAGATGTTGAACATCCAAAATAGAAATGGGAGATGATGGAAACACACAACAGGCTAAGCAGTATCTGTGGAGAGAGCAACTGAATTGAAATTTCAGCTCAATCTGATGTTTTATCAGCTCAGAATTAAGATTTATAGGAAATAACATTGCAGTTTAAGATGGCACTACCGAAGATGGCCGGCAGCTTACTGGCAGTTCATAAAGCAAGAAGTACAGCTAAACACTTCATTAATAACACTTTTTCTGTGGAAAATTGTGGTAAACAATCACTACAAACAGTGAAGAGGTGAGCGAAGGCAAGGCTGACCAAAGGGTCAAGGCATTCGGGTGCAAGATGGAGTTGGAGTGAGGGGAAGTGGTTGAAGTGAGGTCAAGACGTGGGATAGAATCGGGGTGTGAGAGGCGGAGAAAATTTGGAATGGAGGAGTTTCGTAGACCGTCCATCAAATTCAAGAGTGAGATTTGATTGATTTAATTGCCGGTCCTATTTGAAAAGATCAGATATGGGCTAGAATGTGGTGGCAGTATCCAGGCCCAGAGCATATCGAAGCTACATGGCTCGTATCCTAGTGTGAAAGATGTCCTGCTGTTTGAACACGGACTGGATGGATTGAAAAGGCCAGGTGTCGGGGATTGAAGGTGCGGATCGAGAATCTTCTGCTCACTGCTCCGTGATGTTTACTCTGCTCTCCGTAGCACTGAGGCTGTGTCCTGCTACGGCTGATCGGGGCTTCATGTCTGTGAGCTATGCAACGATTTGTCCTGCTGTGTGATGAACTGAGGCTGAGGCTCTGAGCTTCGTGCCTCACTTTAGTTCTGAGTGCTGTTGCTTGCTTTTATTGTTTGCACAATTTATGTTTTTTTTCCTCACTGCACATTGGGTGTTTGTTAATCTTTTTTATGGGTTCTTTCAGATTTCTTTTTTGTAGCTGCCTGAATCTCAAGGTTGTATAATTTATACATACTTTGATAATTTGAATTTGAACTTTGAATGCAACCAATTCCCTGTTTTGATGATAGGTCCCTGACTTGAATCATTAATTCTGAATTTATCTCCACAGATCCTGCCTGACCTGGTGAGGATTTCTAGCACCTTGTGCATGAATATGTCGACAATGACAACATAACATTAGAAAGTATTTTCTTGAGAATTCAATAAACTGTGAGTTTCTGATGCTTTTTGCAGTCTAGTTCAATAATAAAAATATGGGATCAAATTAAAAAAAACAGCAGATGCTGCAAATCTGAAATAAAACAGCTGAAAAACTCTGTAGGTCAGTTAGCACCTGTGTAGTGAGAAATGTTTCAAGTCAGTAACTCTTCATTAAACACAGGAATTAGTTTCAGTTCTGATCTTTCACCATTGTCTGGGGAAGATGAAGCTTGATGTTGGATAAGAATGACAATAAAGAAAAACTTTGAAACATATTCAAAAGCTCAATGAGAATTGCCAGAGCTAAATAAAATTACTGTTGAAAATTGGAATGTCAGGATGATAAAAAAATTCACCAGAAAAAGATGTATGAAAACGGAGATCCCTCACCCCCTGATTAATAAGCACATTAAGGAGGTAGTATAGTTACATGTTCGTGTTCAATATATCATTCAAATAAAGTGCAGGTCAAGTGTTGAACTTGAGTCTGTGCAGAATTTTCAATAAGCTTTATGAGGCCTCAATACTCCTTGTGCAACTGAATCCTTGACTTCATCACTTACAGACTCCAGTCAGTTTCGATTGGCAACACATCTCCTCCACAATCCACCATCAGCACAGCTGCACCACGAGATTGTCTGCTTAGTGCTCTGCTCTACTTGCTTTACGCATATGACTGTGAGATTAAGCACAGCTCCAATGCCATATTTAAGTTTGCTGTCGCTGGCCAAATCAAAGGTGCTGATGAATCATCATATGGAAGAGAGATTGAAAATCTGGCTGAGTGATGCCACAACAACAATCTCTCACTTAATGTCAGCAAAATGAAAGAGTTGATTTTTGACTTCAGGAGGAAGAAACTGGGTGATCAGAAGTGGAGAAAGTCAGCAACTTTAAATTTCTTCGTGTTATCATTTCAGAGGCTCTGTCCTGAGTCCAGTATGTAAGTGTAATTACGAAAAAAAGCATGGCAGTGCCTGTACTTTTGTAGAAGCTTGTGAAGATTTGGCATGCCATCTAAAACTTTGAGAAATTTCTATAGATGTGCGGTGGAGAGTATGTGACTGGTTGCAGCATGGCCTAGAAATGTCAATGCCCTTGAACAGAGAAAACTACAAAAAGTAGTGGATACAGCCCAGTTCATCACGAGTGAAACCCTCTTCACCACTGAGTGGTACTACATGGAGTGCTGTCACAAGAAAGCAGCATCCATCATCAACAGCGCCCACCATCTGGGCTGTGCTCTCTTCTTGCTGCTGCCATCAGGAAGGAGGCATAGGAGCCTCATGACCCACACCACCAGCTTCAGGAACAGTTATTACCTCTCAACCATCAGGCTCTTGAACCAGAGAGGATAACTTCACTTGCCCTATCACTAAACTGTTCTCACAACCTATGGACTCACTTTCAAGGACTTCTTATCTCATGTTCTTCATATTTATTTATTATCAGTTTAAAAATTTTTTAATTTATTATTGTATTTGCGCTATTTTTTACACGCAGGTTGTTTGTGTTTACTATTGTGCCTTTTGTATTTACTATGAATGCCTGCAAGCAAAATGAATCTCAGGTTTGTATATGGTGACATATATGTACTTTGATAATAAATTTACTTTGAACTTTGTGATTGGTGGGCTTCCACTAATCATTGGTTTCCTCCCATGTCTCAAGGATATTCTGTTAAATCTCTATTGTAATTTACCTGTTAAGTTCAAGTTTAATTATCATTCAACCATATGAACACCCATGATTACAGCCAAACAGCATTCCTCTGGGACCAAGGTACCAAAAGTCACACAAGACACATATAAGCTTGCAAGTAAACATATTGTCACACAAAATATATGTGGATGTAGCGCAAGTCCCTGAGTCACATGTCCTGTAAATTGATGGTGCTTAAATGTTATTGGTATGAACAAGTAGTTCTCAGCAGTCCACAGACTAACACAGGCATACACACACATATGCAATCCAGCTTGTCATTCCTCTGATTGAACACTGGAGGGTAACACCTATGGGAGGGGCCAGCCCCAACCCAGCATGGATGCTGTGCTATACTGCCTCTGGAGTCTCCTCTCCTCTAGGCCACAGCTTGAGGCCTAGTCCTTTCTACAACCAAGGCCATGCAGCTCTCCCTTTGTCTTTCTGTCCAATAAAAAAATAGGGAAATGGACTTACAGCATTTTATGTTACAAATGTCCAATAGGGTCTTGCAATTTCAAGGGAAATGTCCAAGACATTGACTCGCTTTAAGATTGCACACTGCTTTCCCGCACTGACTCCAATGCCTTCCTGTAGTAGGCAGTAACATGGTCCTCACAAAGGCCAGCTCTTCTGCCAGCGAGCAGCTCACTGATGGGATAGACCTGCAATCCTTGAAGTTCTTAATGTCCAGCATTGCCTTGCAATTGTAAAAAAGACAGAACATCTGTGCTTGGTCCCCAAGCATCCATGTGTCTGAAGGTGCTGCTAACTTATCTAGTGTAGGTAAATGGCATAGGACTCAAAGGGGAAGTGATGGCCTTTTCAGAGATTGCATGGAAACAAGGAGGAGAACAGGACTTTTGACATTGCTCTGCTGGGAGCTGGCAAGACATAATGAGCTGAATAGCCTCTTGTGTCCTCATGAGCAATCTGGACCTAAATTAATTTAGGTTCCAGTGAATATACCTTGGATTCTATAGGTTGAATGATGAGCACAGTTTTCACAGAATAGGCTTATACTTCTTAGAAGGCTAAGGAACAGTTTAGCATGATTAAAAGATGTGAAAGGTGATGGAGAGAAAATATTTCCTCTGATCGGAGAGTTTAGAAGTTTGTGATAAAAGCCAGGGCTTGTGGGAGTAATATCATTGTAGATGGAACAGTGAAAGCCTTGAAGTTTTCTCCATAAGACTGCTAAGGTTTAGGGTTGCTGAATAACAGCAAAACAGAGATTAATAAATGTTAGTTGGGCAGGCAGGGGTGCAGAGCAACATGGAGCCAGAGACACTAGGGGGAGGTAAGCTAACAGTCTCATTCAATTCCAAAATTGACTTCAAAATCTGAAAACTCTGTCTCATTCTGTTTTCTTGCTTGAATGCGGCATGGATTAGTGTGACTTTTTAATCAAAGGTGTTATTTCAGTCATATTGATTCATCTTTCGCTCTTATTAAGGTGAAAGTTGCTTCTTATTAGCAGTTGTCAGCTTGCTTACTGAATGCTGGTTGGAGAGTGAGGATATTCTCTCATTATCCAGTACTTCAGCTTTCACATTTAAACCGGTTTATTATTGTTACATATACATGAGGTTAGTGAAAAGCTTTGTTTGCGTGCCATCTAGACAGATCATTTCAAACATAAGTACTGTGCATTGAGGGAGTACAAAAGGAAAAACAAATGTAATGCAGAATATAGAGTTGCTGTAGCAGAGAAAGGCTGTGCAGACAGACAGTAACATGTAAAGGCCATGACAAGGTAGACTGAGACATCAAGAGTTCATCTTTATTGTATAAGAGGCCCCATTCAAGACTCTGATAAAAAGTTGTCCTTGAGATTGCAAGTGCTCAGGTTTTTAGATCTTCTGCACAATGAAAGGTGCGCAGAAGAGAGAATGACTGAGGTGGGAGCAGTCCTTGATTATATTGTCTGCTTTCCCAAGGCAGTGGCAACTGTCGAAGTCCATGGAGGGAAGGCTGATTTGGGTGATATACTGGGCTGTGTTCATGGTGGTGGCATCCATCGGTCTCGAGAGACCATGGATCTGCGCCTGGACTTTCCAGGGTGCAGGCCTGGGCAGGGTTGTATGAGAGACCAGCAGTTGCCCAAGCTGCAGGCCTTCCCCTCTCCACGCCACCGATGTTGTCCAAGGAAAGGGCACTAGGACCCATGCAGCTTGGCACCGGTGACATTGCAGAGCAATGCGTTGTTAAGTTCCTTGCTCAAGGACACAAACACGCTGCCTCAGCTGAGGCTCGAACCAGTGACCTTCAGGTTACTAGTCTGATGCCTTATCCACTAGGTTGCCAACACTGTGTTCAAGCGCTGTGTTCATAAAACATAGAATAGTATAATACACTGCAGGTCCTTCATTGCACAATGTACTTTTAACCTACTTTGAGATCACTCTAACACTTCTCTCCCTCATTATCCTCCATTTTCCTTCATCCATGTGCCTATCTAAGAGTCTCTTAAATACCTCTAACATATCTTCCTCTACCACCACCCATCTGCATGTCAACACACTTACCATTCTCTGTGTAAAGACACCTACTTCTGACAAACCCTACCACCAAATACAAACATTTGTACATCTTTAACTTTTCCCCATTCTCTTCTTTCCACAGCGATCGCTCCCTCCGTGATTCCCTTGTCCATTCAGCCCTTCCCACTAATCTCCCTTTTGGTGCATATCCCTGCAAGTGACACCTGCTCATTCTCTGCCTCCTTTACCTCCGTTCAGGGCCCAAACAGTCCTTCCCCGTGAGGCAACACCTTACCTGCGAACCTGTTGGGGTTGTCTATTTTATCTGGTGCTCTTGATGCAGCCTCCAACCTGTTGGCTCGAGCATCAATTTCTCCTTCCAGTAATTCTTTGTCCTCCTTCCCTTCTATTCCCCACTCTGGCCTCCTACCTGTTCTTCTCATCTGCCTATCACCTCCCCATGGTTCCCCTCCTCCTTTCCTTTCTCCCATTGTCCACTCTTCTCTCCTGTCAGATTCCTCCTTCTGCAGGCCTTTACCTTTCCCACCCTCTTGGCAGTACCTATCATCTTCCAGCTATCCTCCTCCCCACCCCCCACCTTTTATTTTGGTGTCTTCCCCCTTACTTTCTCGTCTCGAAGCAGGGTCTTGCCCCAAAACATCAACTGTTCATTCATTTTCATAGATGCTGCCTGACCTGCTGAGTTTCTCCAGCATTTTGTGTGTCTGTTGCTCTGGATTTTCGAGCATCTGCAGAATCTCGTGTGTTGATGATTCCACTCCATCCCTTGGTCAAGAGCCCCTTTTGTTACATAATGGAGCACTAATTGACAGCAATTTTGATCTTCATGAGGCATGTCAGCAGAGCTCAATTCTGTGTACACATGTGAAATGTAGCCTGGTTGTTGGTTGTCTGTCTAGAGTGACACGTGCATAGTAGATAACATAGTTATTTATGCATAAAGTGCATAACATAGATTCACATGTACACTGATGTGCCCTCTTGGTGGCACAATGAATGGAACATTGTTCAGAATTTCATATGATGGTCAAAATGTCCTCAAAGAAAAACAGAGTTTGTGAACTTTATTTAAGCCACTTTACAAAACTCATTCTGTGCTACGTTATCTTTGTCAGTCCAACTAACTTGTGTAGAATGTTGATTTTTACACTGAAATTCAACATTCTTTCGCCCTTTCAGAATATTTGTTTTTTGCAGCCAGTAGTGTTAGTACATCTTTATCTTGGCATGAATAACTGATTAACAATTTTAAAGATATTTCTTAAGAATTTGTGAATGTATATCTTTCTTCAACTTACTTATGTTTTGCAATTAACATTTAGCGTTGAATTCAATCTTATCCTATAGTTTATTTCACAATGTTAGTGGTAGACAAGCTGCCTGTTAGTTATTGATAATCGTGTAACTGGGAGGGAATTTCGTGCAATGAGGAAAGAGGTGTTGTATTTGCATTTTAGGGCTGCAAAGTATATTATTGGTCTAAACCAGAAAGTTATTATGAATTGTGTTAACAAATAGCAATTTCACTTATTTAAATATTAAATCAAGCTAAGTCCAATGAACAGTTTATGTGTGTGGACTGTAGTATGTGGGAATTTGTGGGCAGCAAGATGTTTCAAAGAAACATTTCTGCTGGAGATGTTTCTAGCTCAGAGTTGTTGGGCTGCAGTGTTATTTGCGACACCCTGATAAGTAAAGTTGGGAAAGAGTATCATGAACATTTTATCCGGAATGCAGTCACATTGGGGACTGCTTTAGACCATGATACCATAAGATATAGGAGGTGAGTCAGGCCATTTGGCCCATCAAATCTACTCTGCCATTTCATTGTGGCTGATACAATATTCCCTCTCAGCCCCAATCTCCTGCCTCCTCTCAGTTTCCCTTCCTTCTTTGACAAATCAAGTCAAGTCAAGTCAAGTCATTTTTTATTGTCATTTCAACCATAACTGCTGGTACAGTACTGAGAAAAAACGAGTCAACTTTTTCAGGACATGGTGCTACATGAAACAATACAAAAACTACACTAAACGACGTAAAAACAACACAGAAAAATTACACTAGACTACAGACCTACCCAAGACTACATAAAGTGCACAAAACAGTGCAGGCAGTACAATAAATAATAAACAAGACAATAGGCACAGTAGAAGGCAGTACGTTAGTGTCAGTCCATACTCTGGGTATTGAGGAGTGTGATGGCTTGGGGGAAGAAACTGTTACATAGTCTGGTCGTGAGAGCCCGAATGCTTCGGTGCCTTTTCCCAGATGGCAGGAGGGAGAAGAGTTTGTATGAGGGATGTGTGGGGTCCTACATAATGCTGTTTGCTTTGCGGATGCAGCATGTAATGTAAATGTCTGTAATGGCGGGAAGAGAGACCCCGATGATCTTCTCAGCTGACCTCACTATCCGCTGCAGGGTCTTGCGATCTGAGATGGTGCAATTTCCAAACCAGGCAGTGATGCAGCTGCTCAGGATGCTCTCAATACAACCCCTGTAGAATGTGATGAGGATGGGGGGGGTGGGAGATGGACTTTCCTCAGCCTTCACAGAAAGTAGAGATGCTGCTGGGCTTTCTTTGCTATGGAGCTGGTGTTGAGGGACCAGGTGAGATTCTCCACCAGGTGTACACCAAGAAATTTGGTGCTCTGAACGATCTCTACCGAGGAGCCGTCGATGTTCAGTGGAGAGTGGTCTCTCTGTGCCCTCCTGAAGTCAATAGATAGATAGATAGATAGATAGATAGATACTTTATTCATCCCCATGGGGAAATTCAACTTTTTTTCCAATGTCCCATACACTTGTTGTAGCAAAACTAATTACATACAATACTTAACTCAGTAAAAAAATATGATATGCATCTAAATCACCGTCTCAAAAAGCATTAATAATAGCTTTTAAAAAGTTCTTAAGTCCTGGCGGTAGAATTGTAAAGCCTAATGGCATTGGGGAGTATTGACCTCTTCATCCTGTCTGAGGAGCATTGCATCGATAGTAACCTGTCACTGAAACTGCTTCTCTGTCTCTGGATGGTGCTATGTAGAGGATGTTCAGAGTTATCCATAATTGACCGTAGCCTACTCAGCGCCCTTCGCTCAGCTACCGATGTTAAACTCTCCAGTACTTTGCCCATGACAGAGCCCGCCTTCCTTACCAGCTTATTAAGACGTGAGGCGTCCCTCTTCTTAATGCTTCCTCCCCAACACGCCACCACAAAGAAGAGGGCGCTTTCCACAACTGACCTATAGAACATCTTCAGCATCTCACTACAGACATTGAATGACGCCAACCTTCTTAGGAAGTACATTCGACTCTGTGCCTTCCTGCACAAGGCATCTGTGTTGGCAGTCCAGTCAAGCTTCTCGTCTAACTGTACTCCCAGATACTTGTAGGTCTTAACCTGCTCCACACGTTCTCCATTAATGATCACTGGCTCCATATGGGGCCTAGATCTCCTAAAGTCCACCACCATCTCCTTGGTCTTGGTGATATTGAGACGCAGGTAGTTTGAGTTGCACCACATCACAAAGTCCTGTATCAGTTTCCTATACTCCTCTTTTGTTAACCATCTCTTTTGTTTTGTTCACATTCAGAGACAGGCTGGCTCTGCACCAGTCCATTAGCCGCTGCACCTCCTCTTTGTAAGCTGACTCATCGTTCTTGCTGATGAGACCCACCATGGTCGTGTCATCGGCGAACTTGATGATATGGTTCGAGCTGTGTGTTGCAGCAGTCGTGGGACAGCAGAGTGAACAGCAGTGGACTGAGCACACAGCCCTGAGGAATCAATCAACTTCTACCTTAAATATGCATAAAGTCTTGGCCTCCACAGCTGCCTGTGGCAAAGAATTACATGGATTCACCACTCTCTGGCTAAAGAAATTCCTCCTTATCTCCATTCTAAAAGGACACCCCTCTATTCTGAAGTTGTGTCTTCTGGTCTTAGACTCTCCCACCATAGGAAACATCCTCTCCACATCCACTCTATCAAGGCCTTTCACTATTCAATAGGTTTCAATTAGGTCACCCTTCATTCTTCTGAATTCTAGTGAATACAAGTCCAAAGCCATCAAACGCTCTTCATATGACAAGTCATTCAATCCTGGAATCGTTTTTGTGAACCTCCTTTCTTGAGCACTTCTGCTCCATCTACAAAAAGTGGAATTTCCCAATGTCCAACTATTTTCATTCTTATCCCCATTCCAGTTTCAACATGTCAGTCAATGGCCTCCTCTTCTGCCATGATGAGGCCACTCCAATCTGATCACATGAACATCGATTTCTCATTCCAGCAATTTTTTCCTCGCCCCCTTCCCTCTTCTTCTGTTCCCCATTTTGGCGTTATAACTTCTCCTCATCTGCCTATCACTTCCCCCTGGTGCCCCTCCTCCTCCTCTTTCTCCCATATTCCATTCTCCTCTCTTATCAGATCCTTTCTTCTCCAGCCCTTTACATTTTCCATCTATCACCTCCCAATTCTTACTTTACCCCCCCCCCCCCACCCACTTGGCTTCACATATCACCTTCTAGCTTGTCCTCCTTCCCCTCACCCACCTTCTTATTCTGGCATCATCCCCTTCGTCTCCAATCCTATTGAAGGGTCTCATCCTGAAATGTCGACTGTTAATTCCTTTCCATAAGATATTGGCTTCCTCCAGCATTTTGCATGTCTACCTCTGACATACTCCCAGTGCTTTCATCCCATCACCTTCAGGTTATGTCCTCTCATGTTAGCAATTGTCACCTGGGAAAAAGGAGCTGGCTGTCCACTCTGTCTATGACTCTTATCATCTCAACCTCTATCATGTCACTTCTCCTGCTCCTCCTTCTGTGATTTTTTTTTTGATGTTTTGGGCAGAGCAATTGCTGTACCAAACTGTGCTGAATCCAGATAGGATGCTTTCTGTGGTGGAGAATTAAGAATGCCATCTGTTTGGATTGACTGTGATCCAATGAAATGTCTTTTTACCCCATCTATTCCCCAATTTCTCACTCACCCCACTTCATTGTAACATATTGTTTAGTTGGACAAAATTTCTGTGCCCACAAAGCACGTGCTAGGAGGCTTTTGTTTAAATTGGTGCAGAGAAAGAGGGATTCAGAATGTTTTTTTATCATAGAATATACCTAAGTGTTTTTTGTCTTAAATCCTCTTCCTCCACAATCTTTACTGCATAACCAACTCTGCACCGAATATGATTATTTCTATATTTCCATTGCACTAATGAATACTGCTTTTGAATCTTTTACTGAGGAATTGTTGTTGTGTACTTCAGTGAAGGATCTTTTGCTCAGTCTAGATCACATGTTATTTTATAATACCATTATAAGATAATTTGCATTTATAGCTGTTATTTTATGGTCCCAATATAAAGAGCGAATTTGCATTTACAACTGCCAAGGCACAGCATAGATCACTGCAGTTAGTAATGGTGCCTCTTATGTCCTTGGAACATTCGAAAGTGCTTTTCAGCTAATGGGTGTACTTTTGAAGTATAATCACCATCCTAATAGAACATAAAATGCTTTAAGATTGTTCACACACACAGCACTTACCAAAATGAACATGCCACAAACATTCTTATCGTTGTCTATTCTTTGGAACAGTCTAGAGGTGAAATAGGTTGAATATTAAGAAAAAACACAGTTCTTGTCATCCAGAATATAATGCCTGTTTCCTGCTGCTTCAGTGTTGTCTGCCTTGCTTCCTTTGGTTTAGTTCAGTATTTTAACCCTTTCTTCCACTAACTTGCTCTTTGTCTCTGTTGTAGGCTAACTTGAAAAAAAAATCACACTGTCTACAAAGGTTAATGATGAGAATCTGGGTAGGTGCATGGTTTAAGTTGATGTTATGGCTTGTTATATTAAGACCAAAGGGCACTCAATTGTGTGCAACAACACCTATAAAGGCACAGCAGTTTGGTAAACTGCCTCCAGGAATAGAACCAATCTGAGCCTGTAGTTGTAAAGCACATTTTAGTTGTAGTCTTTCAAGTTAATCGACGTCATTTCAGACACTTGCCCAGATGTTTCAAATTCAAAATATATCATAATAGCCTAGCCCAATAGCCGAGAAACCTTTTGCCATGTACTTAAACTCGTGCTGTTGGTTTATCTGAAATGCCTGCAAGCTGTGAGCTACCTGCTGCTTCTGCTCACATTGCAGGAAGTACAGTATTTAGGCAGGATTGTGCCTGTGTTTTCTGCTTGACCTTGGCTTGGTTCTTTCACAATTATTGAAATATCTTCTCTTAGTTATATACTGTATCTATCTGGAAAGTTAGAAACAATTTTGTGAATGTTTGCTGTTACAGTTGTTAATCTTTTCTGTTTATTCTTGTATATGTGTGATAATAGTGACTATTTTGAGACAGACATTTCTTGTCTTACACCTCATGTTTTTCTTGCTTCTCACTGGTCCTGCCTCCTCCACAATGAGGTTCTTTTCCATAGGCATTGAATATTTCGCTCCTTGATGATGGCGCCTGATTGGCAACACTATCATTAGAAACCTTAGCGGCAAGTTTTTTCACACAGTGAGTGGTCAGTATATTCAAGTTCATTTATTATTAAAGAATATATGAATTACACAACTTGAGATTTGCTTGCTCACAGGTAGCCACAAAGCAAGAAGCCTGAAAGACTTTAGGCCAATTAAAGAAAAAAAGAGAATAAAATTTAAAAAAAATAAAAGACCAGTGCTAGATGTGCAAGAGAAAGTAAAAAAGTACAAATCATGCAAACAATTGAAGTGAACAACAGCATTCATTCTGAAACAAAATTGAGTCCTCAGATCTGAACTCCAGAGCAGCTGGAGTAGGCCCAAAGCCTTGCTTATCAGTTCATCATATTAGCAGGCATGGAGCACAGCAGCCAGGGCAATCTTCATAGCCTCAGCACCATGGAAATGACCATCATGGAAAACAAGCAGAACTGGCTCTCGTCCCGGTCTTTTCAGTCTATCTGGGCCAACTTTGAAATTGACCTAAAATGGAGCTGCGAAAGGCTCCAGTGCCCTGGAGAGATGAGTGAAGATCACGGAGAGTGAGCAAAATTGGCTCTCAGCCTCCAATCTGGTCTAAACATTGAATCGGACCCTGCACTAGGACCCGACTACAAAAGGGTCTGGGCCTAAACCACACCGCCCAGCAATTTGCTATGGGCTCAGATATCACCGCTCTCAAGTTTTTCAATCAGCTTGGCACCCAGAGCGGTCACTCCCAGACCAGCTGTATGGGCATCGGAACTCCACCTGCAATGATTCTGCAACACACCATCTCGGCTCATCCTCCAAGCTCACCTCCACATTGCTGGCCCCTTCACTATTTGCATCAATAATTTAACACAATTTACTTCAGGGAAGGTATTTTTAGTGAAATTTTTCATTGGATTTCCTAGCTGTTAGACTACCAGGAAGCTGTTACACACGCTTGGTAGCACCATCTTAACTGGAAAGAACGAATTTTAAAGATCTTTAAAAGATTTACTTTATTTGTCACATGTACATCAAAAATACAGTGAAATGTGTCATTTGCGTCAATGACCAACATAGTCTGAGGATGTCCTGGGTACAGCCCCCAAGCATTACCACACTTCTGGTGCCAACATTGTATGCCCACGACTTATTAACCCTGACTGTACGTCGAGAATGTGGGACACGCGGTCATGGGAAGAAAATGCAAACTCCTCCAGACAGCGAGAGGAATTGAACCCTGATTGGTAATCACTGCCTGTGTAAAGTATTGCACTAGCTGTTGTTACGTTCCCCGTAACTGGGTGACTTACCAGCAGAGATAGAGAGGTCCGCTGAAGTCTGATGGTACTATTTTCAAATGTTTTTATTTATAAAGGGGCACAAACGTATGGTTAATACAAAACATTCAGATCATATACGTCGTCAATACTCAATCTAAAGCACAGGTATAGTAATAATCAATCAGAAATAAGCTCTATCGTTGTCTAGGGGATAATACTGAGTCCACTGGAAATATAAAAGTCACTCAGAAATCTGCAGGCTTTTCCGTTTGGGAACCGCTGGCATTTCACGTGTTGGAGAGAGAGATTGGTGAGAGAAAAGGGAACACTTGCCCGTTGTCTTTGCGAAGCAAATCCCTGTTGTTAGTTAAAAACGGTTTTTCCTTTGGTTTCAGCCACAGACTCCCGATCCGGAATCTAACGCACGTGGCTTCCTTCAAAATGGCTTCCCGCTCCGACAGGAAGCGCTATCGTGTCTTCTTAGCGTGTCTCCTTGGTGCGTCTGAGGGGCCGCCTCGGCAGCCCACCTTTTATCAGGACTTGCAGGGTTGTAGCTGTCAATCAGGGTGGGGTGAGGCAATCTCTCCTCATCTCCCAGCCCACGTTGCCCTGAGGGTTTGCACGTAACCCAGTCCCCATTCCACAAAGGTGTCTCCAAGAGACAATGGCCATGTCCGTGGCTTTTGTCTGGCTGAGAGGCCAGACCACATTCCAAACCTTAAGGCTTCTCTCTTATTTTCCTGAGTCCAATTCAGCACATCGCTCTCTCTCTTGCGATTCTCACAAAGGAGGGGGCTGGGGTCATAACACTGTTAATCTACTGTGCCAGAGGCTGAAACAGGTGTAGTAACAGGTACATGGATAGGAATGCTTTGGAGGGATAAGTACCAAATCATGTAACGGCACTAGCTTAGGTGGGAATCTTGGGTGGCATAGTTGGATTGGGTCAGGGGGGCTGCTTTCATACTGCATTACTCTATAAACCTAAAATACTGCATAACCACCTTCTCACAGACATCTTGGGGTGTGCAATAAGTGCTGGCCACCAAGATTTGCTTTTGTCGTTTGAGGCATCTGGATAAATGAATCTTGTGGGTGGGTGCTGAATTAGTACGCAGGCAGAGGAACCAGCAGCAGCAGAATTATCATGGCCCTGCAATTTTGAAGCTTTACAAAGGATACTGGCATTAATTGATAGAAAATTAACTCAGAGACATTTCATATTCCAATTAACTCCTCTGTCAACTTGACTCAAAGGGCAATAGGTTTGGATTGATTTTGCCATTTGCTTCTGCAGCAGTACTGTTGTAATTCTAGCAAAGATTTTTTATTGATTTGAAGTGGTATTGATACTAGAATATTTTCAGAGACAAATCAAACAAGGCAAGGTCAAGGGGAGAAAGCTTAACAACAACATTGCTTTGGTAACCATGACCAGAGGCTTGCTGTTTTAGGGTGTGTGAGACTAGGAAGAGAGGCTTTACTAAATTACAAAGCTCTGCCACAGCTGGAGATCGATGATCTCTGTCTTGATTTGTGGAGAGGCTGCATTCATTAGGGAAGAATGTGAGCTTTGGAAAAATGCGGCAGGGTAGTCAGCATCTACATATTACTTCTCGGGGTTTTAAGGTGTTTTCTTGACGGTTATCATACAGTTGATATAGTGTTGATCTCAACTTAAGACTTAGAAACACTAACAACAAACTTACCCCATAGAGGCAATTCAGCTCAACATTTTGATGCTAATGCTTCACTGGTGCCTCCTTTTATCCCAGTGCCTCTAATACTGTTATTTTTCTCTTCCTTGTTCTCATAGCTGTCTGTCTCCTTTACGCCGGTGAACCTCAGTGACAACTACTTTACATTAGCTGGTGGAAATTCCTCATTCCAACCACTCTGACTAAAATCAGTTATTCTGAGTTTCCCATTACATCTTATGCTGCCACTCCCATATAATCACCTCCACATTTTATTGTGTCCAACTGGTGGTAACCTCTTCTCCAGGTGTAATTGCAAAGAATGCACGACAGCGCCTTTACTTCCTCTGAAGGCTGCAGACATTCAGCATGACATGAAAAACCTTGACAAACTTTTATAGATGAGTAGTGGAGAGTGTACTGACTCTCCACTATGGGATGTATGGGAACACCAATGCCTTTGAACAGAAAATCCTACAAAGTGTAGTGGTTTGGCCCAGTATATAATGGGTAAAGCCCTCCGAACCATTGAGCATATTTACATGAAATACTGTTGTAGGAAAGCAGCATCCGTCATCAAAGATACTCACCACTCAGGCCATGCTCTTCTCTCACTGCTGCTATCAGGCAGAAGGTACAAGTGTTTCAGGGCTCGGACCACCAGATTCAAGAACAGTTACTACCCCTCAACCATCAGGCTCTTGAACAAAAGAAGATAATTAGATTCAATCTATTAAAATGTTCTAGCTACCAGTTATCTCACTTTAAGGACTCTTTATCTTGTTATTTCATGTTCTCGTTATTTATTGATATTTTGTTTGTTGTCTTCTATGCTCTTGCTCTTTTATTGATCTTGTTTGCAGTTCCTATCTATAGATCTGTTAAGAATGCCTGCATGGGAGAGAATCTCAGGGTTGTAAATTTTACTTTGAACTTTGAACTGTAGGTGTCTTCTCTCTTGACTTAAGTCTTCTCATGTTGAAGAAACAGTTGCAGAGTTAGTGAATCAAAAATAGGTTTAAAGGGAGATAGAACATAGAACATGAAAAATCTACAGCACATTACAGGCTCTTCGGCCCACAATGTTGTGCCGACCGTGTAACCTACTCTAGAAGCTGCTTAGAATTTTCCTACCACATAGCTCTCTATTTGGTGAGGTTTAACAGGAACCTGGGGGCAACTTTTTTTTTTCACTCAGTCTGTGTATGGAATGATCTGCCAGAGCAAGTAGTCGCGGCAGGTACAAAAACAACATTTAAAAGATATTTGGACAGAAATGTGGATAGGAAGGGTTTAGAATTTGGGTGCAAAACATAAGCAAATAGCACTAAATTAGATGGGCATCTTGAAGCACTGTTCCCATGCTATATTATGCTATACTGTTTGGTGTAATCCACAGTGCAACCCCTTGATCTTGATGAGCCCCCATGGGAATACCAACGCAGGTTTTACAGCACATGAGCTGGTGGTAGTGGAGGATTATGGGCCACGTTTTCCTGTAGAGAAGAAGGATTCTTTGTGACCCATGTATTTGGATATGGGGTCCTTGACAGAAGCTGATTGTGCATTTGGGGTTGAAATTGACTGTACACTGTTTTAAAATGAATATATTAACCAATACCAACAGACACATTCACCTAATCAAACTTGTTACATTAAACAAGTCCTTCAACTCCACTCACTTTTGTAGTGGACATTTCAAGCATTTTCAAAATTCTACGCATGAAAGATGGACTGACAAAGACAATGTAGCACAGAATTAGTTTTGTAAAGTGGCTTAAATAAAGTTCACAAACTCTGTTTTTCTTTGAGGACATTTTGACCATCATATGAAATTCTGAACAATGTTCCATTCATTGTGCCACCAAGAGGGCACCTCAGTGTACAGGTGAATCTATGTTATATATCTATGCACGTGTCACTCTAGATAGACAACCAACAACCAGGCTACATTTCACATGCGTGCACAGAATTGAGCTCTGCTAACATGCCCCACGAAGATCAAAATTGCTGTCAATTAGTGCTCCATTATGTAACAAAAGGGGCTCTTGACCAAGGGATGGAGTGGAATCATCAACACACGAGATTTTGCAGATGCTGGAAATCCAGAGCAACACACGCACAAAATGCTGGAGAAACTCAGCAGGTCAGGCAGCATCTATGAAAATGAATAAACAGTCGATGTTTTGGGGCGAGACCCTTCTTGAAAACTGGAAAGACAGGGGGAAGATGCCATTTGGTTTTTGTTTCTCTTTCTAATTAATCTATTAACAACTGGTTCTGTAAATATTAATATCACCTTTTGAAAGCCTGCCCTCACCCTATCAGTAATGTTAGCTTTGTCCTACCCAACTCCCCCCTACCCTCTGAACCCCTCAACAACATAAATCTAGCTGTTGTCTCTTGTCCCCAATACTGACATTAACTTAGATTCTCTTTCCATAGATGCTGCCTGATCTGCTGAGTTATTCCAGCAATTCTTGTTTTATTTTAAGTTTTTGGTGTCTGCAAGTTTAAAATGTTTTTATAATAGGTCTTAATATGGTTGCCTGAAATGGCATTGACTTTTTAGTTGGCTGCGCTCCCTTTGACATAGGATTCCAACCTTAGTCTGGATAAATTAATCTTAAAAGATGGAAGTGAAGCATGTGGGAAATGTGCATCTGAATGGTAATAAAGTTGAGAATAAATTACAGTGTAGTGATTGATTTCAGAAGGCAGCCCTGGGAGAGAATCCATTGTGTAGTACAACATGATCATTAGGAATTGGAAGGTGATGAGGAGAAATCGGGTAAAATGGTTTAAAATATTCCCTTTGTGTGGTTTATAAACATGTTGGGCATTGTAATGAATTGTGACAAAGACAATCACTTTTCCAGACACAAAAAACAGAAGCAGAAATAGGTCATTTGAGCCATTCAGTATGATCACGGTGTTGCTCCTCAATCTCAACACTGAATTCCTGCTCTCTCTCCCAATACCACTTACTGCCTTTTGTGTCTAGAAATTGATGCACTGTAAATCACTGATAATCTGGTATACAATCATTCAGAAATCTTGATCATCTGGGTCACTCACAAGTACACTAAGTTCTTCTTGGTCCGTAGACTTATGCAGTGAAAGCCCATAAATTTGCAAGTCTGGATGTGTATTACTGGGAGTATGGGCTAGATTGGCAGCCAGAGTAGAGCTTGGGTACCTCCATAGGTTTAAAGCTGGAGGTAGGGCTGAAATATACCAGCTGACACTCACCAGATACTGTTTCCCACACCCTTCAGACTACTGCATTCACTGGAAAGTGTACCATGCTACTGGGTAACATGCAGATAAAATTAAATGGAAAGTGTATTGGAGTTGTGGGAATGACATCCAATGGGAACTACCAAGTCATGAGGCCTCCAGTTTGTTAGGGTTTTATTGTGCACAAACCTTTGAGCCAGTTTACTGAATGATCATTCGTGGTATTAGTCCTGTATACCTGTTCATCAGAAGGATATCCCAGCCAATTAGAAGAGAAAGTGTAGAGTGGGCAGCATTATTGTTGGACAACTTGTAAACTAATTAGAACGACTTGAGGGCTCTCATGTCAGGTTTTGAACCTTGACCTCTGAGCTTGGTTACTGGCAGGTCAGCTAACCACAGAAGTTACACTTTGTGTTCCAAGCTGTCTGTCAGCTGATTCAGCCCATTCAACTTCTATCAACAGCTGCCTCATACGCTGCACGTCACACTGCCAGTGTGTAAGATTATTTTTGTTCTTTTATCTTTCCAGTGGCATGTTGCTGCTGGTTTCTGCATTTAAATCTCTGCAGTGAAGCAAGAATGGGCCATTCTCCTGGACTAATCATGAGCTGAAGTGCTGGAGGGCAAGAAGAGATTAATCAGTTTGATGACACTATTTTAAAGTCCCTCCAGAACTCTGTGGTAGGCTTCATTTTATTGTTCTTTTTAATTGATTTCTCTCCCTCCTGCATTATCTTTCTGCTTCCCTTCATTAAGACATCGGGTAATTGCCAGACACAAACGAGAAAATCTGCAGATGCTGCAAATCCAAGTAACACACACAGAATGCTGGAGGAACTCAGCAGGCCAGGCAGCATCTATGGAAAAGAGTACAGTTGATGTTTCGGGCCCAGGCCCTTCAGCAGGTCTCCAGTCTGATCTGCTGAGTTTCTTCAGCATCTTGGATAATTGCCAGAATTTGGATTCGTTGGTACACACTAATACTTTATTGGCATTCACCATCAGTGAGTCTAAACAACAAGTGACAATCAACTATTTAACTGCAATGGCAACAAAATCAACCTATCACTGTCTAGCAGAGCTGCAACTTGGCCACAGCTAGGTGGATTAGGGATGTGAAATGAGAGGGCATTTCTCTCCGTAGGGTAGTTGATGAAGAGTGTTGGAGAAGGGTATGTAGGAGTAGTGGTAGTAATGTGTTTTTTTTAACATCTTTTAATTTTTTGTGCTTGTGCACTGAAATTACGACAGACTGAGTTTCAAACCCAGGCTGCATTAGTCTACATACTTA
The DNA here is from genome assembly GCF_048418815.1 of Hemitrygon akajei. Taxonomy (NCBI): domain Eukaryota; kingdom Metazoa; phylum Chordata; class Chondrichthyes; order Myliobatiformes; family Dasyatidae; genus Hemitrygon; species Hemitrygon akajei. Next base: position 87,292,807 of record NC_133138.1, on the reverse strand, counting down.
AAATTACAACATACAGTAGACATGGTGTTATCTGGCTGATGCACAGTGTTAGATTTACGCCACACGTACTGCTAAAAGGCTTATCCTTGCCTGTAAAGACTTTGCAAAGTGTCACTTGGAAGATATTGTAAAGATGTGGAAGAAGGTATTGTGGTTGGATGAGACTAAAGTGGAACTTTGTTGTTTCAACACTAAGCAGCACGTGTGGTATAAATCTAATACTGTGCAACAGCCAGGTAATGCCATCCCTACTGTTAAGTGTGGTGGAAGTAGCATTGTGCTGTGGGGATGTTTTTCAGCAGCAGGGAGTGGAAATCTGGTCAGGATTGATGGGAAGATGAATGCTGCTAAATACAGAGAGATCCTGGATAAAAACCTGCTCGCCTCTGCCAGAAAGCTGAAACTGGGGAGGAAGTTAATCTCTTAGCAGGACAATGAGCCAAAGTACACTGCCAGATCAACAATGGGGTGGCTTCAAATGAAAAAAAATTGATGTCCTTGAGTGGCCCAGTCAGAGTCCTGTCCTTAGCCCGAACGAGCATCTCTAGCAAAACCTCAAATCTGAAGTGTCCACCGCTGCTCTGCAACAAATCTGGCACAGCTTAACCAAACTAGCAAGGAGGAATGGGCAAATTGTGCGCATTCCTCTCCATCATATTGTGCAAAACTGATAGAGATTTATCCTAAAAGACCACTGGCTGCAATAGTTACAGGAGGTGCTTCAACAAAGTACTGGACAAAGGGGGATGAATACTTTTGAACTGCTGACATATCAGTTATTGAATTTTTAGTTTTTCATTCTTTACAATTTCCCCAATTTTTTGGCTCCACTGTGGAAAAGAAGCAGCATGTGATTCACAAATAAAAGTTCTCAGGTAAATTGATAATAATCACTGGTTGTAATGCTCATTTATGTGAACAAAGAGCTGGAGACTGAATACTTATAAAGGCACTGTATAAGAGACCCATGGAGTGTGAAAATATTTTCATGTCTGTTAGGATTCAGCCCCGCATCTCTACTGAGCTATTTAATCTTAAAATAGATGCCAATGAGGATATTGCTGGTCAATTGTCTGTTGTTTGTTGCATTAGGTGTGAATAGGTGGGTGGGGCTCCACATGGTTACATAGATGTGCAGACGAAAAGTAGCCTCAGACTTAACCCAAACCATGCTCCTGCATGAATCAGCTACTTCAGGAGAAATAATGGGTTTATGTAATTTATGCCCTTGAGATTTTACCAAACATTTCACAACTTGTGCAATGCTTTCTAAGTATCTGTTCTGATGTGAGAAATACAGAACTGTTTGCAGGCAGTCGTTGTTCACAGACAGGAAAGTAATGATGACCACATTTAGTGATGTAAGGCATATATGTCAAACTCAAGGCCCGCGGGCCAAATCCGGCCCGCGAGATAATATCTAATTACTATTAAAGCTGGCCCCAGTAATCGAAGCGCCTATGGCGTATGATATGGCTAATGCTGAGTTTATTCAGGTACCAGGTTTTCAGGGTTTTTAGTGTTTATTCGGCAGTCTTGCTCGGCAGTCTTCTTCATAAGAAAAGGAATTTGTAAAGTGAAACACTTTGTAGTTATAGCAGAGACTGAGACACATGAGAGCAGGCTGAAAAAACAGAGGCAATGAAAGCTGTGTTCGCACGCGTCCGACTGATCCGGCCCGCATGAAGCTGCATTTTGCTCAATCCGGCCCGTGACCTAAAATGAGTTTGACACCCCTGAGTAAGGGATCAGTTGATTCTCTCTCTCTCCCCTGCTCCCTCTTCCTCCCCATCCCCATGCTCTCCCTTCTGCTCAACCGCCCTCTCTCTCTATCTCTCTCTCCCCTCTCTCTTTCACTCTTACACTATTTCCTTCACCCTCTCTCACAGTCTCACTCTCTTTTTCACACACACACACAATAAATAACATCACTCTCAGAAATAGAAACTCTCAGCACCTTTGAACAGTACTTGGCTGTGGACTGGAAAGATCCTACCCTCCAGGACTACACACCCAGTAATGGAGGGTGTGTTATGGAATCATGCTGCAGACAGACACTTCAACCCATATGGCCAACGCTGACAAAGATTCCTCTCTAGGTTAGTCCCATTTGTCCATGTTTGGCCCCTAGTGTTGGATTCATAAGTACACATTAATACTTTGCTAAGTTAAAAGGCAGGACCCCAGGGTTGTGATTTTAGGATTACTACACATGCCATGTGCTAATGAGGCCAGAACTAGGAAGATTATACAGTTTAATATGTGGTTAAGGAGTTGGTGTAGGAGGGAGGCTACAAGATTTTTGAATTATTGGGCTCTCTTCTAGGGAAGGTGGGACCTGTACGGAAGGGATGGTTTGCACCTGAATTGGAGGGGGATTAATATTCTACTGGGAAGGTTTGTTATTGCTGCATGGTGGGGTTTAAACTAGAGTTGCAGGGGGATGGGGACTAGAGTGCCAGAACAGTTAGTGGAGAGGTTGTTGAGGCAGATGTTGGTAAGACTTCAGACAAAGTTAGGAATCAAAGGGTTGAGCTTGGTGCGACTAGTGTCCTGAGTTGCCTATATTTAAATGCAAGAAGTATCGTAGGAAAGGTGGAGAGTAGTGCAGAAGATGAGGTAGCTGGTTTACATACAGAGGCAATGTGTAGTGAGGAGAGGCTGTTGATAGGGCAAAATTACAGTCAACAGGATGATTTGCAATGAAAAAGGCAGACAAAATTGAAAAGGGTGAATACAGGACTGAAGGTGTTGTATCTGAATGCCCGTAATATACGAAATAAGGTAGATGATCTTGCAGCACAGTTACAGACTGGCAGGTATGATGTTGTAGCCATCACTGAATCATCACTGCATGATTACAGCTAAGACCTTAATGTTCAGGGGTACATGTATCAAAAGAATAGGTAGGAAGGCAGAAAGGGTGTTGTTGCCCTGTTGGTAAAAAAACAAACCTTTAGAAAGAGGTGACATAGGGCCAGAAAGGTGTTAAGTCAATGTGGATAGAGTGAAGGAACTGCAATTGTAAAAAGACCCCGATGGGAGTTGTATACATACCCCCAAACAGTAGTAAGGACGTGGCCTACAAATTACAATGGGAGATGGAAAATGCATGCCAAAAGGGCAATGTTACAATAGTTCAATATGCAGGTAGATTGTGAAAATCAGGTTGGTGTTGGATTCCAGGAGGGGGAATTTCTAGAGTATCTACAAGATGGCTTTTTAGAGCAGCTCATGGTTGAGCCTGCTAGAGGATCAGTTATTCTGGATTGGGTGTTGTGCAATGACGCAGAATTGATTAGAAGCTTAATGTAAATGAACCCTGTGGAGAAAGTGACCATAATATGAACGAATTCACCCTGAAATTTACGAGGAAGAAGCTAAAGTCAGATATATCAGTATTACAGTGAAGTAAAGGGAATTACAGAGGCATGAGAGAGAAGTCGGCCAGAATCAATCAGAAGAGTACACTGGCAGGGATGATGGCAGAGCAGCAATGACTGGAATTTCTGTAAGTAATTTGGAAGGTTCAAGATATATACATCCCAAAGAGGAAGAAGTATTGTAACAGCAAGATGACACAACTATGGTTAACAAGAGAAGTCAAAGCCAACACAAAAGCCAAGGAGAGGGCATATAAGGCATATAATAGAGCAAAATCAGTGGGAAGTTAGAGAATTGGGAAGGTTTTAAAAAACAACAGAAGGCAACTAAAAAGTTATTAAGTAAGTAAAGATTTCTTCAGATACAGAGTATAAAAGAAAGACAAGAGTGGATATTGGACCATTGGAAAATGATGCTGGTGTGGTGGTATTGGGCAAGACCAGACAAACTGAATAAATATTTTTCATCAGCCTTCACTGTGGAAGATGCTAGCAGTATGGTGGAAGTTTCAGGTGTTGGGGACATGAAGTGTATGAAGTTACCATAACTAGAAAGAAGGTTCTTGGGGAACTGAAAGGTCTGATGGTAGATAAATCACCTGGACCAGATGGTGTACACATCAAAGTCCTGACAGAGGAGGGCGAAGAGATCATAGAAGCATCAGTAATGATCTTTCAAGAATCAATAGATTCTGGATTGGTTCTAGAAGACTGGAAAATTGTAAATGTCACTCCACCTTAAAGAAGGGAGAGAGACAGAAGAAAGGAAATTATAGGCCAGAGTGGTTGGGAACATGTTGGAGTTGATTATTAAGGATGAGGTCTCAGAGTACCTGGAGGCACATGACAAAATAGGCCATAGTCTGTATGGACTCCCCAATAGAAAATCTTGCCTGACAAATCTGTTGGAATTCTTTGAATAAGTATCAAGCAGGATAGACAAAGGGTAATTGATTGACGTTGTCTACTTGGATTTTCAGAAAGTCTTTGACAAGGTGCCACACATGAGGCTGCTTAACAAGCTACAAGCCCATGGTATTACAGGGAATTTTCTAACATGAATAAAGCAGTGGCTGATTGGCAGGAGGCAGGTGGGAATAACACAAGCCTTTTCTGACTGGCTGCCTGTGTTCCATAGGGTTCTGTGTTGGGACTGATTCTTCTTATGTTATATGTCAATGATTTGGATGATGGAATTGATGGCTTTGTTGCAAAATTTTCAGGTGGTATGAAGGTAGATGGAGGGGCAAGTAGTTTTGAGGAAGTACAGAGGCTATAGAAGGACTTGGACAGATTAGGAGAATGGGCAATTAAATGGCAAATGGAATAAAGTGTATGGTCATGCATTTTGGTAGAAGAAATGAAAGGATTGACTATTTTCTGAAAAGGAAAGAAAATAAGGTGCAAAGAGACCTGGGAGTCCTTGTGCAGAATTCCCTGAAGGTTAATTTACAGCTTGAGTCTGTGGTGAGGAAGGCAAATACAATGTTAGCATTCGTTTCAAGAGGACTAGAATATAAAAGCAAGGATGTAATGTTGAAACTTTATAAAGCACTAGTGAGGCCTCACTTGAAGTCTTGTGAGCAGGCTTGGGCTCCTTATCTTAGAAAGGATGTTGTGAAACTCCGAGTTCACAAAAATTATTCCAGGTTTGAATGGCTTGTCATATGAAGAGTGTTTAATGGCACTGGGCCTGTATTTACTAGAATTCAGAAGAATACGTGGTGACCTAATTGAAACCTATCAAATGGTGAAAGGCCTTGATAGAGTGGATGTGGAGAGGATGTTTCTTATGCTGGGAATGTCTAGGACCAGAGATCACAGCCTCAGAACAGAGGGGCGTATTTTTAGATGAGGAGGAATTTTTTAAATCTGAGAGTGGTGAATCTGTGGAATGCTTTGCCACAGGCAGCTGTTGAGGCGAAGTCTTCCTGTATATTTAAGGCAGAGGTTGATAGACTCTTGATTCATTAGGACATGAAGGGATACGGCAAGGAGACAGGAGATTGGGGCTGAGGGGAAGATTGGATTAGCCATTTGAAATGGCGGTGCAGACTCGATGGGCCAAGTGGCCTAATTCTGCTCTTATATCCATGGTGTTATGATCTTTATTAACCTGGCCTTCACCATCAATGAGTCTAAACAATGAGCGACAATCAGATATTTGACTGCAATGGCAACAAAATCAAACTATCACCACCTAAGATTCACAGCTGGGTGGATTAGGGATGTAAACTGAGGGGCCATCCTCAACCTAGAGTTGCAGCAAGCACGTTTCCAGATCCCGCTCACTCTGCACTGGTGTGCCACAGGACCACGTTTCCAGATCCCGCTCACTCTGCACTGGTGTACCACGGGACCACGTTTCCAGATCCCGCTCACTCTGCACTGGTGTGCCACAGGACCACGTTTCCAGATCCCGCTCACTCTGCACTGGTGTGCCACAGGACCACGTTTCCAGATCCCGCTCACTCTGCACTGGTGTGCCACAGGACCACGTTTCCAGATCCCGCTCACTCTGCACTGGTGTGCCACAGGAGCACATTTCCAGGTCCCGCTCACTCTGCACTGGTGTGCCACAGGACCACGTTTCCAGATCCCGCTCACTCTGCACTGGTGTGCCACAGGAGCACGTTTCCAGGTCCCGCTCACTCTGCACTGGTGTGCCACAGGAGCACGTTTCCAGATCCCGCTCACTCTGCACTGGTGTGCCACAGGACCACGTTTCCAGATCCCGCTCACTCTGCACTGGTGTGCCACAGGACTGTGTTCTCTCCTCTCTGTGATTTCCTCTACACACCAGTGACTGCATCTCCAGTGTATGTTTCATTAAAATAGATTCTCCTCCAGTAGTTTTGAGGACAGTACTGCCGATAAAGTTTGCAGAGAATACAAATGTCATAGAGTTAATCACCAGAGACGATGAATCCACAAACCACTAGGAAATAAACAAGCTGGTGTTCTGGTCCAATCACAACAACTAGCATCTGAATGCCCTCAACGCCATGGAGATGCATGCCATCATCAAGAGAAACGTGTCTCCTCTCCACCCACTCATCATCAACAACTCTACAGTCAGTACCATTTTAATATTCAGCTTTCTGGGCAACAGTATTTTGCAGCACCACATGTGGGACAACCATCTCCTTCATTAACAGAAATGCTCAGCAGAGGATGTACGTCTTGTGACAGGTGGTAAAATTCCAACTTCCCCAGAACACACTGGTGCAATTCTACATTGCATTTTTATATCAGCCATTACTGAAGAAGGGTCTCAACAGTCAAAACGTCGACTGTTTACTCATTTCCATGGATGCTGCCTGACTCCAGCATTTTGTGCACATTGCTTTAGATTTCCAGCACCTACTGATTTTCTCGTGTTTATGATTTATCAGCCAATACTATCTGATTTGGTGCAGCATCCTCTCACAATTTAGTAAAACTACAGTGAAATGTCAGGTTAGCAGAAAAGCTCATTGGCTGCAGTGTACCATCGTTGCAGAGCTTGTACTGTATGTGTTTATTACAAAGAAACAGGCAGGAAAATCATTACCAACACTATCCACCCTTCAAACTGCCTTTTCCAAAAGCTCCCTTTGGGAAAGTGTTGTAAGACTATCAAAATAGAAACAACGAAAACCTGCAGCACAATACAGGCCCTTCGGCCCACAATGCTGTGCCGAACATGTACTTACTTAGAAATTACCTAGGTTACCCATAGCGCTCTATTTTTCTAAGCTCCATGTACCTATCAGGAGTCTCTTAAAAGAGCCTGTTGTATCCACCTCCACCACTATCGCCGGCAGCCCATTCCACGCACTCACCACTATCTGCGTAAAAACTTACCCTTGACATCTCCTCTGTACCTACTTCCAAGCACCTTAAAACTATGCCCTCTCATGTTAGCCATTTCAGCCCTGGGAAAAATCCTCTGACTATCCACATGATCAATGCCTTTCATTATCTTATGCACCTCTATCAGGTCACCTCTCATCCTCCGTCACTCCAAGGAGAAAAGGCCGAGTTCACTCAATCTGTTCTCATAAGGCATGCTTCCCAATCCAGGCAGCATCCTTGTAAATCTCCTCTGCACCCTTTCTATGGTTTCCACATCCTTCCTGTAGTCAGGTGACCAGAACTGAGCACAGTACTCCAAGTGGAGCCAGACCAGGGTCCTCTATAGCTGAAACATGACTTCTCGGCTCTTAAACTCAATCCCATGGTTGATGAAGGCCAATACACCATATGCCTTCTTAACTACACAGTCAACTTGCGCAGTAGCTTTGAGCGTCCTATGGACTCGGACCCCAAGATCCCACTGATCTTCCACAATGCCAGGAGTCTTACTATTAATACTATATTCTGCCGTTGTATTTGACCTACCAAAATGAACCACCTCACACTTACCTGGGTTGAACTCCATCTGCCACTTCTCAGCCCAGTTTTGCATGCTATCAATGTCCTGCTGTAACCTCTGACAGCCCTCCACACTAACCACAACACCCCCAACCTTTGTGTCATCAACAAGTTTACTAACCCATTCCTCCACTTCCTCATCCAGGATCATTTATAAAAATCATGAAGAGAAGGGGTCCCAGAACAGATCCCTGAGGCACACCACGGGTCACCAACCTCCATGCAGAATATGACCTGTCTACAACCATTCTTTGCCTTCTGTGGGCAAGCCAATTCTGGATCTCAAAGCAATGTCCCCTTGGATCCCATGCCTCTTTACTTTCTCAATAAGCTTTTAAAATTTCACACCATTTTAAAAGTCTTTTCTCCCAGGCAGTTAACCTGATCAAGCATTCTAGTTAGCCTCCCCCGCTCCATCCCCTATCTATTACCCCGGTCACGGCACTGCGCTGTAAGCACTTTAAACCACATTCTATAATGCTGCCTACGTTGGAAATACATGCTGGTATTAAGTATGTGTGCACATTTTCCTCCATATCCAAATTTTAACCTCTAATGTATTTTGAGATAATTCTTTATTCATTGTAATTTGTAAATGTTGTTGTCTTTGTTGCATATTGCACCAACATACCACAGCAAATTCCAAATACATGCTGATCCTTGGTCCTCGATCACATCCTGCTAACGCTTTCCTATCCATGTACCTGTCAGTGTATCTTTTAAATATTGTTAATATCTCTGTCTCAGCCACTTTCTCTAGCAGCTCATTCCATACAATGACCATCCTCTGGATGAAAAAAATTTCCATTCTATCTCTTTCCTCTTACCTTAAACCTATGCCCCTAGTTCTTGATTTCCTAACCCTGGGGAAAAGACTGCATTCATCCTGGGTGCACCTCATGATCTTATACACTCCTATAAGATGAGTCCTTATTCCTCTACACTCCAGTGAAAGAAGTCCCCACCTGCTCAACCTGTCTCCATAATTCAGTCCTTCGAGTTCTGGAAGCACTCTCAAGAATCTCCTCTGCACTCTTACCAGTTGAATGCAATCCTTCCTATAGACGGTGACCAAACTGATCACAGCACTCCAAATGTAGCCTCTCCAATGTCCTGCATAATTGCAACATAATATTCCAATTTTATGTACTCAATGTCTTTGGGATTAGGTTGGATCGTACTGTTTTTGAGCAACATAGATGCTATGGGCTTATTTGTCTTTTTTCAGTTTTAATCATTCTATATTCCAACATGAGATGGTGCTGTTGGCAAAAGGAGAGAAGATGTTGGTGCAGTGTCAGATATAAGGCCGGGCCACAGAGACATCATTGAGGTGCAGCAACCAAAAGTGGGTATAATAGCAAGCTGTCCGACCACTTAACTGTGCGTCTCTAGCTGCCATAACTTTATAGACTTGAGAAGAACAGGAGAATTGTTCATTGCTCTGTTGACCTAGATGAAGAGGGTTTGTGAATATATGAAAAGAGGAGATATCAGGTCCATTGAATCCTTCAAAAAATGGTAGAAAATGATCTGAATCATTGTGGCTTTAAAACCCAGCTTCTGATGCCTAAGGGCAATGTTGCACTTCTTCAAGTCTGTCACTCTTTGCATCTGAATAAGGCAACAAAACCGACCGATTTTACTGAAGACTATGCCTGGAGAGAGGAAGGCTGGTCATTATGTGCCTGTGTTCATGTGTAGTTGTCTAATGTTGGAGTTGGGAAATTAATAACAAGAAGCAAATTGTTCCTCCTCAGGTCCCAGTGTCAGTGTAAATTAACACGATCACTGTAACTCCTCCTCAGGTCCCAGTGTCTGTGTGAATTAACACGATCACTGTAACTGCTCCTCAGGTCCCAGTGTCTGTGTAAATTGACACTATTAATGTAGTTCCTGCTCAGGTCCCAGTGTCAGTGTAAATTAACACAATCAATGTAACTCCTCCTCAGTTCCCAATGCCAGTGTAAATTAACACAATCACTGCCCTCTGTGACAAAATGTCATTAATTTCAGGAAGTGAGTGCTGCACGTGCTCTTGACTTCATTAACTGTACTAAGTTTCCAGTTCTTAGGAGTGAACATCAGCAGTAGCCTGTCCAGGTCTAACCATGTTAACACCATGGTCAAGAAATCTCAACAATTTTATTACATTTTTTTCAATGCACATTAGAAGGCATCATATCTGGAATCATAATAGCTTGGTATGGTACCTGTTCTGCCCGTGACCACAAGAGACTGCAGGGAGTTGTGGACACAGCTCAGCACCTGACAGAAACCAGCCAAGCTTTGGCTGCCTCACTCGCTCAGACGTTCTCCCTTCTATCCTCTCCCATCAGGCATAAGATACAAAAGACGAAAATCACGAGAGTTGGCTCAGTGACAGCATGTACTCCAGTGTTTAAGACTGTTTCTTAGAATGATAAGATGGACTTGACCTCAGAATCTATTTGTTATCATCTTCCACCTTATTGTCAAGCTGCACTACATTTTCCCTGTAACCGTAACACTTTATTCTACATTGTGTTATTATTGTACTACCTCAATGCACTGTGCAATGATTTGATCTGTATGAATAGTAAAGGTTTTCAGTGTACCTCAGTAAATAAACCAATAATAAACCAATTTCTATTCTTCTGTTCACTTCAGAAACAGCACAGCACCAAAAGCAGGAGAAGCATTACACAAAGTTGACCGCCTGCTCCACTTGACATTTTAGGGCTCGCTCATCTGATGAAAAACTGTTTGAAAGATATCTGCTAACAGCAGCCAAATAACTTGCATAGTTTTGTAACCTGGAGGAATCCCGTACAACTGTGGGGAAAGCATGCAAACAGCAGCTGAGGTCAGGAATGAACCTGCATCTCTGGCATTGGGAGGCAGCAGCTCTGCCACTAGCAGAGGGTGGTTGAGGATGATCACGGGATAAGACCATAAGACATAGGAGCAGAATTAGGCCATCATCCCATCAAGTCCGCTCCGCCATTTTATCATGCCTGATACCATATCCCATTCAACCCCACCTGCCCTCTCACAATATCCCTTGATGCCCTGACCAATCAGCAATCTATCAACTTCCACTTTAAATATTCCCACGGACATGGCCTCCACTGCAGTCTGTGGAAGAGCATTCCACAGATTCACCACTCTTTGGCTAAAAAAATTCCTCCTTCTGTTCTAAAAGGTCCCCCTTCAATTTTGAGACTATACCCTCTTGTTCTGGATACCCCCAACAGAGGAAACATCTGTGCCACATCTACCTTATCTAATCCTTCCAACATTCAGTAGATTTCAATGAGATCCCCATACGTACTTCTAAATTCCAGTGATTACAGGCTCAAAGCTGCCAGATGTTCCTCATATGTTAACCCCTTCATTCCCAGTATCATTCTCATGAACTTCCCCTGTACTCTCTCCAATGACAATACATCCTTTCTGAGATAAAGGGCCAAGAACGGTTGACAATACTCCAAGTGCGGCCTGACTAGTGTCTTATAAAGCTTCAACATTATCTCCTTGATTTTATATTCTATTCCCCTTGAAATAATTGCTAATATTGCATTTGCCTTCTTTACCACAGACTCAACCTGTAAAGTAACCTTCTGGGAATCTTGCACAAGGACTCCTTTGCACCTCTGATGTTTGAATTTTCTTCCCATTTAGATAATAGCTTGCACTATTGTTCCTTTTACCAAAATGCATTATCATACATTTCCCTACACTGTATTCCATCTGCCAATTCTTTGCCCATTCTTCCAATTTTTCCAAGTCCTTTTGCAATCACATAGCTTCCTCCATCTATCTTTGTGTCATCTGCAAGCTTTGCCACAAAGCCACCAATTCCATTATCAAAATCATTGACAAACAATGTGGAAAATAGTGGTCCCAATCCTGACCCCTGAGGAATACCACTAATCACTGGCAGCCAACCAGAAAAGGCCCCCTTTATTCCCACTTGCCGCCTCCTGCCTATCAGCCATTCCACTATCCTACCAGTATCTTTCCCGTAATGCCATAAGATTTTATCTTGTTTAGCAGCCTCATGTGAGGCACCCTATCAAATGCCTTCTGAACATCTAAGTAAGTGGCATCCACTGCCTCTCCTTTGTCCATCCTGATTGTTATTTCCTCAAAGAACTCTTAACAGATTTGTCAGGCAAGACTTTCCTTTACAGAAACCATGTTGACTTTGACTTATTTTATCATTAGTCTCCAAGTAGCCTGAAACCTCATCCTTAATAATAGACTCTAACACTTTCCCAACCACTGAGGTTAGGCTAACTGGCCTATAATTTCCTTTCTTTTGTCATCCTCCCTTCTTAAAGAGTGGAGTGACATTTGCAATCTTCCATTCCTCTGGGACCATGCCAGAATCAAGTGATTCTTGAAAGATCATGACCAATGCATCCATTATCTCTTCAGCAATCTCTCTCAGGACTCTGGGATGTAGTCCATTTGGTCCAGGTGACTTACCCACCTTTAAGACCTTTGAGTTTGTCTAGCACTTTGTCCTTTGTAATAGCAATGGCACTCACTCACTCCTGCTCCCTGACACCCACAGAGTTCTGGCATATAGCTAGTGTCTTCCACAATAAAGACTGAAGCATAGTACTTAATAAGTTCTCTGTAATTTCTTTGTCACCCATTACTACCTCAGTATTATCATTTTCCAGTGGTCCGGTATTAACTCTCAGCTCCGTTTTATTCTTTATATAACTGAACAAACTCTTAGTATCCCGCTTTATATTATTGGCTAGTTTGCACCTTTTCCCTTCATATAGCTTTTTAGTTGCCTTTTGCTGGATTTTAAAAACTTCTCCATCATCCAACTTCCCACTCACTTTATGGTTGGGACTGTCCCTGGAGTTCTCCATAAACAGTGGAATATCCCATTGACCTTGATTGATGCAGGTGCCCACTAGCATCAGTCAAATGTGATATATCCCAGAGCAGCCAATGGAAAGTATGTAAATGCATATACCTGTTATGGTCTGAACAAACTGGCACTGATAAATACTGTACATAGTGCAACTTCATTGGATTTGCATAGTGCATTTCAAAAGGCAAAGATTTTCTAGCCCATAACATTGGATCACTTGCTAATGTGTTTAGAAAATAGAGGTTTAGTGTGGCTTACAACTGATTTTCTTCCTTTCTATCATGTACTCTGTTACTCTCTACATCCCTCTTTACTCTGCCATTTGTTCTTTATCCTTTGCATTTTCAAAGTTCAAAGTAAATTTATTATCTAAGTACATAAATATTTACATATACTACCTTGAGATTAAGGAAAAAAAGAGATACAATAGATTTTATGAAAAGTTACACATAAACAGGCAAAGACTGACAAACGACCAATGTGCAAAGGTAGACTAACTGTGCAAGTAAGAAATCATACTGAGGAACACAAGTTGTAAAGAGTCCTTGAAAGTGAGTCTGTAGGTGGTAGAATCAGTTCAGAGTAGTGATGAATGAAGTTATACAAGCTGGTTCTGGAGCCTGATGGTTCTAAGTTAATAGCTGTTCCTGAACCTAAGGGACCTAAGGCTTCTGTACCTCCTGCTCAATGGTAGTAGTGAGAAGAAGGCATGGCCTGAGTGGTGGGGTCTTTAATGATGCATGCTGCTTTCTTCTGGCTGTACTCATTGGTGGGAGGCCTTTGACTGTGATGGACTGGGCTTTATCCACCACTTTCTGCAGCCTGTTTCATTCCTGGGCATTGGTGTTCCATACAGGCCATGATACAATTTGTCAGGATACTCTCCATTGTGCATCTATAGAAGTTTCTCAGAGTTTTTGGTGAAATGTTGAATCTACACAAACTATGAAGGAAGTAGAGGCATTGTCGTGTCTTCATATGTGTTAGATTCCAGGACAGATACTCTTGATATGTTAATGCCAGAGAATTTAAAGCTACTGACCCTCTCCACCTCTGTTCCCCTAATGAGGACTGGCTTAAGAATTTCTCGCTTCTTCCTCCTGTACCCAATAACCAGCTCTTTGGTTTTGATGACTTTGAGTGAGAGATTGTTGTTGTGGCACCACTCAACCAGATTATCAATCTCCCTCCTTATATGCCAATTCATCACTACCTTTGATTCAGCCACAATATTGGTGTTGTCAGCACTGAGCTAGTAATTTCTTCGCATAACTCAAGAAGGGTTGCACATTTCCAGAAAATAAATCTTAATACCTTTGACTTGTGTGAACACAGTAGCCTTGGGGTATGTGAATTACTAATGCCATCTGTCACTTATACTGAAGCTGCAAGGTGACCTGGAGAAATTTTGGACAGTTAAGGCCTGCTTCGACTGTCATTAGGGTGACGTAAACCTTCAGTATAAACAAACTGACCCAAAAGACTAATATGGCTGTGGCATTGAACAATGCTGAGTGTGGAACAGGACAGGAGGACACTTGGGAAGAGAAAGAAATGCTCATATAATTTTTCAAAACTGTCATAATTCATCATTATTACGGAGTATCAAACAGGGGCTGTAAAATATTAGGATCAATGCTTCCTGTGCTGTCTATACTCTTCTGCTCTGTTTTAAACTCTACATGACTGAAAGAAAGCAGAACATTTCTGTGCATAGTGGTCAGTGCAATGTTTTACAGTGCATTGATCAGTGATCATGGTTCAATTCCCACTGCAGTCTATAAAGAGTTCATGTGTTCTTCCCATGACTGTGGGTTTCCTCCAGATCTCTGGTTTCCTCCTATATTTCAAAGATGTATGGGTTAGGGTTCAGGTTAGCAAGTTATGGGCATGCTATGTTGACACCTGAAACATGGCGTTACTTGTGGGCGGCCTCCAACACATCCTTGGACATTGACACAACCACACATTTCACTGTATGCTTTGATGTACAGTACTTGTGACAAATAAAGCTAATCTTCATCTTTAAATTTAAATCAAGCTTTTTGGTCGAGTCGCCTAAAAGTTTGGCAAGGGTGTACAATGTAGGTATGTCTGAAAGAAGGAAAGAGAGCTGGTAATGTAGAAAAATTTAGGGAAAATTGATTGCTGGGCTGTGCAGGAAACTGAAACTGGGACTTGCCAAAGTCTCTTGTGAATGGCCTTCAGATATGAGGGAGATTCGACTGGGCAAGGTCTATGTTGAATGTAGAATATCCGCCATTGCACAGAAATGCTTCTCCAGCTACTCCTTTTCCTGAAGATTTAAGTATTTACTGAACCATATAGAAAGTATGGACTGTTGAAAATGTTTGAACTGGCATTGAAAAACAAACCATAAGCTTGTGGAACAGTATCTCATTGTCCACCTTGATAATACAGTCCTTGGGATTCTACTGATTTCAACAATTTCAGATAACCAGCCCTTCCAGTCTGTACAAAGACTGGCCAGTTCTACTGTAATATTAACTTACTGTTTCTCTCTCTATCAATGGTGTTTATCAGCAAACTCTATTGTTTCAGGTCCCCAGCATTTGCAGTGTTCACTGCTCTTGGCTCCAGTGCGTTCTTTTGTTTTTTTTAAACCCTTCCCTCCACCTACCCTCAATAACCTACTAATCAGATGCCACAAGAAGCATCATGTTACTTGGATGACTTCAGTCTCCATTCATCACAAGATTTTCCCTAAGTTTCCCCATTCATTCTCTTTGCAGCTTAAAGACCCTCATTTTCTCATTATTTCCATTGTATTGAGGATCATTGAACTGGAACATCAACATTATTTCTCTTCTCCACAGATGTTGCCAAACCTACTGAGTATCTTCACCATTTTAATTTTATTTGTTATTGAAAGTGATGTTATTGTGTTGGAAAATAATGCCAAAAAAGGGGGGTGGGGGAGGAATTGTTAGCTTTTGTTTGTTGTTACAACTGAAACCCTGTTGGTTTCTTTGGCTGCATACATAGGGAAGATACACTCTAGTCCCACCAAACCCATGAGATTGAGGCAGCTCTCCCACCCCAAAACCCGGTTTATGTGGATGCTGTGTAATTTGCAACCCTGTTACAACTCAGTGCCAAGAAACAACAGACAGCACACTGTGTACGATTAAAGGAATTATATTTTAGAATCTTAACTAAAGGGTTGGTAAAGAAAAGAAAGAAAAAAAGCAAAAAGGGCCCATTATAATTGAAAAGTCAAATGTGCACCAGTTGGAGCTCAATTCACCGATCCTTAGTCGATCTCACTGCCCGGCTCCATCGAATCACGATCTCCCCGCCAGTTCGTATCCTACGAACAGTTCTATCCAGCCTCTTCTCTCTTCATCTCCTGCTGAACAGTGGACCCAGCTCACATTCCAAAAAACCCATTATCTCTCACCATAACCCAAACACTGCTTCTACACAAATACCTTTACATTAGCAATGAAACCTTTCCCAGGGTGTTACACTCTCTCACCACCAAAATTAGTCATGTCCATATGACATTGAGATAATTTGTCACCCTTTCATACAAAGCACAAAGCCCAACCCAGGTGTAAATGGCAGTGGCATGGCTCACCAAGGGGATAGGTGCCACACTCTGTTCTCTGGGTGTGACAGGCCAGTCTGTCTGGGGGGTCTCCTGACTCTTTGGGACCTCCTTACCCCATCATCTACTTCTTCAGTTTCAGTCACTCCCTGGGTTCTTTCCCATCTACCTGGGGAGGCCCCTCCCTGTCCATTACTCGTGCTTCCTGACAATCAGGTCCCCTTGTCACTTGACTGAGCTCATCCTCATGCCCAGTTACTTTAGAGTACAGCCTCCCGTAATTTTCTAACCACAAACCTGCCTGTCCACTGCTAGTTCCCCCCTTTTCACCCAACTCAGTGTGAGAAGGGTTGGGAATTTCTTCATCAATTATTGCAAAGGGCAGCATATTCTACACCCCCATTTCCTCATCTTCTGAGTCAGTATCACATTCAGGGGTGGGGTCTAGTCTATTCCTTCCCACTGTTGGTCAATTTGGTTCCCCGTCTCTGCGGAGTCCTCTTACTAAGTGTAGGGTCCAGGTCAGGCTCTGGGTCAACATGTACCTCTTGTCCCAGAGATAGAAGATGGTTCCAGTGGAGAATCTTGACAAGCCCATTCCCATCCTCTGGCTTCACATGGAAAACTGGTACCTTTGGCATCTGACTCTCCACTACATAGGGCATAGCTGCCCAGCAGTCAGTCAACTTATGCTTCCCAGGTAGACCCAAATTCTTTATGAGAACTCGGTCTCTAGGTATGAGTTGGGAGAAGCTAATCTTTTGCTCATACTCCTTTTATTTCCTTGATTCTGTTTGGCAGCTGTGACCCCAGCTAATTCATAAGCCTTTTGAGCTCCCTTCTCATATCAGACACATATTTCAGATAAGTCATCTGCTTTAGGTCTTCCCCAACAATCCCAAAACAGAGGTCAATGGGCAACCTCGCTTCACGCCCAAGCATCAGATAATACAGAGAGTACCCAGTAGCTTCATTCTGTAGCATTGGACCAGATGTTCAATATGTTGTTCTTTTTACTGATTTCCAAGGTTCCGTGCATGTCTAGCAAGGTCCAATTGAACCTCTGTGACTGGGGATCACTCTGTGGGTGATAAGACGTAGTCCTCGACTTCTCGACTCCAAGCATGCTCAGTAACTCATGTATGAGCCTACTCTCGAAATTCCATCCCTGATCACTATGTATCCATCTGGGGAGGCCATAATAATCGAAATACTTCTCCCATAACACTTTGGCCATGGTGGACACCCTCTGATCCTTGGTAGAGAAGGCTTGCGCACATCTGGTGTAGTGATCTGTAATAACCAATACATTCGCCATGTTATTGGCATGTGGCTCTATTGACAGGAAATCCATACAAGTGGCCCCAAATGGGACAAGGGAGCTGCCTTTGTGGGCAGCGTCTTCCTCCGTGTACATCAAATGCACAACTTGCAGTATTCTTTGACCTCTGGTCTCATCCGGGGCTGGTAGAGCCGATCTCTGAGCAATCCATAGGTCTTATCAACCCTTTAATAACCGGAATCATCATGAAGTGGCTTCAACACAATCCTCTGAAACTTCTCAAGCAGAACCAGCTGGGAACGCCAAGGCCGGTCAGGAGGCAACATGATCCGATATAGGATCTGGTTCCTCAACTCCAATCTGGGCCATTCTCTCAGTAGTACAGATACCACAGAGTACTTCATCTTGTCTGCTTGGGCCATGTCCCCTTCTGCAATGGCTGATCAAATAGTCCCTATGCATGGTCATCTCGCTGAGCGGCTGCCACTTCCCCAGGTCTCAATTCGGGTAACTGGTTTATCTTCAGAGCAGTCCAGTTGCAGTAAGCTTCTGGAATGGCACCATCAGAAGGTCCCAAATGATCTACCGCTCGATTCTGCCCTCACCTTTCTCTGCATTCCCCATGATGGCAAACTGATACATGGCTTTCACTCCCAGGGCAGGAATGCTCTCCCACTGTTCGTCCCTGTCCAGCCCTTCATGCGCACATCGGGACAAGCCATAGGTATCAATGTTCCAACTGCCCGGCTCCGGTACTTCAGGCTCAAATCATAGGCAGACAACACTGCTAACCACCAATGGTCTGTGGCATCCAATTTTGCGGAGGTCAGGTTTTTAAGTTAATGGATTGTTGTCTGTCCTCACCTCAAACTTGGCACCATATAGATAGTCACTTAGCTTATCCACCACAGCCCATTTCAATGCCAGGAACTCCAATTTGCGCATGGGGTAGTTTCACTCAGAGGATGACGGACTCCAGCTGATAAACACGACAGGTCTCAACCCAGTGCTCTGATCCTAATACAGGACGCCCCTAAGCTCTCTCTGTATACAATACATACTGCAGCCGGAGGGGTCTGCAAAAGCCAACACAGGAGCTTTTGTCAGCAGCTCCTTCAGCAACTGAAAGGCCTCTTCAGATTTTGTATCTCATCTTGCTCCAAAAGGCTCTGAAGATACTCTTTACCCTCCTTTCTTTTTGTCCTCTTCCCTTTCTTCCCCAAGGGAGGGTAACCGCACAGAAACTGATTTAAAGGGTGACTCACTTTAGAGTAGCCCTTCACAAACCTCCGATAGTACCCATAGAACCCAAGGAACAAGCTCAAGGAGCTCACAGTCTGGGGCCTTGGCCATGTGGTCACCGCTTCTATCTTGATCTGTAGCTACTCCATCCCGTGAGATTATGTGCCCAACATATAGTTGTCAGACGTCTTGCAGAACTGGCACTTGTCCAGGGAAAGTTTTTAACCTTAAATTTTCAGGCAGCCCAACACCTTCAATAGCCTCATCTTGTGCTCTTCCAAGGTGAACCCGAACATTATGAGATCATCCAGGTACACCAATACCTCAAAGAAGTTCATATCTCCCATCATTTTCTCCATGACACGCTGGAAAGTCACTGGGGCTTCCGATATGCCCTGAGTCATCCTTTCAAACTGGTAGAATCCTAGTGGACATATGAATACTGTCTCCTCTTTGTCAGACTCACTCATGGGGATCTGATAATCCCTACTTCTCAGGTCCAGCACACTGAGCCACTTCTCACCACTCAGGCAGATCAGTGCATCCTTGATTCTCAGGACCATACACTGATTGGGGACTGTACGCCTGTTCGGAGTCCAATAGTCCACACACATCCGTACTTTCCTATTTTTCTTCCTCGCCACCACTATTGGAGATGCATAAGGGCATCTGGACTCATTGATGATCCCAGCTTCATTCAACTTTCACAAAAGCTCCTGAACATCTTCCACCCCTGCAGGTGCCAGTTGGTGTAACCTTTCTCTGAACGGGGTGTCCTCTGTCACCCGGATGGTGTGGCGAGTGCTCTTGGAACAACCCACATCAAACTCGTCACTAGAAAAGATATCTCCTCTAACAACTTCTGATCAGCTCGACAAAGGACGGAGGGGGGTGTGTCTTATGAGACATTCGGAGACCCCAAGCAATCAGACCCTGTGACTGGGTGCCTTTTGCTACTTGGTCCATTCACCACAGCCCATTGAATGCCACCCCTCCCCCCGACGCCACAAACAACTTAGCTGCCGCTCATGCTGAAAAGTGTAGACAGAAAGTTTCTCCACCTTCTCCTGAAACATGATCTGAAACCCTGTCATAAGCACCATTAGGCTTCCTGTTGCAGCAAGAACATTTTCTAGCACTTGCATGTAGCCTGCAGAACAAAGGGGTTCTGAGCCTTTAAAGATCTCACTATATCAGCAGCCAGCCCCCTCAAATTCTCTACCAATTGCTATCTTATTAAGTCATCAGAGCAGTCATTCTGCTCCGCCCAAGTCTCATACTCCTCTTCCCTGTCAGGGGTGGGCGTTAGTCCGGAGATCATTCTGAGCCTATGATAGGTGGGACTTTGAACCTGGGCATTTTTCCATTACCCAACTCGGAATACTCACCCCTCACTCATTAGACTTTCCATATCAGACCACTCCTTCCCCTCACTCTGCAGAATCAAAAGCCATGTCTTTAAAGTGTCTGCCCCCAGCTACGGGAAACTTGGTTTCTGAATTGGCATGCTCACCCCCTCCTCCCGAGAAGTAGGACAGCCCTTGACCCCACCCTCTCCCAGGGCCCCAATAGTACCAGGCAGAGTCACTGCCATTACGTCAGCGCTAGTCTAAACTAAAACAAAGTCTTTGCCCGCCATTTTGTCAAACCTCTGCTCCATGATCATGATTGTTCCTAATGCTTTAACGGTACTTAAAGCTCGAATTAACAATTCATTGGGGCTACGAATGTCTACCCCACTCATTACACACGCATTCATTACCAGTAACCCCGTGGATTCGCACTACCGCATAACCCCTGCTACGTCCATAACTACATATCTAATGGTTTTACTGGACAATAGATTAACACAGGCTTAAACACACAACCCACTGGATCAATGCTCAGGACAATCACACAGCATCCAACAAAATCGATCCCAGAAGACCCCACCAATGAAACCCCGCTGGTATAGGGAAGACACACTCTGGTCCCGCCAAACCCACAAAACTGCGATGGCTCTCCCCCCCCCCACCCCCCCAACCCCGGTTTGTGTGGTGGCTGTGTAGTTTGCTACCCTGTTACAACTCGGTGCCCAGAAACAACAGACAGCGTACTGCATACGATTAAAGGAATTATATTCATGAATCTTAACCAAAGGGGTAGTAAGTGTAAGGGGTTTCTTCTTTATGTGACTGCGTATGTTAATCAAAATGGCTTCTTTGTTAAAAGTAAAAATGCTTCTTTGTTATGCTAACTGGTGAGAGAGTGCTGTCTCTCACCAGCTTGTCTGGGTTATAATTACTGATAACGAGAATTGTATTCATTTGTTAACCAATTGGGATAGATGTTATTCTTCTTTTGGGGTGATATACTGTCTCATATGGCTGGGAAACAGGGGTTTTGGCGGGGAGTTGGAGGGGAGTTCGAGAGGAAGACCGACATGCTGGGAATGCTCTGGTTGATCACTTCAGGTGGTCCTGAGCTACGAGTCGTGGGGTCGGAGCGGATCGCAGAGGAAGAAAGAAGGTCCCGAGCTCCAACTGTGTGTTCACGAAGAAACTGAACTTTGATAAGTCTGGTGCCTTTTTTTGTTTCCATTCATTCCTTTTTGTATTGTTTCCTTATTAATCTCATAGTCCAAGTAAGATTTATAAAGTGTAATTTGTAAAATGTACATTGTGTGCTGGCTGATGATTGAATTTTGAGGTCGTATCAGGTGGCATTGCAGAGCAACCAATGCAACCGTGAGACAAGGTTAGGCGGGGGACGGGGTCTCCCCTAGATACGTACAAGCTGATATAGCTGAGCATTACATAAAAAAAAGAAAGAAAAAAGCAGAAAGTGTCCATTATAATTAAACAGTCAAATGTGCACTAGCTGGAGCTCAATTCACCAATCCTCAGTCAATCTTGCCACCCGGCTTCATCGAACCACGATCTCCCCACCAGGTCATATCCTACGACTGGTTCTCTTCAGCGTCTTCTCTCTTCATCTCCTTCTGAACTGAAGACCCAGCTCACATTCCAAAGCAACCATTATCTCTAACCATAACACTGCTTCTACAGAAAGACCATTACATTGGCAGTGAAACCCTGCCCAGGATGTTACACTGCATTGTGAATAGTTAACTCTTTGTTCCTGTACTTTTGAACAGCATGGTAATAAAGGCAACTTGTGCAGCCATCTTTACGTTGTGGGTATGTTTAGCATTGAATTGTTGGGGATATTATTCAGATATCTGTGTACACAATTCACTGACAGCAGCATCACGGGTTGACAAGGCAGTAAAGAAGGCATTTTGTACACTAGCTTTCATCAGTCAGAGCACTGGGTATAGAGAATGAAGTGCTATCATCAGTGAGACCACACTTGGAGTATTGTGTACAGTTACTGTTGCTCTATTACCAGGGCTTGAAGGCCTGAGTTACAGGGAGAGCTTGAGCAAGCTAGGACCCTATTCTTTTGAATATAGGAGGAGTGGTGACCTTATAGAGTATGTAAATTCATGAGGGGTATAGAAAGGGTGAATGAACATAGTCATTTTCCCAAGGAAATGTGAAATAAACTAGAAGGCATAGGTTGAGGATGATAATTGAAAGATTTAGAAGGGAGCTGAGAGGCAAATGCTTCTTGGAGAAGCTGGTGCCAGAGCAGCCAG
Source organism: Hemitrygon akajei (assembly GCF_048418815.1). Lineage (NCBI taxonomy): Eukaryota > Metazoa > Chordata > Chondrichthyes > Myliobatiformes > Dasyatidae > Hemitrygon > Hemitrygon akajei. Next base: position 87,270,394 of record NC_133138.1, on the reverse strand, counting down.
AGCTGGGAGCTGCCAGAGGAAGTGGTCAAGACAGATCCAATAACTTTAAAAAACTACAAGAATTATCAATAAAGTCATAGAACATTACAGCACAGAAAAAGGCCCTTCAACCCATCTAGAGCATACTGAACAATTATTCTGCCTAGTCCCTTTGACCTGCACCCAGACCATAGCCCTCTATACCACTCCCATCCACGTACCTATCCAAATTTCTCTTAAGCGGTAAAATTGGACCTATATTAATGAAAACAGATTCATTAATACATCAAAGTTGAAGGTAACTTTATAATCAAAGTACACATATGTCACCATATACAACCCCGAGGTTCATTTTCTTGCAGCCATATTCAATAAATCTAAAATAGCATAATAACCATAGTAGAATCAATAAAAGACCCTACCAACTTGGGTGATTGATCAGTATGCAAAAGCCAACAAATTGTGCAAATACAATAAGAAAGAAATAATTATAATAAATAAGTAAGCAATAAACATCAAGAACATGAAATGAAGACCCTTTGAAAGTGAGTCCATAGGTTGTTGGAACCTATGAAATGGGAACATTTCAATGATGGGCCAAGTGAAGTTGAGTGATGTTATCCCTTGGTTCAAGAGCCTGATGGTTAAGGGGTGATAACTGTTTCTGAACCTTTTGCTGTGAATCCTGGTGCTCTTGTACCTTCTTCCTGATGGTACAGCGAGAAGAGAACATGTCTTGGGTGGCAGGAGTTCCTGATGATGGATGCTGCTTTCCTGCAACAATGCTTCTTTAATAGAATTTTCCATTCATGGAATTAGTGTTTCCGTACGAGACTGTGATGCAGCCATTTAATATACTCTCCACTACACATCTATAGAAGTTTGTCTAAGTCTTAAATGTCATGCCAAGTCTCTGAAAACTCCTAAAGAAGTAGAGGCGCCCCCTTGCTTTCTTCGTAATTGCACTTGAGTCCCAAGTGAGATAATAACACCTAGGATTTTAAAGTTGGTAATCCTCTCCACCTCTGATCCAACAATGAGGACTGGCTCATGAACTTCTCCTGAAGTAATAATCAGCTCCTTGGTCTTGCTGACGTGAAGAGGTTGTTGTGGCTCCACTCAGCTAGATCTTCAATTCTCCCTCATATGCTGATTTGTCACAACCTTTTATTCAGCCTACAACAGTGGTGTTGTCAGCAAATGAATGTAATATTGAAGCTATGCTTAGCCACACAGTCATAGGTGTAAAGCAAGTAGATCAGGGGGCTGAGCACACAGCCTGTAGTACATCTGTGCTGAGGGAGATCGTGGAGATGTTGTTACCAATCCAAACTGACTGGGGTCTGCAAGTGAGGAAATCAAAGATCCAATTGCACAAGGAGGTCTTGAAGCTTATTGATTAATTTTGAGGGGATGATGGTATTGTATGCTAACCTGTAGTTGATTAAGAGTATTGTGACATATGCATCTTTACTGTCTAGATGTTCCGCAGTTGAGGAAGAGGCCAATGAAATGGCATCTGCTGTGAACCTGTTGTACTGGTAGGCAAATTGGAGTGGATTAAAGTCACTTGTCAGGCAGTTGACATGTTTCATCACCAACCTCTCTGAGCAATTCATCACTGTGGCTATAAGTGCTACTGGATAACAGACATTGAGGCTGGCCACCACATTCATCTTAGGCAACTGTTTGAATCCTGCTTGAAGCAGGTGGGTACCTCAGCTACACTCAAATGAAGTTAGAAAACCTTTGAAAATCCAGTCATGTGGATGTGTGTTACACTTTACTCACACTTATAGTACTGTGCAAAAGTCTTAGGCACATATATATAGTTAGGACTTTTGCACAGTTCTGTATTTGTCAATGTGGAGTAGTGGAGAGCAAGTTTGTAAATCTGGCAGGAGTAAAGGATGTTGGGAATATCTCTCTCTCTCTCTCTCTCTCTCTCTCTCTCTCTCACACACTTCTCTTCAGTTGTCCATTGGAATCCGATGACGACGTCCACTCCTTTAACGGTGAGATCTTTGATGACTATACAGTCCTATCCTGGACCCACAAGTTTGATTGCAGGTGGGACATATATATGTGGTAGTGATAGTAGTAGTGGTGGTAGTGATGGCAACCATGGCTGCATTTCTCCTGGCTCTCTTCTGCTGTCTTCTGATTGTTCTTTCCATCTCCACAATACAAACCCCATCCCTACACAGCTGTCGCCAAGTGTTACGGTCAGCAGCAACATCCTCCAGGTCCTCAGGTCTGATCTTGCACTTCCTTAAAGCATTCTTCATCTGATCCTTATAGCACTTCTTCAGCCCTCCAGCTGAGCATCAACCATGATGTAGCTGGCCGTATAACACTCTGTGGAGTAGCCAACATAGGGGCATCCTTATCACGTGCCCCAGCCACTGCAACTGATGCTGGGTGATCATGGCCTCAATACTTCTGCAGTTGGTCTTTACAAGTATTTCAGTGTGAGGCACCCGCTCACACCAGGTAATTCCCAGGATGTGCTGAAGGCAGCTTATGTGGAAGCACTCCAAGGACTTGATGTGATGGCTGTAAGTTACCCAAGCTTCACAGCCATAAAGGAGGGTGGTGGCACAGACCACTTGGCATACAGTGACCTTTGTGGAGGGACAAAGGCTCCTGTTCTGAAAGACTCTACACTGAAGTCTCCCAAAGGCAGCTGATGCCTGTTTAATGTGGCTCTGGATGTCGTTGTTAATGCTGCTATCCTCAGAGAGAATGCTCCCCAGATATTTGAAAGATGGCAGTACTGACATCTTTTCATCACTAACAGTGAATTGGCAAACCACTTCTGTCTTGGTGGTATTGACAGTCAGCCCCATCCTGCTGTACGCTCTCACCGCCACAGCAAGGACAGTCTGAAGATCCTCTGGAGTATGTGCCACGTCATTTGCAGACTGCAGCTCCAGGACCTGTTCTCTATGGAGTTTGGTGGTTGCGTGGAGCTTCCTGATGTTAAAGAGGTTGCCATCTAATCTGATGTCCACTGCCACACCACTGCAATCCTCAATCTCGTTGTGGAAAAGCTTGGTAACACACAAGAGGAAGATGTTAAAGAGCAATGGCACTAGCACACACCCCTGCCTCACCCTTGTGCGTACAAGGAAGGGCACGGACTCTTGTCCTCCTGTCCTCCTATGGTCACCCGAGCAGTCATCCCATCATGGAACTGGTCTCTCACACACTCTCTCTCTCTCTGTAATTCAGTAAATGATATAAAGTGCTTGGCTTCTTTGACTGACAAGATGATTTATCCCACAGCAAAATATGTCTTTTTTACCCTTCTTAACCTCTGTCCTTCATGACCAGTGATGACTTTGTGCTAATAGATGGCAATATCAAGAGTGTCTCCCATTGTTTTAGTTTTCTTCTAGTGGCTACATTCAAGAAATAATTAATCATGTCAATGGCTTTGAAGAATTCAGAAGTGGTTAGGCGCCTTGGAAGTATCCTTTGTTTTTGCTCTCAGCAATATCAACCTTTCTCTTGATCACAACCCAGTGGGGATGTGTAAGGACTCAGTAATTCCCTATGTATTTGCAAAGCCGTTCACGAGCCTCCTTTCCTTTATTAGTTTCACAATTTTTTTCAAATCTCTTGTATTCATTAGACAACCTGTACAATCCTCTTAGATTCCATGCAATATCACACTTATAATAACTGGTTTTGATTAACTGTTTATCACTGTTTGCTATCTCACTATTCTTAGTTACAAATCAATAGCAAGTTGCAATGTGTTCCTGAAAGATAAGGATTATCAGTGAGAAACTAGGAATTGTTTTGCATGTATATCCAATGCTAACTGTGACACGTGTTAGAGATAATGTGTACATTCCAGCAGAAATAGGAAGTTTCACTGCACCCAGTCTACATTGTTATGCTCACTTATCTTTTACCTCATTAACTGTTCCAGTGTGGCTGTTGCAAATGTTGTCTTGTCAGTCTAAAAACATTCTTCAAAAGCTGGTTAATGATGTAAACCAATTTTCTTCCACATCCATAATGAGATCTAGAAATGTGGCCTAAGATAGTAAGATCAATTTTCTTGGAGTCTTGATCTTCCATAAATTAAATCACACTAAAATCATGTCAAATATTTACACAAACTCCTCACAGCCAACCAGCTCTCACCACTTCCCCTCTTAATACCTTTGTCATGGCTCAGATATAGTTATTTTTAGGTTCACAGGGATGATTTTTGGGACAGAGTGGGGAGATAGGGGGTCAGGTTAGGTTTTAGGGACAAGGATATGGGAAGTCAGAAGTCAGGCCTGAGTATAGGCCCCCGTTGTGCATTCTTCATTTAAAGGCAAGTGACACTGTGGGCAAAAGACATCCATGGATGGAAGGCAAACACAGTGAACAAAGACTAGTGAGGGTGAGGGCTGTTGCCCCTGCCCCTACACAAGGTCAGTAGAATCAGTGGGATTGGAGTCCATGCAGGAAAGAGGTACGAGGGTGGTGATCCCTCAGATACACCAGTCGGTGAACCCAGAGTTTGAAGCCTGGAATTCAGGATCCCTTCATTGGCGAATCCAGAGTTCCAGGCCTGGATTAATGGGTGGCTGCAGGGAGGAAGGGGCTTGGTTTACTGTTGTTCTGCTGAACATTATGGCCATCTACGTTGGCACTGGAATGTGTGGCGACATTTGACGGTTGACCCCAGCACATCCCCAGGTTGAGTTGGTTGTTAATGTAAACAATGCTTTCACTGTTTGTTTGGATGTACACATGATAACTAAATGAATCTGAATTATTCTTTTATTTCTCTTGCTTCTTGGAAATGTTGAAAGGGCTTTGATTTATGCTGGTGGAAGAACTCAGCAGGTCAGGTGGCAAAAATGGAGGGAAATAAGCAGTCAACCTTTCAGGACAAAACTCTTCATTAGAACTCGTGAAGTGTCTTGATCAAGAGTCTCAACTCAACCTTTCAGGACAAAACTCTTCATTAGAACTTGTGAAGTGTCTTGATCAAGAGTCTCGACTCAAAACATTAACTGCTTATTCTGCTCCTTAAATGCTGCCTGGCCAGCTGAGTACCTCCAGCATTTTGGGGGTGTTGCTCTGAATTTCCAGCATCTGCAGGATCTCTTAAGATTTTAATTTATGCTGAATGTCATTGTACTTTTTGACATGGTCTTATTGGGAGCCTCTTCCCATGACTACAGCCTTCCTCTGTGACACAAATGTTACATCATTCCGTGAGCTCCGACCTATTTGAAGCTCATGCAATTTAATGTGGCATTTAATGTTACACAGATGTTGTATTACCGTGATTGCACAAAAACATAATGAAGTTTGTAGCTTGGATTTTAACTTGTGATGAATGCAACCGGCCAGCTCAGTGCCAATCAAAGCTCCTGCCACATACTGCTCTTGCCCATTAGACATGCTACTATATATGACAACTGTTGGACAGAGAATGAGGGCTATCTATTAAATTTTATTAAATCTATTATTGGGTATATTTAAAGTTGAAGCCGATGGGTTCCTGGTTAGTAAGGGTGTCAGACATTACAGGGAGAAGGCAGGAGGATGAGGTTGAGAGGTATAATAAATCGACCATGATGGAATGGCAGAGAACACTCTGTTGGTCAAATGGCCTAATTCTACCCCTGTGTCTTATAGTCTAAAACAGGCCTGTTGACTTAAATCAGCACATCTTCAAGAATCCATGCATTTAAATCCCACTAAAAGATGCAATAATTCTGGAGTTTTTGCTAAAATATCCAACACTCTCTTTCCGGACACTCCACAATTGACCAAATCATCATTACTCATACTGGTGAACCAGTCTTCCAGACACTACCCACCCATTCTTCACACTGACCCACCCCCTGCACCAAAAAAAGGAAATAAAATTAGTACCCAAATAAAAATGTGAGCAAAAGATTGTTGAAATACTTAACATATTATATTAAGTACGCACAAGAAATAATTCGTCATAAGAAGTGAATTTGAAATCAGAGACTTATAATTGCTTAATTTAAAAGTAACTTTTGTATTTTAAGCAATGTGCCTCTAAGTGCTTAATAATAAACCACAGCTTGTAAGTGGTTATCACACAGAAAACAAAAGGGCGAGTTAAAAAATTTGAAAAGTAAGTTAATGAATAAAGTATGCCTCTGTGTAAGGGTGGAGGTACGAATGCAACTGGGAGTAATAGCCAAGGTTAGTGAGATGTGTTTTCTGATCTCTCTTTTCTTTATTTATAAATGTGTATCTTTTTGAAATAGAGGTCAGAACAAGCTGTATGTGAAAAATGAGTTTCTTTCTATAGCTCTATTTTAAACTAGACTGTCTAAAGATCAATAGATGGATATTGGACGAGGCATTTGAACTACCCAGTAAGTCCTAATGAGAATAATACTGTTACATCCTGAAAAATTCTGGGAAGAATTGTAACACAGCAACTGTTTATTTATTGATTAATTGATGGAGATATAGCTTGGAATAGGCCCTTCCAGCCTGCGAGCCACACTGCCCAGCAATGCCCCAATTTAATCCGTGGACAATTTACAATGACCAATTAACCTACTAACTAGTATGTCTTTGGACTGTACCGGGTAACTGGAGTACCCGGAGGGAGCCAACGTGGTCAGAGGGAGAATGTCCAGACTCCTTACAGGCAGCAGCGGGAATTGAACCCAGGTCACCTGTACTGTAAAATGCTGTGCTAACCACTACACTACTGTAACAAAATAGGTGAAATTTCAATGTTACTGGGTAAATTGTATTAAGGCTGTATTTTGTGATATTAGAATGAATAGATTGTTCACCCACAAACTTTTCTTCATCTGTTAAATTCTTAAGTGCTAGTTTGTTTTGTCTCTTTCTTTCTAATGGAATGATTTGCTGAGGAATCACTGAGGAAGGGGCAGGCTATGAGATTGCAAGATCTGGTGAACTAAATTAATTAACATTATTCCAATCATTTTTATTAATACCAGAAATAACATACTGTAAAAAGAATGGAACTAAATTGAAATTGCTACTCCATAAAAACAAGCCAGAACTTTCTGGGAGATGTCAGCACTGACAGTGTTTATTAGCATATTGTCCGAAAGAGTTAGGCATTACCTAGAAAATGCTGGCTGCCCAAAGTACCTCATTGTCCTGCTGTAGCTCAGTCTGGAACACAAATCCTTTGAGCTTAGGGAATTTTCCCCACAGGTTTGGTGAGCCCATTTATTTGCTGCTTTGTGGGCACTTTCAGCGAGATCATGGGTCCATCCACTGGCAGGTCCAGTGATATAAAGTTCATGGGGATTTGTTTTTAATTGGTTTTAGGTGTTTTAATTTGTTTTGTTCTGTTAGCTTTTTAAGCATGTTTAGTTCTTTCATTGTTTTAATTGTTTATGAGTTTATAGGGACATTCAGAATAATTCAGAGCATTTGGTAGGGTTGACAGTTGGCTAAGCCTGTGTGCATGGCTTAGTCAGCTGTCAAAATATTGTGGGCAGGGCTTGCTCTGGCTTTCCCTTGAGCAGGCTTTCAGCAGCAAGTTGACACTGGTCCATATGTGTCATGTATAAATTGGTGATTGTGGACAACTCAGGCTTCAATAAGCTCAGGCCCAGAGATCTTCCAACTCTGCTTTGTGAATTAGATTGTCACCCCCAGACTTTTTTTAATCTCTTGGACTAAAAGCAATAGTTTATCTTGTCCCTTTCCAATTTTTTTTACTCATTGGTAAGTTTTAATGCAGTAAGATCCTGTGAATATATTATTTAACAGTATTTGAATGACTCCTAATAGTTTCAATAGCTTAAACACATTTTGTGAAGTCTTGAATAAATTAAAATATCTTCTCCAAGAAAATGGAACAGAACTTGCTGGGATATGTCAGTAATTCTATACCAAGCTGTCAGCACTTCTCAACATAAATGCCCCAATGCATGTATGTTTCCCAATATTTTATTGAAGGAATTTTTGTAATTGTCCCATATTGGAGGTTAGACATCTTCTAAACAATGTAGAGGGAGTGAAGAAGTCATTCAATATGATGCTGAGATAGAATTGGGTGCTGTTGGGTGGAAACTTGTACCTATTCTAGATGAAGAAAAGAGAAGGTGTCGGGCATCTGGGTCAAAAAGTGAGAAAGGGAGTAGTGGTCAGGAGTTATGTTAAAAATTGATACTAAAGTCAATTGATACATTCCAAAATGTCAATCACACCTGAGGAGTCCTGTGGGAAGTAGTCAGTGAGGGATCCTTTTTTTTAACAGAATTCCTTTATTACAAATATCGGTGCTATACAATATATACAAAACAGTGACTAACACAATTACTTCACTACAAATAGACGATAGACATTACACCAAAATGTTCCCATCTCTATCAATGATGGCATTTACACCCGCAAAGCCCAAGGTTCGCCTCTAAGGTTGCCGTGGACTGCATATGTTCCTGTTCAATATTCACCCAAGCAGGAACATATCCCCTAAACATTGCCAGGCAGTCTGCCTGGGGACATCCTCCTGCCACCCGTTTCCAAGACCCTCAGATGGCTGATTTCACCAGCCCCAGATGCCAGTTAATAAGGACATCCTCATCCCTCCATACCCCCCTCCTTACTGGATGACCATATTTAAATAGGGTGGGGCTAAAATGCAACCAAAAGGTGAGAAGCAGCCCACGCAAATACACAAAAAGGGGCTGCAGCCTCACACACTCCAGGTACATGTGGTACACGGTCTCCTCCAGCCCACAGAAGTGACATGCGGGTGGGAGCTCGGTGTACAAACTAAAGAACTTATTGCAGGGCACCACTCTATGCAGCATCCTCCAGCCGAGATCCCCAAGATGCATGGGAAGAACTTCCTCATAAAGGGACTTCCATTGGGACCCCCCTCACCTCCAGGTGGAAAGCCATGGCGTGTCGGGACAGTGGACAAGGGCAAGGAAATGGAGGGTGTGGAGCAGCAGCCCATACAGATACCTCCTACTTGCATCCCTGAATGGGATTGTGGGTGTCGAGGAGAGACGGCTCAAGTTGTGTGGACTTGGCTCTCGGATAAGATTGCGGGGCCTGGGCCTGACAAGCAGCTCAGCCTGAGTCAGTCCAGACACCTGAGCCGCACCGACATCCATTGAGGTAGTGCAAAGGTCAGCCAGGACTCCACCCTCTGCCAGAGGAGGGGATTCCCAGCCTGAGGCAACCATGTTCCAGACTCTCAGTAGGTCCTGATAGATCCTGGGGGAGGTGGTCAGTGAGAGGTCCTGAGGGAAAGAATCATAGAGAGTCCTGACTCTCCAGGGAATTCTAAGACATAAATTATTATGAAGAGTTGCCACCTCATTGGCAAAGGATATTTCAACATTTGTTATGGGGGTCATATTGAAATTTGAAAAAAAATTACCTAATTGGTATAAACCAAAGGACAATGGTATCACAAATATGAATACCTATATCACTGTATTATGAATCACTGTTGTGAGATCATATTAAAATGTAAACCGTGTTGTGATTTATTTCTGTATGGATAGAATTGAAATCATTTGGGTAAATGTAAGAAGAATGTGTTTCGGTGTCTTGGCTGACCCACCCTGGCCCGACACTATTAACACAGGTAATGCAAAACAACTAGATTGACCACCAGGATTTCAATGTTACAATGGTGATTACAGTTCAAAAATGTTCTTAATTGGGTTTACAGCATTAAGCATCTTGAGGTAATGAAAAACTTCACATAACTGCAAACAATTCCTTTCTGCATGCTGGAGTATCCCATCCACCTGTTCTGCCTGTTGAGTTCAGTTCATTGAAAACATCAATGCATTTATTGTCAATGAGACAGAAAAGGCTTTGGTTGCCACCTACATTTAAATTGAGATCATGGCTGGAATTAACTCCTGCCTAAGCAAGGATTTGGGCCAACTTGTATTTACCTACAACCAGAATAGGTGTTCAGAGGATGCAATCTCACAGACTCTCCACCTGGTGTTGGACCTCCTGGAAAACAGCAGTACCTATGTCAGACTGCTGTTTATTGATTACGGTTCAGCATTCAGCACCATCATCCCCTCAGTACTAACCAACAAGCTCCAAAACCTAGGCCTCTGTACCTCCCTCTGTAACTGGATCCTTGACTTACTCATTGGGAGACCACAGTCAGTGTGGATTGGAAATAACATCCCTCCTAGCTGACATTAAACACAGGCACACCTCAAGGATGTGTGCTTAATCCACTGCTCTACTCTCTCTACACCCATGATTGTGTGGCTAGGCATAGCTCAAATGCGATCTATAAAATTGCCAAAGAAAGAATTGTTGCTGGCAGAATCTCAGATGTTGATGAGGAGGCGTACAGGAAAGGGATAGTTCAAAGGGTTGAGTGGAGTTGCACTCAGCATAGGGCCCAGGAATTGATTGTGTATTTTAAGAAGGGGAATTTGAAGGAACACACACCAGTCCTCATTGAGGGGTCAGCTATGGAAAGGCTGTGCGATTTCAAATTTGTGGGTGTCAACATCTCTGAAGATCTATCCTGGGCTCACCATGTTGACGCAATTATGAAAAAGGCACACCAGTGGCTATATTTCATTTGGAATTTGAGGAGATTTGCTATGTCACCTTGGAGAGTATACTAGCTGTTGCATCACAGGCTACAACACAGGATCGGAAAAAGCTGCAAAGAGTTGCAAACCCAGTCATCTGCATTATGGGAACTTCCTCCCCAGCATTAAGGTACCTCCAAAAGGCAATATCTCAAACAGTCATTAAGGACATGCCTCTCCTCATTACTATAAGCAGAGAGGAAGTATAGAAGCTCAAAGACATACAAGCAATGTTTCAGGAACTGCTACTTCTCCTCTGCCTTCAGATTTCTGAACAGCCAATGAACTCATGACGCTGCTTCATTATTTCTGCCACAAGACTGTAAATTCCATGGCATACTGTCAGAGGCCACTTTATTAGGTTCACCTGTATTCCCTTTCGTTAGTGCAGTTATCTAATCCGCCAATCATGTGGCAGCAAGTTAATATATAAACACATGCAGACATGGTTCAGAGGTTCAGTTGTTGTTCAGACCAAACATTAGAATCAGGAAGAAATGTGATCTAAATGACTCTGACTGTGGTACCAGACCTGGTGGTTTGAGTATCTCAGACACTGCTGATTTCCTGGGATTTTTATGCACAGCAGTCTCCAGAGTTTACAGAGAAAGGTGTGAATTTTTTTTTAAACATCCAGTAAGTGGTAGTTCTGTAGGCAAAAATGCCTTGTTAATGAGAGAGGTCAGAGGAGAATGGCCAAACTGGTTCAGCTAAGAATGGATACCCATAGAGGATGTACAATGAAGATTCACCTGTGTGGTTCCTGGGAAGGTTGGCTGTTGTCTAAGGAGAGGGTAGGTTAACTATGACTTAATTCATTAGTGTCCCAAAGAAAAGACCATAAAACAGGACAAATGGCCTAATTCTGTCAAGACTACCATTCTATCATTGTTGATGTATTATCCCTCTGAAACGCATTCTCCTGCCTTCTCCCTGTAACCTTTGACATCCTTAGTAATCAAAAATGGTTCATATCACAAGTTCTTTACATCCTTAGCTCGTACCCTCATAGATTTGGGTAGATCCAAACTTATACATAATTGTCAGCCTACAGTATTTCATCCACGAAAGAGGCATTGTAAGACCTAAGAGAGGAATGGCAATGTTGAAACAATGGCTAAGGTTTCTCTTGATTTACCATCTGCTACCTTATCCTTCTCAACCCAACTGCTAAGCAGGACTGTGTCTGAGGAATCTCAGAGAACCTTGAGTGAAATTTCTAGAAAGAAAGTTAAACACTTTCAGTAGGAACCAGCTTTCTACTCCTTTATCAGTTCCTGTTGATGGGCTGTAACTCACCTTTGGACTTCAAATAAATCAACAAGTTTGATCCTGACAAATCTTTTGATGTACAAAATATATTTGATTCTTAGGTTCTATATAAAGTGTGAATAACTATTTGTTGCTTTTTAATGTGTTTGTGGTTAGTTTGCATTTTATCATGATTTTTAAATTGACAATTTGAATTAATTGGCTTCCATTATATAGTTCACAAACACTTTTTGCCCCAACCGATTTAATTTTCCAGTCAGATTGATGTAACATTTTATCAATGTTCTTTGGGGCCTTGACAATGTCCCTGCTAACATTACATCAGAGCAGGGGTTTCCAACCTGGGGTTAGTGGTAAGGCTCCATGTCATAAACAGTCTGGGAAACCCTGCTCTAGAGCAAGTGCTTTGGAGATTTGCTAGGTAAACATAAGCACTTGGCTTTTAATTGCTTCATTAAACAAGGTTGGTATGTTTTGGGAAATGTGTGTGCCTAACTACAATATGTTAATGCTAATCATCCATATCTCTTCCACACACCCCCCACCTTTTTCTCCCTCTATCTCTCTCTCCCCATTTTCCCCCTCCCCCACCTGTCATCAATCACTCTCTCACTCCTCTGGCCATTTGTTTCTCTCCCTCTGCTTTATGCTACTTAAGTTCCTAGTTCAAATTAAGATCATCTGTGTTATGATCATCTTAGTTTGGCCATTTCCATCATCGCCTCCCCCCCTCCCCCACCACCTTAAATTATTGTTGCTGATTCTGTTTTATTAAAAAGAGTATTCTTTCACAAAGGTTTGCTCTCCTAAGACTGTAATAACTAGAAAGCATTTATGTCTTTCATTGTTAATAAGATATTCCAGCACATCCTGTGCATCAACTTAAATGAATTATTTAAACAAAAACATGCTTTATTGAATGAAATAGAAAAGCTTTTCTGCTTGGAGTCTGTTTAGCTCATGATATGTTGCAGACATAATCTTGTATGGAGCTTCAGGACCTTCTTTATGGAACTTCAGTTTACTTTAGGTTGATTATATGATGTTTTTGCACTAGCTAATTATTGAATCTTGGGGGGGGATTAAGTGCTGATATATGTCATTGTATGTGGATTCCATTAATGTAATTGGGTATTGATGGATTAAAGTGCTTTTTCTGCACAGCAAAGACAATGAAATCAAGAATATTGACAACCCTCCCCCAGCCAACCGATTCCAAGTCACTCTCCTTTTGGCAAACCATCATTTGAATCTGCTGAGCTGGAGATTATTTTCAATGCTGGAAATAATTTCAAAGTAAACCAATTATTTCAAAAATGTCTTGAATTTCAATACTTGTAATCTGAAGGTAACACTTGGCCTTGAATTTTGGTTGCATAATGCAGTATTTGTGTGTGCTATCTAGAGCACTGGGCTATTGATACAGAACACAAGTTTAATCCTCACAATGGTACCTGGAGAATTTAACTTCAAGTAAGTATGCACATTTGGCAAAAAGGTTAGTATTAATAACCATAACAGTATAACTCTGGATTATTTTGCCTTGTTCTTCAGGGATTTAAATTTGAGCTGACGTTGTGGTCTTGCTGCCTCACAGCCCTGGTGACCCAGGTTATTTTCTGACATCCAGCACTGTCTGTGTGGAGTTTCCATGTTCTACTTGTGACTATGGGGTTTTTTTTCCCTCAGGTGCTCCAGTTTCTCTCCACATCCCAAAGCATAGTGTATATAGTGTAGAGGGGAGTAAGCAGAATTTGGAGAGAGTTGATGGAAATGTAGGGAGAATAAAATGGGATTAATATAAACCAGTATAGTTTTGGAGGGCTGAATGGCCTGTTTCCATGCTCTATAAGTCTAACAGAAATCTGTTCTCTGTAGCAGCTCTGTTCTAGACTGATTCCAGATTCTCCAATGTGGTTGACTTTGCAATTCAAGTTATTTAGGCTGGACAAGAAACACTAAGCTTGCAAGAACACACTCACCCCAGGATGAATAAATTAGTAAACTGCCAATTGGTTTCTTGGCACATGTTTTGAAGTACAGTGAAAAACTTGGTTTTCAGTGCATCCATCCAGATCATTTCATCCCATCAGTGAATCGAGGCAATACAGCAGAAAAGCATTAACAGAGTGCGGAATAAAGTGTTACAGATACAGAGAAAGTCCATTGCAGGTGTACAGTAAAATTCAGGGGCTTCCTGCATGCATAGTCGGTAAGAAAGAGCAAATAGAATTGTTATCAGAAAACTGATGATTAACAGGTACCAGGTACTTAATGTATTTTTTACCCAGTTTGCAAAGTCGCTTCCAGGCTTTCTAAGTTACCCAACCATGCTCTACGGAGTACATCAAGTTTGTAACCCACTTCCAGGAAATTCCATTGTGTAATCATGCCAATTCTGCAAAAGAAAGCTGCTTTAGACCTTAAGACCGTAAGACACGGGAGCAGAATTAGGCCATTTGGTCCATTGAGTCTGCTCCGCCATGCTATCAATGCTGATCCTTTTTCTCCCCCTTCTCAGCCCCACTTCCCGGCCTTCTCCCCATAGCCTTTGATGCTGTGGCCAATCAAGAACCTATAAGTCTCTGCCTTAAATACACCCAATGACCTGGCCTCTACAACTGCCTGTGGTAATAAATTCCACAAATTCACCACCCTTTGATTAAAGAAATTTCTCTGTATCTCTTTAAAGAGACATTCCCTATCATGAGGCTGTAACCTCTTGTCCTAAACTCCCCCATCATAGAAAATATCCTTTCCACATCCTCTCTGTATAGGCCTTTCAACATTCGAAAGGTTTCAATGAAATCCTTCTGATTTCCAGAGCCATCAAACATTCCAAATATTCCTTATATAACCCTTTCATTCCTGGGATCATACTTGTGAACCTCCTCTGGACCCTCTCCAATGCCAGCACATCTTTTCTAAGAAGAGGGGCCCAAAACTGTTCACAATTCTCAGAGTGAGGCCTCACCAATGCCTTATAAAGTCACAGCATCACATCCCTTCACATCCCTGCTCTTGTATTCTAGACCTTTTGACATGAATGCTAACATGGCATTTGCCTTCCTCCCCACCGATTCAACCTGCAAGTTAACCTTTAGGGTGTTCTGCACCAGGACTCTCAAGTCTCTTTGCAACTCAGATTTTTGGATTTTCTCCCCATTTAGAAAATAGTCTGCATATTTATTTCTTCTACCAAAGAGCATGATCATGCATTTTCCAACATTGTATTTCATCTGACACTTTCTTGCCCATTCTCCTAATCTAAGTCATTCTGCAGCCTTCCTGTTTCCTCAGCACTACCTACCCCTCCACCACTATTCATATCATCTGCCAGCTTTGGCAACAAAGCCATCTATTCCAACATCTAAATCATTGATATACAGTATAACCAGAAACGGTCCCAACACCGACCGCCGCAGAACACAGCCAACTGGCAGCCAACCAGAAAAGGATCCTTTTATTCCCACTCATTGCTGGGGCAATGGCATCAACTTGGGTGATGCCAGCAGGCTCAATAAAATGAGTATAAAGGCTGGCTGTGCTATTGGAATCAAACTGGACACACTGGAGGCTGTGATAGAACAAAGGACCCTATGGAAAATCCTGGCAAATCTGGATAATGTTTCTCACCCTTTTCATGCCACCTTGGCTGAATAGAGGAGAACTTTTAATAATAGACTAAGACAACTGCACTGCTCCAAAGAGCGCTATATAAGGTCTCTCTTACCCTTGGCCATTAGGCTCTATAATGAGTCAAACGATAGCTGGGGATGTGACAACCCCCTCCCAATAGGCTGTTTGAGGTAACTTATTTTTCTAATATTTGTATATATGTGCACTTGTAATGCTACTGTGAAACTATAATTTCCTTTGGGATCAATGAAGCATCTATCTATCTATCTATATCTATCAGCCAGTGCTCTAACCATGCTAGTAACACCCACTCTTACAGAACACCACTAGTCACTGGCAGCCTTTTATTCCCACTTGCTGCTTCCTACCAATCAGCTGATGCTCTAACCACATTAGTAACTTTCCTGTAATACTGTGGGTTCTTAACTCGGTAAGCAGCCTCATGTGTGGCACCCTGTCAAAGGCCTTCTGAAAATCCAAATATGGAACATCCACTGCATTCCCGTTATCCTACTTGTAATCTCCTCAAAGAATTCCGACAGGTTCATCAGGCAAGATTTTCCCTCAATAAAACCATGCTGACTTTGTCCTAAATTGTCCTGTGTCACCAAGTACTCTATAACTTCATCCTTAGCAATTGACTGCAACTTCTTCCCAATCACTGAGGTCAAGCTAACTGGTCCATAATTTCCTTTCTGCTGCCTCCCTCCTTTCTTAAAAAGTGGAGTGACATTTGCAATCCTCCAGTGCTCCGGAACCATGCCAGCATCCAGTGATTCTTGAAAGTTCATTTCTAATGCCTCTACAGTCTCTACCACTACCTCTTGCAGAATCCTAAGGTGCAGTTCATCTGGTACGGGTAACTTATGCACGTTGGTCTTTCAGCTTTTTGAGCATCTTCTCCCTTGTAATAGTAACTGCACTCACCTCTCATCCCTCACACCCTTCAACACCTGGCACGCTGCTAGTGTCTTCCACAGTGAAGACTGATGCAAAGTACTTACTTAGTTTATTTTTTTCCCCATTATTATTTCTTTGGCCTCAATTTCTAATGGTCCTATATCCACTCTCATCTCTCTTTTATTTTTTTATATACTTGAAAAAGCTTTTTCTATCCACCTTGATATTGTTTGCTAACTTGCTTTCATATTTCATCTTTTCCCTCCTAATGACTCTTTTAGTTGCTCTCTGTAGGTTTTTCAAAGCTTTCCAATCCTCTATCGTCCCACTAATTTTCGCTTTGATATATGCCTTCTCTTTTGTTAGCTTTGACTTCCCTTGTCAGCCACATTATACTATTTTTCCATTTTAGTACTTCTTTGTTTCTGGAGTATATCTATCCTGCACCTTCCTAATTTTTCCCAGAAAATCAAGCCGCTGTTGCTCTGCTGTCATCCCTGCCAGCATCTCCTTTCAGTTTACTTTGGCCATCTCCTCTCTCTCATGCCACTGTAATTTCCTTTATTCCACTGAAATACTGCTGAAATACTTTTTCCCTATCAAATTTCAAGTTGAACTCAATCATATTGTGATCAATGGTTCCTAAGAGGAGGGACGCCTCACGTCTTAATAAGCTGGTAAGGAAGGCGGGCTCTGTCGTGGGCAAAGTACTGGAGAGTTTAACATCGGTAGCTGAGCGAAGGGCGCTGAGTAGGCTACGGTCAATTATGGATAACTCTGAACATCCTCTACATAGCACCATCCAGAGACAGAGAAGCAGTTTCAGTGACAGGTTACTATCGATGCAATGCTCCTCAGACAGGATGAAGAGGTCAATACTCCCCAATGCCATTAGGCTTTACAATTCTACCTCCAGGACTTAAGAACTTTTTAAAAGCTATTAATGCTTTTTGAGACGGTGATTTAGATGCATATCATATTTTTTTACTGAGTTAAGTATTGTATGTAATTAGTTTTGCTACAGCAAGTGTATGGGACATTGGAAAAAAAGTTGAATTTCCCCATGGGGATGAATAAAGTATCTATCTATCTATCTATCTATCTAAGGGTTCCTTTACCTTAAGCTCTCTAATCACCTTCATTACATAACACCCCATCCAGTATAGCTGACGCCCTAGTAGGCTCAATGACAAGCTGCTCTAAAAAGCCATCTAGTAAGCATTCAACAAATTCACTCTCTTGGCATCCTGATTTTTCCAATCTACCTACAAGTTAAAATCTCCCATGACTATCATAGCATTGTCCTTTTGGCATGCCTTTTCTATTTCCCGGTGTAATCTGTTGTCCACATCCCTGCTACTGTTTAGAGGCCTGTATATAACTGCCATCAGGGTCCTTTTACTCTGGCATTTTCTTAATTCAAACCACAAAGATTCAACATTTTCTGATCCTATGTCACATCTTTCTACTAATTTGATGCCATTCTTTACCAGCAGAGCCACGTCACCCCTCTGTCCATCTTCCTATCCCTCCGATACAATGTGTAACCTTGGACATTCAGCTCCCAATTACAACCATACTTCAGCCACAATTCAGTAATGGCCACAACACCCTACATGACAATCTGTAAAAGTGCAACAAGATCATCCACCTTATTTCTTATACTCTGTGCATTGAAATATAACCCTTCGAGTACTGTATCTGTCAGATCATCCTATTTCTACCTTCACTGGCACATGACACAGGTAGCAATCCAGAAATTACTACACTGGACGTCTTGCTTCTCAGCTTTCTGCCTAGCTCTCTAAGTTCTCTCTTCAGGACCTCTTTGCTTTCCCTTTCTATGTCATAGATACCAATATGTACCAAGATATCTGGTTGCTCTCCCTCCCCCTCCAAAATGCTGTGGATGTGATCCGAGACATTCCTGATCCTGGCACCTGGGAGGCAACTCTGTTCACGTCCACAGAACCCTTGGACTATTGAGTCCCCTATCACTATTGTTCCCCTCTTCTCCCTCTTTCACTTCTGCACCACAGACCCATGCTCAGTGCCAGTAACCTAGTGACTGTGGCATTACCCTGGGAGGTCATCTCCCACAACAGTATCTAAAATGGTATAGAACATACAAATCTACGGCACATGACAGGCCCTTCAGCCTTCAATGTTGTGCTAACCATGTAATCTATTCTAGAAACTGCCTAGAATTTCCCTAGCATGTAGCCCTCTTTTGGCAGGTTTATTTATTATTGAGTGGAATGGCCACAGGGATGCTCTGCGCTAACTGCCTGTTCTCCATCCAATTCCTTCTCCTAACAATCACCCAGCTACCCGCCTCCTGCAACTTAACTACTCCCCGTAACTCTGATTGATGATCTCCTCACTCTCCTGTACAAGCCTCTGGGTCTCCCAGGACTCCTAACATCCGGCATGAAGAACACAATGGCCATTTAAACTACACAAATTGCCCCAGACACAATAAGAAAAAAGGGGAAACTTAACAGAAACTTACCCAGACAACTTCACCAGAGCCGATGCCTCTTCCAAGCCAAAGCCTCTTTTGAGCCAAAGCCTGGCACTCTACTCTCTCACTGGTCCATTCCCAACAATGGCTGCTCTGCTTGTCCCTTCTGTACTTCTAGTTACTCCTCTCTGCACTGCTCCCGTTACTGATTAGGCTGATGGAATGACGCCGAATGCCCGCAAAGCTCTCCTATTAAACAAGTGCCGCCAACCTGCAAGAAACCTCCTCACTGTGCATTGCTCCCTTTGGCTTTAGGATATTTAAACCTGAGCTGTTGACGAGATCCTGAGCTACAGAGTCCAGCTCACTTCCCTTTTAGTTCTAACTTAAAATTAGTCATATTCAACTCTCAGGAGCCCTAGAACCCAGTCTCCTCACAAGACCCTCCTTTCCTCTTACTGTCACAATGGAACACCCTGATCACAAACCTAGCCCTCAATCATCAAGCAACCAATCACAATCTCCCTCTCCAGTGGCCCAAACCAAAAAACAAAGTTTCAAACTCCACCTACTGACTGATCGCTGACCTTTCCCTCAGCACATAAACCTCTCTTCTCCACCTCCTCCCTACACAAACTCCAGCAGTCTCTGACTCACGACCCGCGTCTTGCTCCCGAGACAGAACCTTTCCCATTGTGCATTGAGTATTGCACCTCACATGTTGTTGAAATTTATAAGACAGAGCCCCCTTCTAAACACTTAGTGGCCCCAACCACCAATCAAAAATAGGATAAAATATTCCCACTTGCAGTATGTGTCTTGGAATAAAAGTCACTAAAATATAAAAATTCAATCAAAATAAAAATAGAGTTCATTGTCGTATGTATGAATATGTTTATGTATCTGTGTAATGAAAAACTGTCTTTTAGGAGCATCACAGACACACGGCATCGTATAGATGACATTCATTAGTGAAATATAAATTCAACATAAATTATACACAATTTTGCAAGAAATAATACAATTAGAAACAAAAAAGAAACTCGTCTCCACTTGTAATTCTTTGAAATGCTAAATGTTTAGGGAAAGTAATCTCTTGCTATCCCAAGACAGCCATTTTATAATAATGACACTAGACTTTAAAATCCTACAATTCCAAAATAATTTAATAAAACACTTCCCCTATTTCACCGAGCAATGATGTTAATTTTATTAAATATATTTTATGGAATTATTTCATAATTTTAGTAGGGAACTGTGAGTGGACTGTTTTTTCTGCTCTGGGCTATATGGATGCTCTTTGAGTGATCAGTATAGAGCAAAATGATTGCTTCACACACTGAACTGCCAGCTACAAAGAAGTATGATTTGATTTTGTCTCTTGTAAAATATTACACAAAGTGTATAATTATAACATCGACTGAGATTTTTATAATGTCAGTTATAATTACATAACTAGAGGATACTTATGAAAATATTTATCACTCTGAAGGCTTATGTGATTTTCCTTGTCATTTAATGGTAGTTGGCAGGCAGGAACAGTATAGAAATCAAGTTAAAGAGCTAGTGTTTGAAGAAACTCCAAACTTATTCTGTGGAAACAACTGTGCCTTTGAATTGAATTGACTTTATTTCTTACATCCTTCACATACATGAAGAGTAAAAATTTTTACATTACGTCTCCATCTAAATGTGCCATGTGCAATCATAGTAATTTATAATAAATAGGACAGTCAATGTAACTTAAAGTACACTCAAATCAGCATGAGTTAATCAGTCTGATGGCCTTCTGGAAGAAGCTGTCCTGGAGCCCATTGGTCCTGGCTTTTATGCTGCGGTACAGCTTCCCGGATGGTAGCAGCTGGAATAGATTGTGGTTGGGATGGCTTGGGTCCCCAATGATCCTGTGGGCCCTTTTTACACACCTATTCTTGTAAATGTCCTGAATCATGGGAAGTTCACAACTATAGATGCGCCGGGCTGTCCGCACCACTCTCTGCAGAATCTTGTGATTAAAGGAGGTACAGTTCCCATACCAGTGATGCAGCCAGTCAAGATGCTCTCAATTGTGCCCCTGTAGAAAGTTCTTAGGATTTGGGGGCCCATACCAAACTTCCTCAACCGTCTGAGGTGAAAGAGGCGCTGTTGTGCCTTTTTCACCATGCAGCTGGTGTGTACAGACTACATGAGGTCCTTGGTGATGTGGATGCCGAGGAACTTGAAGTTGTTTACCCTCTCAACCCCAGATCCATTGATGTCAATAGGGGTTAGCCCATCTCCATTCCTTCTGTAATCCACATCCAACTCTTTTGTGTTTGTGACATTGAGAGAGAGGTTGTTTTCTTGACACCATCGTGTCAGAGAGATGAATTCTTCCCTGTAGGCCACCTTGTTATTGTTTGAGATAAGGCCAATCAATGTAGTGTCATCGGCAAATTTAATTAGCAGATTAGAGCAGGCAGGCACATAAATGGAAAATATTGATGACTTTCCATAACTTGAGATCTATCTCATTGGATCCCAAATGATGGAATTCAGCATGGCCTTCGGAGTATCAGAACAGCACACAGTTCACGGTCTACTGAGCAACATTAAGCCCTGACATCTGTATGCATCTGACATATGGACCACCTAGAGAAGGTAGTGTATTTCAAAGTCTGTACTTCAAAATCTCACATGCTCCTCCAAAACCACTGGCAGGATAAGTGTAGCAATGTTAGGAGCCTGTCTCAGATCAGCACCCCCAACACTTGAGTCCCACATCACAAGGCAAGCCATACAGCATGAAAACTGGCTCTACATCCAGTAAGCCCATGCTGAGCATCAGGCATCCATTGACGTTAATTCTAAGGGTGGCGCAGTCCTGTAGCAGTTAGCATAATGGTTTACAGCGCCAACGACTCAAGCTCAATTCCCCCAACTGTCTCCAAGGAGTTTGTATGGTCTCCTCATAACCTTGTAGATTTCCTCCGGGTGCTTTGGTTTCCTTCCACGTTCCAAAGACATACGGGTGAGAGGTTAATTGGACTTGTGGGTGTAATTGGGCAGCATGAGCTCTTTGAATGACCTGTTACTGTCGTGGTTTTTCGTGCTTTACAAGTGACCAGGAGACACAGAAGATTCTTCAAGAAGGGTTAAACTTTAATTTGCAAATCAAAGCTGAGACAGTCATTGAGCTAGTCGCTGATTGTCTACCGATTCTCCGGACACAGCAGCTTTTTAAAGCAATCTCCTGGACCAGTTGCTATAATTACATATCACACGTACTATCTTGTCCCTATTGTTTCTACCTATTGACTACATGGCTTTAGTTACACAGCAAACAAGTTCAAAGCAAAACATCTCTTAGCACCATTGTCGTCTACATTCAATTGGATACATGCAGAGCCCATAGCAAACTTCAAAGCTGACTACCTCTCCTTAGCATATATTAACACACTATTGTCTTTAGCATTCCACATAGTTTTTAGCATTTCACATGGGTTTGGTTACACAGCAAATAATACAAGTTTAGCACATAGCCAACTTCAAAGCTGACGACCTCTCCCAGCCACCTCTCACTAGCATATACCAACACACCATTGTCTCTGGCATTCCACATAGTTTTGTAATACAAGTTTTATACTCCATAATATTTTATACTCCAATATTACCAGCCTGTATCTCTGAATGAATAAATACACTAATATCCCCACATTCTCACCAACTGGCACAGATTCAACCACTCATCTATACACTATGGGCAATTTACAGAGACCAACATACCACTCATCTATACACTATGGGCAATTTACAGAGACCAACATACCACTCATCTATACACTATGGGCAATTTACAGAGACCAACATACCACTCATCTATACACTATGGGCAATTTACAGAGACCAACATACCACTCATCTATACACTATGGGCAATTTACAGAGACCAACATACCACTCATCTATACACTATGGGCAATTTACAGAGACCAACATACCACTCATCTATACACTATGGGCAATTTACAGAGACCAACATACCACTCATCTATACACTATGGGCAATTTACAGAGACCAACATACCACTCATCTATACACTATGGGCAATTTACAGAGACCAACATACCACTCATCTATACACTATGGGCAATTTACAGAGACCAACATACCACTCATCTATACACTATGGGCAATTTACAGAGACCAACATACCACTCATCTATACACTATGGGCAATTTACAGAGACCAACATACCACTCATCTATACACTATGGGCAATTTACAGAGACCAACATACCACTCATCTATACACTATGGGCAATTTACAGAGACCAACATACCACTCATCTATACACTATGGGCAATTTACAGAGACCAACATACCACTCATCTATACACTATGGGCAATTTACAGAGACCAACATACCACTCATCTATACACTATGGGCAATTTACAGAGACCAACATACCACTCATCTATACACTATGGGCAATTTACAGAGACCAACATACCACTCATCTATACACTATGGGCAATTTACAGAGACCAACATACCACTCATCTATACACTATGGGCAATTTACAGAGACCAACATACCACTCATCTATACACTATGGGCAATTTACAGAGACCAACATACCACTCATCTATACACTATGGGCAATTTACAGTGGCACAAACTTCACGTCGCATGCCAGTGGTAATAAACCTGATTCTGATTCTGATACCAACCCACCTAATGAACTAATAGGTTCAATCAAGAGGAACTGAAAGGAGCAAAGTGAGGTAACAGGTTAGGGGAAGGAGTTCTAGAAGATGGGCTTGGACATTTGAAGCCACTGTTGCTAATGAAGATTACGCCAGCGTACATCAGCGACTCTACAGGGCTGCAGAAAATTGTCCCAGTTTTTTTCTTAAATATACTTGTTTGGAATTACTTTCACTGCAATTTGTAGAATGTAAATTTCCTCTTAACCACAGACTACAGAATTACATCAATGATCTTCAGATCTCACAATCGATGATTGAATGCGGAGCTCCAGTGGAGCAGTAGAGCTTGGTGTCTTTAAGGGTCAATGCCATGGGCAGAAATATGGCAGGAGAGGCGGAATTCAAGCCAGGCTGAAGTGTAGAGGGATGAGCCCTCCTCTACCCAGCATCTTGTTGGTAAATGTGCAGTTGTTGGAGAATAAGATTGATGCTCTCAGGGCAAGGCTGTTGCATCAGAGGCAGATGAGGCAGGTCTCAATTGTTTGTTGCATTGAGACTTTGCTATTAGCAGATACACTGAATGCAGAGATCCGACCAGAAGGCTTTACAATTTTCACAATAGATCATACTGTGAACCCTGGTAAGGAAAAAGATGGTGGCGTGTGCTTTCTAGTCAATTCTTGTGGGTGTTTGGATGTAGGAGTTGTGTCGACCTCTTGTTCCCCTGACTTCAACTAGTCCTGTTTGAGAAAAACCCTGCCCAATTATCACCAGTATGTCACCTGTTGCTCCAGTGGTCTCAACACATTAAACCACTGTTACACTACAATAAGGAATGCCTATCATTCCTTTCTGAGACCATATTTTGGCAAGTTAGTTCATTTGGCTGTGCTCCTGCTACCTGTGTACAGATAGAGACTGAAGAGCAAGGCTCCAGAGTTGCTCCAGACAACTAAGAAGTGGTCATGGGAGGCTGAGGAACAGTTACAGGATTGCCTTGAGTCAGTGGACAGGGCTGTGTTCAAGAACTCAGATGAGGATCTGAATGACTACACCAGGGGTATAATAGATTTCATTGAAACAGTAGTAGATGAGTGTGTCCCCAAAAAACCATTAAGGGTCTACCCAAATCAGAAATCCTGGATGAACCATGAAATCTGGAATCTGCTGAGGGCCAGATCAGAGGCAATCAAGTCTGGAGATCAAGAATACTACAAGAGGGCAGGTACAATCTCCAGAAAGCCATCTCACAGGTGAAGTGGAAATTCTGGACTAGGCTGGAATCAATGAGGGATGCTTGACAACCGTGGCAGGATTTGAATGCCATTACCTTCTACAAAGTTGAATCCTGTGACATAGGGGACAGCAGAGCTTCACTTCTAGTTGAGCTGAATTACTAATATGCTCAGTTTGACAACCAGAACAGGGATGAACAATATCTGGTGTCCCAGTGATCTTTTGGTTTCGGTACCTGAAGATGATGTGCAGTCTGCCTTCAAGAGTGCGAATCCAAGGAAAGCATCAGATCTGGATGGAGGACCTGGCCAAGTACTAAAGACCTGTGCTGATCAACTGGCTGGTGTGTTCACAGATATCTTCAATCTCTCAATCCAACAGTGTGTGGTACCCACCTACTTCAAGCAGGCTTCAATCATACTGGTGCCCAAGAAGAGCGTGGTAACCTGCCTCAATGACAATCGCCCAGTAGCATTTATATCCACAGTGATGAACATAGAACATAGAATAGTATAGCACATTACAGGCCCTTCGGCCCAATTTGTTGTGCCAACCCTCAAACCCTGCCTCCCATATAACCCACCACCTTAAATTCCTCCATATACCTGTCTAGTAGCCTCTTAAACGTCACTAGTGTATCTGCCTCCACCACTGACTCAGGCAGTGCATTCCACGCACCAACCACTCTCTGAGTGAAAAACCTTCCTCTAATATCCCCCTTGAACTTCCCTCCCCTTAAAGCCATGTCCTCTTGTACTGAGCAGTGGTGCCCTGGGGAAGAGGTGCTGGCTGTCCACTCTGTCTATTCCTTTTAATATTTTGTACACCTCTAGCATGTCTCCTCTCATCCTCCTTCTCTCCAAAGAGTAAAGCCCTAGCTCCCTTAATCTCTGATCATAATCCATACTCTCTAAACCAGGCAGCATCCTGGTAAATCTCCTCTGTACCCTTTCCAATGCTTCCACATCCTTCCTATACTGAGGCGACCAGAACTGGACACAGTACTCCAAGTGTGTCCTAACTAGAGTTTTGAAAACCTGGTATTGAGACATATCAGCTACTGTCTAAGTGGCAACTTGAATCTGCTCCAATTTGCCTACCGAAGTGACAGGTCCACAGCAGATGCCATCTCATTGACTCTTCACACAACCTTAGAACATCCGGACAGCAAAGATGCATACATCAGGATGCTCTTCATCAATTACATCTCAGCATTTAATACCATCATCCCCTCGAAACTATTCAGTGAACTTCAAGTCTTGGGCCTCAATACCCCCTTGTGCAATTGGATCCTGGATTTCATCATTTGCAGACCCAGTCAATTCCGTTAGGCAAAAATATCTCCTCCACAGTCTCCATCAGACCAGGTGCACTACAGGGATGTGTGCTTAGCCCCCTGCTCTACTCACTTTAAACTTATGACTGTGTGCTAAGTACCACTCCAACACCATATACATGTTCACTGATGACACCACTGTTGTGGGCCATATCAAAGGAGGTGATGAATCAACATTCAGGAGGGAGATTGAAAATTTGACTGAATGGTGTCATAACTACCACCTCTCACTCAAGAGCAAGAGGGGGGCATGAGAAGGCCTTGGTGAGTAGGGAAAAGGAAAACCCCAAGGCATTCTTCAATTATGTGAAGAACAAAAGGATGACAGGAGTGAAGGTAGGACCGATTAGAGATAAAGGTGGGAAAATGTGCCTGGAAGCTGTAGAAGTGAGCGAGGTCCTCAATGAATACTTCTCTTCGGTATTCACCAATGAGAGGGAACTTGATGACGGTGAGGACAATATGAGTGAGGTTGATGTTCCAGAGCATGTTGATATTAAGGGAGAGGAGGTGTTGGAGTTTTTAAACTATATCAGGGCGGATAAGTCCCCAGGGCCTGATGGAATATTCCCCAGGCTGCTCCATGAGGCGAGGGAAGAGATTGCTGAGCCTCTGGCTACGATCTTTATGTCCTCGTTGTCCATAGAAATGGTACTGGAGGATTGGAGGGAGACGAATGTTGTCCCCTTGTTCAAAAAAGGTAGTAGGGATAGTCTGGGCAATTATAGACCAGTGAGCCTTACATCTGTGGTGGGAAAGCTGTTGGAAAAGAATCTTAGAGATAGGATCTATGGGCATTTAGAGAATCATGGTCTGATCAGAGATAGTCAGCATGGCTTTGTGAAGGACTGATTGTGTCTAACAGGCCAGAGAGAGTTCTTTGAGGAGGTGACCAGGCATATAGATGAGGGTAGTGCAGTGGATGTGATCTACATGGATTTTAGTAAGGCATTTGACAAGGTTTCACATGGTAGGCTTATTCAGAAAGTCAGAAGGCATGGGATCCAGGTAAGTTTGGCCAGGTGGATTCAGAAATGGCGTGCCTGCAGAAAGCAGAGGGTCATGGTGGAGGGAGTACATTTAGATTGGAGGGTTGTGACTAGTGGTGTCCCACAAGGATCAGTTCTGGGACCTCTACTTTTCATGATGTTTATTAATGACCTGGATGTGGGGGTAGAAGGGAGGGTTGGCAAGTTTACAGATGACACAAAGATTGTTGGTGTTGTGGATGGTGTAGAGGATTGTCAAAGATTGCAGAGTGACATTGATAGGATGCAGAAGAGGACTGAGAAGTGGCAGATGGAGTTCAACCAGGAGAAGTGTGAGGTGGTACACTTTGGAAGGACAAACTCCAAGGCAGAATACAAAGTAAATGGCAGGATACTTGGTAGTGTGGAAGAGCAGAGGGGTCTGGGGGTACACGTCCACAGATCCCTGAAAGTTGCCTCACAGGTAGTTAACAAAGCTTATGGGGTGTTAGCTTTCATAAGTCGAGGGATAGAGCGTAAGAGACGCGAGGTAATAATGCAGCTCTATTAAACTCTGGTTAAGCCTCACTTGGTGTACTGTGTCCAGTTCTGTTTGCCTCACTATAGGAAGGATGTGGAGAGGAGATTTACCAGGATGCTGCCTGGTTTAGTATGGATTATGATCAGAGATTAAGGGAGCTAGGGCTTTTCTCTTTGGAGAGAAGGAGGATGAGAGGAGACATGATAGAGGTATACAGGATATTAAGAGGAACAGATAGAGTGGACAGCCAGTGCCTCTTTTCCAGGGCACCACTGCTCAATACAAGAGGACATGGCTTTAAGGTAAGGGTTGGGAAGTTCAAGGGGGATAGCTTGGGAAACAGAGTTTAGCATTTCAGGTTGAAGAATTTTTATCAGAACTGAGATGTGCTAGAGCTTTCGATACGTCACCCGGACCAGATGAGATATATCCCAGGCTTCTGTGGGAAGCAAGGGAGGAGATTGCTGAGCCTCTTGTGATGATTTTCATGTCATCAATAAGGATGGGAGAAGTACCAGAGGATTGGAGGGTTGCAAATGTTGTTCTCTTGCTCAAGAAAGGGAGTAGAGATAACCCAGGAGATTATAGACCAGTGTGTCTGACTTCAGTGGTGGGCAAGTTGTTGGAGAAGATCCTGAGAGGCAGGATTTATGAGCATTTGGAAAAACATAATCTGATTAGGGATTGTCAGCATGGCTTTGTCAAGGTCAGGCTGTGCCTTATGAGCCTGATTGAATTATTTGAGGATGTAATAGTACACATTGATGAAGGGAGAGTAGTGGATGTTCTGTATATGGATTTCAGTAACGCATTTTATAAGGTTCCCCTTGCAAATCTCCTTCAGAAAGTAAGGAGGCATGGGATCCAAGGAGACCTTGCTTTGTAGATCCAGAATTGGCTTGCCCACAGAAGACAAAGGGTGGTTGTAGATGGTTCATAGTCTGCATAGAGGTTGGTAACCAATGGTGTTCCACAGGGATCTGTTATGGGTCCCCTCCTCTTTGTGATTTTTATAAATAACCTGGATGAAGAAGTAAAAGGGTGGGTTAGTAAGTTTTCTGATGACACAAAGGTTGGGGGTGTTGTGGATAGTCTGGAAGGTTGTCAGAGTTTACAGTGGGACATCGATAGGATGCAGAACTGGGCTGAGAAGTGGTAGATGGACTTCAACCCAGATAAGTGTGAAGTGGTTCATTTTGGTAGGTCCAATTTGAAGACAGAATATAATGTAAATGGTAAGACTCTTGGCAGTGTGGAGAATCTGAAAGATCTTGGGGTCCATGTTGCTGCGCAAGTTGATGGTGTTGTTAAGAAGGCGTATGGTGTGTTGGCAACCGTGGGGTTGTGTTCAAGAGCTGTAAGATAATGTTACAGCTACATAAGATCTTGGTCAATCACCACTTGGAGTACTGTGCTCAGTTCTGGTCACCTCATTACAGGAAGGATGTGGATACTAAAGAGAGAGTGCAGAGGAGATTTACAAGGATGTTGCCTGGATTGGAAGGTGCACCTTATGAGAATAGGTTGAGTGTACTTGGCCTTTTCTCCTTGGAGCAGTGGAGGATGAGAGGTGACCTGATAGAGGTCTATAAGATGATGAGAGGTATTGATTGTGTGGCTAGCCAGAGGCTTTTTCCCAGGGATGAAACAGCTGACACAAGGGGGCATAGTTTTAAGGTGCTTGGAAATAGGTACGAAGGGGATGTCAGGGGTAAGTTTTTCATACAGAGACTGCTGGGTGCTTGGAATGCACTGCTGGCGACAGTGATGGATGTGGATACAATAGGGACTTATAAGAGCCTCTTAGATAGGTATATGGAGCTTAGAAAAATAGAGTGCTACATGCTAGTGAAATTCTAGGCAGTCTGTAGAGTAGGTTACATGGTCGGCACAACATTGTGGGCCAAAGGGCCCGTAATAGGCTGTAAATTTCTATGTCTATGTTCTATGTCCTATGAACCAAGGGAAAACAATTCTGCTTTCAAATAATGCAGAGATAGCCTTGCATCATGTTTTGTTGCTGGTCTTTTGTTTTGACCTTGGGGATATGTGATATTATTAAGCATTGTCCATGGGCAACTCTGCAGCTGTTCTTAAGCTGAGTCTTGAGCATAGGTGTCTGGTAGGTCACTTGAGCTACTAGGCAGAGTTATCCAGTGGGAATTGCCTGCCTAATGCTGGATCAGTATCAGAAAATTCTCTTGGCATCTAAACACCATTCCACTCTACCTTGTCCTGCCCATGCCCAGTGGTCTACTTACAATCCATGTTAAGGAATTGGAGCTGCAGGAGCATTACCTTTGGTTCATATAGGGAAAATGAGAAGGTTATAGATAACAACTACAGGGAGGTAGTCATCCCTAAGTTGCAGGAGGTGGGTAGCTAGGTGACTGTCAGGAGAGAGAAAGGGAATAGGCAGCCACTGCAGAGTACTCCTGTGGCCATTCCTCTCAATAACAAGTATACCACTTTGGATACTGTTGGGGAGGGAGGAATGACCTACCAGGGATATAGGGAGAAGGCAGGAGATTGGGAATGAGAGGGAAAATAGATCAGCCATGATGAATGGTGGAGCAGATTCAATGTGCCAAATGGCCCAATTCTGCTCCTTTATCTTATGGTCTGACATCAGTTGTTAAGAGTTTCTGAGAGCAATTCAGAAGGCACATCTTAAAGAAGTAGTAGCATTCTAAATGGAGGATGATGTAACAGAGAAGGAAAAGGAGCATAAAAGCAAAAGAGAGGGCTATAATATACAAAATATAGTGGGGGTTAGAGGAATGGGAAACACTTAAAAACCAACAGAAGGCAACTAAAAGCCAACAGTGGATATCAGACCACTATAAAATGATACCAGAGGGGTAGTAACGTGTGTTTAACAAATGGTGGATGAACCTAATAAGTATTTTGCACCAGTTTCACTGAGGAAGATGCCAGCAGTATACCAGAAATTTGAGAGACTCAGGGGCAGAAATGAGTGTAGTTGCTATTACTATAGAGGTGTTTGGGAGGCTGAAAAGTCTGAAGGTAGATGAGTCACCTGAACCATATGGATTTTACCCCAGGGTTCTGAAAGAGGTAATGGAAGAGATTAGGGAAGCATTGGTAGTGATCTTTCAAGAATCACCAGATTTTGGAATGGTTCCTGAGGACTGGAAAACTGCAAACATAACTCCTGTCTTTCAGAAGGGATAGAGGCAGAGAAAAAAGGAAATTATATGCCAGCGTAATACCCCTGGTTTAAGACCATGCTTTATTTTATTAATACAGTTATGCTGTTGGGTGTTTTATTTTCTGCATATTTTGTCAAACTGCAATGTGTTCCTTTAATTATATTGTAAATTATATTGTACAATTGAGTAATTCAGTTGATGATAATTTAGGCTTGTTAAATTAGCCGATAGGATTTGTCTTGTTAACATTTGGCCACTAAGCCACCCTGGAACAGACTAGCGGGTTTGGAGGTAGCCATTTTTCTGGAGAGACTTGAAGGAAGCAGCAGTGATGAAAGAATGGAGATGAACAATAAACATAGTAGAAGAACATGAACTAATTTGGAAGGATAAGTACTGCTGTTGGAAAATCCTGATGCAAACAATGGTCCCACAGACAATGTGCAGTTATCTTTTAGTTAGCTAGTTATCACATGACTTTGGAGACAGTTTGATGTTTTGTCCTTGCACATTGCGTGGATATTTATTTATGTTTTTTTCTTGGACTATCTTTTCAGGCAGAATTGCTCAGTACTGTGAGTAAACAAAGTGAGGCAAACTGAATTGATTATGCACCAGTGAACTCCGATGATTATGTGCACTCTATGGGCTAATTAATATACATAGGATGGGTCCTTTTCGTCATTGTGTTTGTTATAGTTTAAAATATCTTGTCAATACAGCTTCAATCTACCTATGCCTGTACTGGTGTGAGTTCAGTTATTGCTTCTTGGTAAATGGTAAGTTTGCATGGGTGTATTAGTATTCATAGAAACAACAGTCCTACTTTTCCTTACAGGAACATTCAAACTTTTGTGTTGTGTTTACCTGAATCATATTTATTCTGAATGTGTTTATTTATTGGAAATGGCCTTTTCGTCATTATTCCTATGTACTGCAGAGTTACAATGCCTGTAAACAGAATTTCTCCCCATACCCAAACACACATGAAAGTTTTCATGTTTTATTGTTTTACAACATTGAAACACAGTGGGTTTAATTTGGCTTTGTTGACACTGATCAACAGAAAAGACTCTTTTTGTGTCAAAGCGAAAACAAATTTCTACAACTTGGCCTAAATTTATTACAATTACTAATCACAGAATAATTGATTACATACCGTAGATGTCGGATTATAAGCCGCTACTTTTTTCCCACATTTTGAACAGCTTTGAACACTGCGGCCTTTAATACGGTGCGGCTAATGCATGATTTTTTTCATGCCGCCAAAAACATTTTGCCTCGTAACAGTAGACCAATAAAATTGATGAGTAGTTCACAGAGGTCCAATGAAATTGTACGATAAATCAAGCGCACTTTCACAATTAAATTATTGTAAATCAGTCATTTGTACTCACCCTCATCAACATGGAAAACACTCGAAGAAAAGCATTGTGCTGCCTTTATGGCAGTTATTTAGTTTATAATATTTTCGCTTAGTAATTCATTTTCTAGTTAAAGTTAGAAGTGTTTTAACTATATTTGTTTTCTGTACTACATCGCGGGATGCTATGATGTCACACCCGGTTTCGCCGCGTCTTGTGGGAAAAATGCCAGTTTGCAATAAATGGGAAGGAGGGGGGCGAGCGGCATTACGCGAGCGGCATTGGATCTGAGCGAACGCTGCTTTTAAGTTAAAGGCGATCAATAACTTTTCCTGATAGGCTGCAGTATATATATTTTTTACCAGTCGTTAGGAGATATTGGAATGTTGTTCAGTAAAAAAGTATACGCAACGTATATTTAAAAGTAGCCGCGTTACAGGCACGGTTCGAAAAAAAGCATTTGCAATATGTATTTGTTTATGTTACCATATGGATTTAATTAAAAGTTAAAAAATCCTCACGTGTAATATCTTTCTGTGTAAATATCTCATATTACAACGTGGGACACCTGCGGCCGAAAATCCGGTGCGGCCGAAAATCCGGTGCGGCCTAAAATCCGGTGCGGCCTGTACAAGTAAAAAATCGATTTTCTTTCTAAAATTAGAGCCAGCGGCTTTTAATCAGGTGCGCTCTGTAGTCCGGAATCTACGGTAATTAATTACTCACCCCCTTCTAGTCAGTATTTAGTAGATGTACCTTTGGCAGCAATTACAGCCTTGAGTCTGTGTGGATAGGCCCTTATCAGCTTTGCACATCTGGACACTGCAATTTTTCCCCTTTCTTTACCCTTATAAAAGAAGAAATAACGGCACATTTGGATAGCAGTAACAGGATCGGTCTGAGTCAGCATGGACTTACGAAGGGGAAATCATGCTTGACTAATCTTCTGGAATTTTTTGAGGATGTAACTATGAAAATGGTCAAGGGAGAGCCTGTGGATGTAGTGTACCTGGAGTTTCAGAAAGCCTTTGATAAGGTCCCACATAGGAGATTAGTGGGCAAAATTAGAGCACATTGTATTGGGGGTAGGGTACTAACATGGATAGAAAATTGGTTGGCAGACAGGAAAGAGTAAGGATTAATGGGTCCTTTTCAGAATGGCAGACAGTGACTAGTGGGGTAGTAGTGGGGTAGTGGGGTAGTGGCGGGAGTGTCATATGTTGAAAGATTGGAGCGAATGGGCTTGTATACACTGGAATTTAGAAGGATGAGAGGGGATCTGATTGAAACATAAGATTATTAAGGGATTGAACACGCTAGAGGCAGGAAACATGTTCCTGATGTTGGGGGGTCCAGAACCAGAGGCCACAGTTTAAGAATAAGGGGTAAGCCATTTAGAACAGAGTTGAGGAAAGACTTTTTCACCCAGAGAGTTGTGGATCTATGGAATGCTCTGCTTCAGAAGGCAGTGGAGGCCAATTGCTTTCAAGAAAGAGTTAGATAGAGCTCTTAAAGATAGCGGACTCAAGGGATATGGGGAGAAGGCAGGAACGGGGTACTGATTGTGGATGATCAGCCATGATCACATTCAATGGCAGTGCTGGCTCAAAGGGCCGAATGGCCTATTCCTGCACCTATTGTCTATTGTCTATTCTTCTGTAACTCTTGCTTCGGCTAGCAGCTTAACAATGCCTGTAAACAGAATTTCCCCCCACACCCAAACACACATGAAAGTTCTCATGTTTTATTGTTTTACAACATTGAAACACAGTGGATTTAATTTGGCTTTGTTGACACTGATCAACAGAAAAGACTCTTTGTGTCAAAGCCCCCGGCCCGGCCAAACTTAAGAAATCTCGTTTGGGTGGATGCTGCGCGATGTGTCCCCTGTTACAAATCAGTACCCTGAAATAACAAACAGTACACAATATGCAATTAAATGATTAAGCTTTAGTATTCTTACTTTGACTTTATGATTAGTAAAGAAAATGGGGAAAAAAAAGAAAAAGGGCCCATTCTTATGAAACAGTCTATTGCGCAATGTTGGAGCTCACTGATAAGCCGGTCATCCACCATCGGCCTCCTCTGATCGTCACTGCCCTTAGGACCCTCACTCCAAATCCACTCCATCCGGCGGTCTACCAAGTTCCTCCATTCGTGTCTTTTCTCCTCATCTCTCCCCGGCAAAAGACCGTGAAAATCTCTCTTCCAGACACACAAGAAAGAACAACAGCATTCCAAACACCGTTATCTCTAGTCATAACCGAAATATTGCTGCTACAGAGAAACCGTTACATAGAACATAGAATAGTACAGCACATTACAGGCCCTTCGGCCCACAATATTGTGCCAACCCTCAAACCCTGTCTCCCATATAACACCCACCTTAAATTCCTCCATATACCTGTCTAGTAGTCTCTTAAACTTCACTAGTGTATCTGTCTCCACCACTGATTCAGGCAGTACATTCCATGTACCAACCACTCTCTGAGTGAAAAACCTTGCTCTAATATCCCCCTTGAACTTCCCTCCCCTTATCTTAAAGCCATGTCCTCTTGTACTGAGCAGTGGTGCCCTGGGGAAGAGGTGCTGGTTGTCCACTCTGTCTATTCCTCTTAATATCTTGTACATCTCTATCATGTCTCCTCTTAGCCTCCTTCTCTCCAAAGAGTAAAGCCCTAGCTCCCTTAATCTCCGATCATAATCCATACTCTATAAACCAGGTAGCATCCTGGTAAATCTCCTCTGTACCCTTTCCAATGCTTCCACATCCTTCCTATAGTGAGGCGACCAGAACTGGACACAGTACTCCAAATGTGACCTAACTAGAGTTTTATACAGCTGCATCATTACATCATGTCTCTTAAACTCTATCCCTCGACTTATGAAAGCTAACACCCCATAAGCTTTGTTAACTACCCTATTTACCTGTGAGGCAACTTTCAGGGATCTGTGGACATATACCCCCAGATCCCTCTGCTCTTCCACATTACCAAGTATCCTGCCATTTACTTTGTACTCTGCCTTGGAGTTTGTCCTTCCAAAGTGTACCACCACACACTTCTCCGGGTTGAACTCCATCTGCTACTTCTCAGCCCACTTCTACAGCCTATCAATGTCTTTCTGCAATCTTCGACAATCCTCTACACTATCTACAACACCACCAACCTTTGTGTTGTCTGCAAACTTGCCAACCCACTCTTCTATCCCCATATCCAGGTCGTTAATAAAAATCACAAAAAGTAGAGGTCCCAGAACAGATCCTTGTGGGACACCACTAGTCACAACCCTCCAATCTGAATGTACTCCCTCCACCACGACCCTCTGCCTTCTGCAGGCAAGCCAATTCTGAATCCAGCTGGTCAAACTTCCCTGGATCCCATGCCTTCTGACTTTCTGAATAAGCCTACCATGTGGAACCTTGTCAAATGCCTTACTAAAATCCATGTAGATCACATCCACTGCACTACCCTCATCTATATGCCTGGTCACCTCCTCAAAGAACTCTATCAGGCTTGTTAGACACGATCTGCCCTTCAGAAAGCCATGCTGACTGTCCCTGATCAGACCATGATTCTCTAAATGCCCATAGATCCTATCTCTAAGAATCTTTTCCAACAGCTTTCCCACCACAGACCTAAGGCTCATTGGTCTATAATTACCCGGACTATCCCTACTACCTCTTTTGAACAAGGGGACAACATTCGCCTCCCTCCAATCCTCCGGTACCATTCCTGTGGACAACAAGGACATAAAGATCCTAGCCAGAGGCTCAGCAATCTCTTCCCTCGCCTCATGGAGCAGCCTGGGGAGTATTCCATCAGGACCTGGGGACTTATCCGTCCTAATGTATTTTAACAACTCCAACACCTCCTCTCCCTTAATATCAACATGCTCCATAACATCAACCTCACTCATATTGTCCTCACCATCATCAAGTTCCCTCTCATTGGTGAATACCGAAGAGAAGTATTCATTGAGGACCTCGCTCACTTCCACAGCCTTCAGGCACATCTTCCCACTTTTATCTCTAATCAGTCCTACCTTCACTCCTGTCATCCTTTTGTTCTTCACGTAATTGAGGAATGCCTTGGGGTTTTCCTTTATCCTACTCGCCAAGGCCTTCTCATGCCACCTTCTTGCTCTTCTCAGCCCCTTCTTAAGCTCCTTTCTTGCTACCCTATATTCCTCAATAGACCCATCTGATCCTTGCTTCCTAAACCTCATGTATGCTGCCTTCTTCCACCTGACTAGATTTTCCACCTCACTTGTCACCCACCTGCCTTCACCCTACCATTCTTTATCTTCCATTATCAGTGAAACCTTACAGCATGTTACACTTGCTTACAAAACTGCTCAAGCTCTGTCAGATTGCATGGGGATCATGAATGAGCAGCCCTTTTCAAGTCCTGCCACAAATTCTCAATTGGATTGAGGTCTTGACTCTGTCTTGGCCACTCCAGGACATTAACTTTGTTTTTAAGCGATTGCTGTGTAGCTTTGGCTTTGTGCTTGGTGTCATTGTCTTGCTGGAAAACAGATTTTCTCCCAAGTCGCAGTTCTCTTGCAGACTGCATCAGGATTTCCCTGTATTTTGCTGCATTCACTTCTAAACAGTCCAAGATGACATGGCTGTAAGGACTGGAGATGAATTGGGATAACTGAAGGGTAAAGAGGACTCTTGCTCTAGGAGAGTCAGGTCAGCTAATGTTTACAGGTGGAGGTAAAGGTTTGTTGTGAGAGAGCTTAAGAGTGTTAGTTGGGTTGGGGGAGAAAAGGAGAGGGATATTGAAGGAGGGAGGAAGAGTGTAATTAGCATGGAGCCTGTGAGAGGATGTGTATTGTGGTGGGTTTCCTGGGGAAGAGGGTGTGGCAAAGATCATATGTACGTTGAGTCAGGTTCATTCTGTATGCAGGAACATATGTCATTTTGCTGATACTAGGGTGTTCTCAGCATTTGACAGAACCATTCTATCCAAAGTCATCAATAAGTTTCATGACATGGGTATCTGTATCTCACTTTGTAACTGGATACTGGGCTTCCTCATCAGCAAAACTCAGTCCATGAGATTTAGTGACAACATCTGCTCCTTGCTGATCATCAACATGGGTGCACCTCTAGGCAGTATGCTTGGCTCCCTGCTCTACTCCCTTTTACGCATGTGACTGTGTGGGTAAGCGCTGTTGTTGTTGGACAAATCACAGGTGGAAATGAGTCAGCTTACCAGAGTGAGCTAGGTCACCTGGTTTTGTGGTGATGCAAAACCAGCATCTTACTCTCACTTAACATCAAGAAACATAAAGTGTTTAATTGTTGAATTCTAACAAACTTCAACAGATGTACTGTTGAAAGTACTTTGATTGCATCATGGTCTGGTATGACAATTTGAATGCACAGGAATATAAGATCTGTGGAGTATAGTGGACTCTGCCATCAAGGGCACATCCCTCCCCACCATTGGTAGTATCTATAGGAGACAATGTTTCAAGAAGACAATATCTATTTTTAAAAAAATCCCACACATTCGAGTCATGCCATCTATTTGCAGCTACCATCATGCAGGAGGTGGAGAAGCCTAAAGACCACACCACCAAGTTCAAGAAGAGCTAGTTCACTACAACAATTGGGTTCTTAAACTGAACAGAAAAATCTCAATTACCACAGTTTAGCAACATTGTGATCAGTTTGCACTGAAATAGACTGTTTTATTTTTGGTTTAATTGTTTGTTATGTTGTGTATAATTGGTTTTCTTGTGAATGCTGTTTATATGATGCTATGTGCCTATGATGTGCTGAAAGTGAGCTCTTCATTGCACACAAGCATACCTGTGCTTGTGCAAATTACAATAAACTTGGCTTTGACTTGAAACACAAAGAGGTAGGAGCTGGAATAGGACTCCAGGCCCTTCAGACCTACCCCACCATTTAATGCAATCATGGTTGATTTTCTCTACCAGTTGTCCATAACCCTCAACTCCTCAACTGTTCAAATATTTATCTATCTTCACTTTAAATAATATTGTAGCGATGTGCTACACACAGCACTGAAATAACGACACGCAGTCGGTAAGTCGTTTCGAGACTAGTTTATTCAAACTTTGCAGTGCTGGCATTTATATCCCTAGCGCCCACCCTCTCCGGGCGGAAATGACGTCGGAGGTGCATTACTAAAGTCTCCGCCCGCGCGCTGACTATTTGTGAGCCGGTTCGCCTGTGCAGAAAGTGGGTTGCCACATAACCCCCCCTCCCCCAGAACCGGCAATACACCCCCCAATGTCCACAGTATGGATCAGCCTCTGTTTGGGAGGTCTGCCTCTGCGCCGCGGTGCCTGAACCTCGACCGGCTGTGCCAAGTCCACATGGGCTGGTTTGAGTCGGTCCACCGTGAAAACCTCCTCTTTCCCCCCAATGTCCAGAACGTACGTGGACCCATTGTTGTTGATCACCTTGAACGGCCCCTCGTACGGCCGCTGTAGCGGTGCCCAGTGTCCACCCCTTCGTACAAACACAAACTTACAGTTTTGCAGGTCTTTGGGTACATGGGTCGGGGTCCATCCGTGCTGTGAAGTTGGTACGGGAGCCAGGTTGCCGAGCCTTTCGCGTAGTCTGTCCAGGACTGCTGCGAGTTCTTCCTCTTGCCCCCTTGGGGCTGGTATGAACTCTCCCGGGACGGCCAGGGGCGTGCAGATCCTCTTTGGGCGCTGTACGAATTCCAAGCAGGACCCAGGGAAGCTCGTCCACCCAGTTAGGTCCTCTCAGGCGGGCCATGAGAGCCGACTTCAAGTGACGGTGGAAGCGTTCCACCAGTCCATTCGACTGTGGGTGGTAGGCAGTTGTGTGATGCAGCTGCGTTCCCAACAGGCTGGCCACAGCCGACCACAGGCTGGAGGTGAACTGGGCGCCTCTGTCAGAGGTAATGTGGGCCGGTACCCCGAAGCTTGCTACCCTGGTTGCGATCAGTGCTTGGGAGCAGGAATCGGCAGATGTGTCAGTGAGCGGGACCGCCTCTGGCCACCTCGTGAACAGGTCTACCATCGTTAGGAGGTACCGTGCTCCTCGGGACACTGGTAGGGGACCC
Source organism: Hemitrygon akajei (assembly GCF_048418815.1). NCBI lineage: Eukaryota > Metazoa > Chordata > Chondrichthyes > Myliobatiformes > Dasyatidae > Hemitrygon > Hemitrygon akajei. Next base: position 87,231,161 of record NC_133138.1, on the reverse strand, counting down.
ACAACATCCACATGAATGTGGTCGAACCTCCGGTGGGTGGGTTTGAACTGCTGCTTTAACAGGTGGGGCTTTAGTGTGCCGCTGCACCTTGGCTGTTTGGCACTGCGCGCACGTTCTGGCCCATTCACTGACCTGCTTGCGAAGTCCGTGCCATGCGAACTTGCTGGAGACCAGCCGGATGGTTGTCCTGATAGATGGGTGTGCCAAACCATGTATGGAGTTGAAAACTCGCCGCCTCCAGGCGGATATAAATGGATATAAATGGGGATATAAATGCCAGCACCGCAAAGTTTGAATAAACTAGTCTCGAAACGACTTACCGACTGCGTGTCGTTATTTCAGCGCTGTGTGTAGCACATCAGTACAGTATTATTTAAAGTGAAGATAGATGGGGCAAGGTTGGCCGGTAGCCATGTCGCACAGGAGGGTCCTATCACCTGGGCCTACGAGAAAGTCCTGCAGCTGCAAATCCGAGACTGTGGTCCTGTAGCTGGGCATCTCGTCGTCTGCCTGCTGTGCCTCCGCCAGTGCTGCATAGTCCACCCCCAGGGACAGGGCTTGGACAGCTGGTCTGGAGAGTGCGTCCGCCACATTGTTGTCCTTCCCCGAGACATGCTGGATGTCCGTCGTGTACTCGGAGATGTAGGACAGATGTCGCTGCTGGCGAGCCGACCAGGGATCGGACACCTTCGTGAACGTGAAGGTCAACGGTTTGTGGTCTGTGAACGTGGTGCCTGCTGAAGAATGCCAGGGGTTGCCAGCGCCCCTCGATGAGCTGCTCCAGCACCCCACTGACTGCTGTGTCGGATGCGTCCACCGTGAGGGCAGTTGGAACGTCCATTCTGGGGTGCACCAGCATCGCGGCATCTGCCAAGGCTTCCTTGGCCTTAACGAAAGCGGCCGCGGCCTCCTCGTCCCAAGTAATGTCCTTGCCTTTACCCGACATCAGGGTGTACAAAGAGCGCATGATACGGGCTGCTGAGGGGAGGAAACGGTGGTAGAAGTTCACCATACCAACGAACTCCTGCAGGCCTTTGACCGTGTTGGGCCGGGCAAAGTGGCGGATCGTGTCTACCTTGGCGGGCAGAGGTGTTGCCCCATCTTTGGTAATCCCGTGGGCCAGGAAGTCGATGGTATCGAGACCGAACTGGCATTTGGCCGGGTTGATCGTGAGGCCGTATTCACTTAGTTGGGCGTAGAGTTGACGGAGGTGGGACAGATGCTCCTGACGACTGCTGCTGGCTATGAGGATGTCGTCCAAATAGATGAAAGCGAAGTCCAGGTCGCGTCCCACCGCGTCCATTAACCGCTGAAACGTCTGCGCGGCATTCTTTAGGCTGAATGGCATGCGGAGGAACTCAAAAAGGCCGAAAGGGGTGATGAATGCCATTTTGGGGATGTCGTCAGGATGCATCGGTATTTGATGGTATCCCCGGATGAGGTCTACCTTGGAGAAGATCTGTGCGCCATGCAGGTTTGCTGCAAAGTCCTGAATGTGCGACACAGGGTTGCGGTCCGGTATTGTAGCCTCGTTCAGCCTGCGGTAGTTGCCGCATGGTCTCCAGCCCCCTGTTTCTTTGGGCACCATGTGCAGGGGGGAGGCCCATGGGCTGTCGGACCGCCGTATGATCCCCAATTCCTCCATCCGCATGAACTCCTCCTTCGCCAGGCGGAGCTTTTCCGGGGGGAGCCTTCGTGCGCGAGCGTGGGGGGGTGGTCCCTGGGTCGGAATGTGGTGCTGTACCCTGTGTCTGGGCATGGCTGCCGTGAACTGCGGTGCCAGAATCGATGGAAAGTCCACCAGGATTCTGGTGAATTCGTTATCCGACAGCGTGATGGAGTCCAGGTGTGGGGCCGGCAACTTGGCTTCACCCAGGGAGAATGTCTGGAAAGTCTCGGCATGTACCAGTCTTCTCCCTTGCCAGTCAACCAGCAGGCTGTGAGCTCGCAATAAGTCCGCCCCCAGGAGCAGTTGGGCCACCGTAGCCAGTGTGAAGTCCCATGTGAACCGGCTGGCGCCGAACTGCAGCTGCACTGTGCGGGTGCCGTAGGTCCATATCGTGCTACCGTTTGCGGCCCTCAGGGTGGGTCCTGGCTTCCTGTTGCGGGTGTCGTACCCCGTCGGGGGCAAGATGCTGATTTCTGCTCCGGTGTCGACCAAGAAGCAGCATCCCGACTGTTTGTCCCAGACGTACAAGAGGCTGTCCTGGTGGCCAGCCGCCATAGTCATTAGCGGCAGCTGACCCTGGCCCTGACCCTTGCAGGCCGGCTGACAACGGCGGGCTTTTGTGCCCCACCGCTGGTGGTAGAAACACCACTGTTCACTGGCCTCCTCACTCCTGCCTCTGTGTTGTGTGTGCCCCCCTGCCGGGCCTGGTCTGGTCTGCTGTTGGGCGCGTGGCCTGGTAATCTGACCAATGGTTGCCACAATATCAGTGATCTAGCCTCCACCACCCTTGGGAGGGTAACACTTTCAGGTGTTCTCTAGCCTCTGAGAAAAATTTCTATGCCCATCAATATAGAATGATAGCCCCTCATTTAATAAGTCTCTCCCCTTGCCCCTGACTCTCCCACGAGTCGGTCAGATGTTGAGCTGTTTCTATCAAGCCTCTTTGGTAACATGCATGTTTGAATAAGGTCCCCCATTATTCTTTTAAACTCCAAGAAGCACAGACCCAAACTGATGGGACAAACCTCTAATTCCAAGAATTAGCCTGGCAAATCTCCTTTGACTGCGTCTTGTGCTACCATATTTATTTTTAGATAAGGGGACCCAAACTGTGCACAGTATTCCAGGTGTGACATTACCCATGCCCTGGACAACTTTAACAAAATCTCCCTTTTCTTAAACTCCAATCCCTTTGCAATAAGATCAATATGCTGTTTGTCACCTTAACAAAGTATTATACTGACCTGGCAACACACACAAAATGCTGGAGGAACTCAGCAGGCCAGGCAGCATCTATGGAAAAGAGTAAACAGTCAATGATTCAGGCCAAAAGGGTCCTGCCAAAGGGTTTCGATCTGAAACATTAACTGCACTCTTAGATGCTGCCTAGACCTGTTAAGTTCCTCCAGTGTTTTGTGTGTCTTGCTTGGATTTCCAGCATCTGCAGATTTTCTCTTGTTTGTGATTATACTGGCCTGCTAATATTTTGTGATTCATGCACCAGAACACCTGAGTCTTTCTGACCTTCATTCTTTTGCAGTCTCTCTCCATTTAGATAGCGATCTGCTCTTTGATTCCTTTACCAATGTGCATAATTCATGCTCCCAGATTTTAAAATCCAACCTTGAATTTTTCTCATTTTCACAGTGCAGAAATTCCTGCTCCTTGTATTTGTAGTCTTCATTCAGATGGAATTATCACATTTGAAAATGAATCCCAAATGGTTATCTCTAACAGTTAAAGTGCTGAAAGCAGCTAAAATGTCTCATAATTGGTTATATTATTAGCACAATTAATAGTAATTACACTACTGAAACTCAACTGGAAAAGACCTGGGAAATCCTGTTATGGTCAATCCTCAGAGTGGTCTTAAGAAATGGAGCCTGTGTTTTTGATGTAGAAGTGTTTAAAAACTAATAGACTAAAGATGGTAATGGTCTGTATGGTGTAAGAGCCACATATAGGCCAACAGTTAGAAGTTGCAAGTTCCCTTCTCCTTAAATTATTTAACAAACTGTTTGCAATTGAGAACATCTTGGTTGTTTATGGGAGGAATTTTATCTGGTTAGCAAATTAGCATGCAAGAATACATGGAAGGAAATAGGATCAGGAGTAAGACACATGTTCCATTAAAGCCTGCCCTGCCATTCAAAGTGTTCATGGCCGATTTGCCCCAGACCTCAACTCCTCCTCTCTACCATTTCATATGTCCTTAACTATGTGATCTTTCAAAAATGTATCTACCTTGTCTTCCAATACATTCAATGACCATACTCCACAATCTCTTGACTAGTCTCTTGAATTTCCAGAGACTTGTCATCCTCTAGAAGAGATTTCCTGCACCTCAGTTTTAAATTACTATCCCCCATCATATAACTTTCTCCCCATATTTGAGAGTCTCATTGTTGGAAATATCTATCATCTACCCTGTCAACCTCCCTAAAGATGGTAAATGTTTCAATAAGATTTCTCGTCATTCTTCTAAACTCCATATACAGAATCTAATAGCTTTTAAATCACTCATTTATTTCTGTTAAGATGCTGGGTGCATTCAGATAAAGAGCCTTGTGTTTTGACTCTTTATGACTGTAGGCTACTCCAAGTTTCAATTTCTGCTCCACAACTTTGCTTGTATATTCAGCCCCTTCATCTGATATTTTGATTTTTATTCACTTCTCACCACCTTAGGCCACTGCTCTCATTTCTTTTTGATTAAATTTCCTATAATTGAATACTCTTTCTCTAAGTAGTTTAAAGATCTGTCCATAAACCTATTTAAATGATTCCCCAGAACAATGGACCTGGCAGGATTTGGATGAAGTCACAGTACTCGTTCCAGACTTCACCCATTGCTCCCCCACCAATCTGTGGGATTATTTACTTCTGTGATCTTATTTACCTTCTGTCCATCTGCTCGTGGCTCGTGTAATAATCCTGAGATTATCACCGTCATGGTTCTATTTCTCAACATTATCCTGAGCTACTCATAAACCCTCATCAGAACCTCCTTCCTGGTATGTCATTAATGCTTATGTGGACCTTGACTTTCTCCCACTCCAAGTAGTTCTCAAGCACAGAAGCCTTTGCGCTGATACCAAGCAAGCAACTCTCCAAAACAAAGACAGAATCCCAAACTCAGAGTACAGTGTCTGAGTATGGTCCCCTGTGCCATGGTACTATGGACAGTCTACACAAATACTTTACATCCTAACTTCAAAGAGGGAGAGAAGTCTAAAATGAATTCTCCTAATTGAATTGAATTGATTTTATTACTAACATCCTTCATACACATGAGTAAAAATCTTTATATTACATCTCCATCTAAATGTGCAATTTATAGTAATTTATAACAAATATTATGTACAACAGGACAGACAATATAACATAGAAATACAGTTGCATCAGCATGAATTAATCAGTTTGATGGCCTGGTGGAAGAAGCTGTCCCAGAGCCTGTGGGTCCTGGCTTTAATGCTGTGGTACCGTTTCCTGGATAGTAGCAGCTGGAACAGTTTGTGGTTGGGGTGACTTGGGTCCCCAATGATCCATTGGTCCCTTTTTACACAACTGTCTTTGTAAATATCCTGAATAGTGGGGAGTTCACATCTACAGAGGAGCTGGGCTGTCTGCACCATTCTCTGCAGAGTCCTGCAATAGAGGGAAGTACAGTACCAATACCAGGCAGTGATGCAGCCAGTCAGGATGCTCTCAATTGTACCCCTGTAGAAATTCCTTAGGATTTGGGGACTCATGCCAAACTACTTCAACTGTCTGAGGTGAAAGAGGAGATGAAAGGCTGTTATGCCTTTTTCACCACACAGCCAGTATGTACAGACCATGTGAGATTCTTGGTGATGTGTATGCTGAGGAACTTAAAGTTGTTCACCCTCTCAACTCCAGATCCATAGGGGTTAGCCTGTCTTCATTCCTCCTGTAGTCCACAACCAGCTCCTTTGTTTTTGCTCCATCTCCAGTTGTGTAGGACAGTGTGTAGAGCTGTGGCTATGCATTCTCTGTCAATCAGTTGTGTCAGTAGGTGAATCGTGGGGGGGGTCCAGTGTGGGTGGTAGCATGCTGCAGATGTAGTCCTTGACCAGCCTCTCAAAGCATTTGCTTATTATTGAGGTGAGTACGACAGGATACCAGTCGTTCAGACGTGTTACCTTGGTCTTTTTAGATACCGGAACATTGAAGCATGTTTTGAAGCAGGAGGGCACTCTACACTGGGAGAGGGAGAGATTAAAAATGTCGGTAAAAACACACCTGCCAGCTGTGCTGCACACATCCAGTGTACCTGTCCTGGGACCCTGTCTGGTCCCATAGCCTTGCGACTGTCCACTCGTTGGAAACACCTGCATACTTCAGCCTCAGTGATGACCAAGCTGCCGGTCACATCAGCTGTAGGTCTCTTCGGGGGCTCAGTGTTGGCAACATCGAATTGAGCGTTTAAAAAAAAAGATTTAGCTCATCTGGGAGAGAGGCAGAAACACCACTGCGTTTAGCTTTAAAGTCTGCGATGGTGTGCAGACCTTGCCACAAGCTGCTGTGTTGTTGGTGGGCAGTTGAGTGTGGATCTTGTTCGCGTATTGTTGTTTCGCTGCCCTGATGACTGTGCAGATTGTAGCTGCATTTCTTTAGTTCCTGTTAGTTACCGGCAACATAAGCTCTGGGTCACATGGTAAGTGCTGCTCGCAAGAGTTGGTAGACCGCTGGACGAAGTGGACTCGGAGCGGGGGTCCAACGGTCAGCGACGCTCGGAGGAGATTGATGGGGACAAATGGACAAATCCGTGAGCTCCAACGTGCACATTAGACCGTTTCATTACAATGGGCCCTTTTTTTAAAATTTTCTTTACTAACCCTATAGTCAGATTAAGATATATAAAGTTTATCTGGTGTACTGTCTGATGTTTTGCAGTTCGGATTTGTAATCGGGCAACACATCACACAGCGTCCACACAAATAAGATTTCTCAGTTTGACTGAGCCAGAGGCTGTCTTCCCCCTAGATAAACACGTTCTGGCCAAACCTGAGGATTACAGGGGTATATGGCAGGAGCTGCCGCAGGGAGTGATAGAGCCAGGTACAATTGCAATGTTTAAGAAATTTCAACAAGATCTGTGTGGATCAGTGTTTGCCTTCAAGAATGTACTGGACTAACTAAACTAAAAGCCATGGATGAACCAAGAGATTCGTAGTCTGCTAAGGGTTAGATCTGTGGCATTCAAGCCTGGAAATCCAGAACTATACAGGAAGTCCGGGTGGTTGCATCACCATCTGATATGGAGGGGTCACTGCCCAGAATTGGAAAAAGCTGCAGAGAATTGTAAACTCAGCCAGCTCCATCATGGACACTAGACTGCAGCATCAAGATACAGTATCTTCAAAATGTGATGCCTCAAAAAGGCAGCATCCATCATTAAGGACCCCATCACCCAGGATATGCCCTCTTCTCATTGCTACCATCAAGGAGGAGATACAGAGGTCTGAACACGTGCACAAATTTTTCAGAACAATTTCTTCCCCTCCGCCATCAGATATTCTGAATGGACAATTGCTCTGTTTTTCCACAACTTAATTAAATTATATATACAGTATAAATATTTCTTCTTGTAATTTGTAGTCTTTATTGTGTATTGCTATGTACTGCCACTGCAAAACAAGATATTTCATGACATATGCCAGTGATATTAAACCTGATTCTAATTCTAACATATAGGCAGGTGCATGAATTGGAAAGGTTTGGAGAAATGCAGGCCAAACACAGGCAAATGGGTCTCTCTCAGGAAGGCATTGAGCTGAAGGCCTGTTTTCATGATATATAATTTTTTGGCTCTAAGAACTTAATTCCTATTGGACAAGCATAAGGGCTTAAGCTCCACCAGGGCTCCCCGCTTGCCTCTTTTGCAGTGAAAGCCTCCTGTACCTAACCACTGATCAAATTCAAAGTTACAATTTCTAGGTAATTCCCTCACCACACAACACCCCCTCCATTATGTGCCACTGCCTGAAACTCAGACTCCAGCTCAGCAACTCTATTCAAAGTTCTTCAAGCAGCCAACACCTTCAATAGATGTATCATTATCAACCACAGTGGGATACTCCTATTTACATATGTTGTAACCACAACACATCACCTGCCTTTACATGCTTGTTCTAGTTAACTAATTAGGATTTGCTTTCAATGTTCATTCCCTGGTAGTACCAAAAAAATCCCCTGATTTTTGGCTCTTGGCCAAGCAGGAGAAACTGGGAAGAAACACCCACAAATCACTTACCTGTTGCCCTGTGATGTCACACAATGGCATTACATCCTTGTTTTTATATTCTAGTCCTCTCGAAAGGAATGCTAACATTACATTTGCCTTCCTTGCCACTGACTGAACTTGCAAGTTAACATTTAGCACGAGGACTCCTAAGTCCTTTTCCATGTTGAATTTTAGAATTCTCTCCCTGTTAGAGTGCTATGGGTAACCTTAGGTACCTTAGGTAATTTATAAGTAAGTACATGTTCGGCACAGCATTATGGGCCGAAGGGCCTGTATTGTGCTGTATGTTTCTATGTTTAGAAAATAATCTATGCTTTTATTCTTTCTATCAAAGTGCATGGCCATCTTTTTCCCAACATGTATTCCATCTGCCACTTATTTGCCCAGTCTCCTACTTTAAGTCCTATTGAAGCCTCCCTCTTTCAACACTACCTGACCCTCCACATGTCTTCGTATCATCTGCAAACTTGGCCACAAATTCTATCATCACAATCATTGGCATATATTGTAAAAAGAAGCAGTCCCAACACCAATCCCTATGGTACACCACTACTCACTGGCACTCAATCAGAAAAGTCTCCTTTTATTCCCACTCTCTGCCTCCTGCCAATCAGCCAATGCTCATCCATGCTAGTATCTTTCCTGTGTTACTAAGGGCTCTCATTTTGCTAAGCAGCCTCACTTGCGGCACCTTGTTAAAGGCTGCCTGAAAATCCAAGTAGACAACATCAACTGATTATCCTTTGTCTATCCTGCTTGTTATTTCCTCAAAGAATTCCAACAGATTTGTCAAGCAAGATTTTCCCTTAAGGAAGCCATGCTGACCCTGGCCTATTTTATCTTGAGCTTCCAAGTATCCTGAAACCCCATCCTTAATGATCATCTCCATCATCTTCCCAACTACTCAGGTCAGGCAAACTATAATTTCCTTTTTCTATCTCCCTTCCTTCTTGAAAATGGAGTGACCAGTCCTTTAGAACCATGCCAGAATCTTTTGATTCTTGACAGTTCATTACTAATGCCTTCACAATCTCTTCAGCTATCACTTTCAGAAACTTGGATGTAGTCCATCTGATCCAGGTGACTTATCTAGCTTCAGACTTTTCACCACCTCAGGCACCTTCTCCTTAGTAATAGCAACTGCACTCCCTGACAATCTCGAACTTGCAGCATACTGCTAGTGTCTACCATAGTGAAGACTGATTCAAGATACTTATTCAGTTCGTCCGCCATTCCCTTGATCCCCATTACTACCTATCCAGTGGTTCGATGTCTACTCTCAACTTTATTTTACTCTTTATATATCTTGAAAAACTTTTGGTATCCTCTTATATTGGCTAGCTTCCCTTCATGTTTCATCTTCTCCTACCCCCATGATTTTCTTTTAATTGCCTTCCGTTGGTTTTTAAAAGCTTCCCAGTCCTTTAATTTACCACTTTTTTTTGCTGTTTTATGTGATCTTTCTTTTGCTTGTTTGTTGGCATTCACTTCCCTTGTTTATTTCTTCTTTGGGATGTATATATCCTGCACCTTCCAAATTGCTCCCAGAGACTACAGCCATTGGTGCTCTGGCATCATGGTGGCTAGTATCCCCTTTCAATCAACTTTGTCCAGCTTCTAACTATGTACTAACAGATAAAGAATGAAGAGCAAGAAACTTATCAGATATTTACCTTGCTGAATCCTGATGAGTCAAAGCCTCTACCCTCTAATGCTGGTCCATTCTAACAATGGCAACTCCACTTGTCCCTGTGTTATTTTTAATTGCCCTTGCTAATGAATCACCATTTTATTGGGCTGCTGGAGAAACACTGAAAGCCTGCCAAGGCTAGTTTTTAACTCTCACTCACAGATCTGCGAGTTGCCTCCTTTCTCGCTCCCAATTTGATCAGGCTGCTGGAAAAACACAAAGCTCGTGAGCACTTCTTTGTAAATCTCACTCGCAGACCTGTGAGTTGCTTCCTCTATCGCTCCTGATTCGATTGGGCCGCCTGAGGAACAGAAATAGGAAGTGCTGGACCACATTCTATGATGCAAAGAGAGTAGCAGGAAGGAATGGAGAGAACATGAGAAAAGGTCTGCTTCCGGATGGAAAGCATGAGCAACTTCATGGCAAAAATTGATGGTACAAGGTGAAAGGGAGTGGCAATACAATGTAAAAGAGGAGGATTCACTTAGACAAAATGCAAGGTACTGATCTGAAATTACCAGTGGAATGGACTGTGAGGTGAACTGTTTATCTGGATAAAGTTATGCTGAAAACCTTTGCAGGCTTTCAGAAGTGAAAACATAGACCTGAAATTCCAGTCAACTGTCATTTTAATTACTTAACCGTGCCTACCCTGAGCTCATGTAGGCAAACACATACATTGTGCCAATGGAGCCCTGTGTCAGTTTGAGCAACAGCACTCCAGTTTCCAGAGCAAACACGAGGAAATCTGCAGATGCTGGAAATTCAAACAACAACACACACAGCGCTTCTCCCTATAGATGCTGCCTGGCCTGCTGTGTTCCACCAGCATTTTGTGTGACTCCAGTTTCCAGTTTGGCCCAGTACACCTGTTTGAACTCAACAATTTTAGATACCTTGCATTACTAGCATTATTGTTCAGCATCTACCATTCATGACTGTTAATTTATGATAATTATGCTTAATTTACACCTCCCCAGATAGATCTTGTGATTCTTTGTTTCTTGTTCATACATACCACTGATTCATTTAACATTACCACTCTCCTGTCTTCAAAACTGTCACTGACCTTCCCATATGTTCTCCCTTCCTACCTTATTGTACAAGCTGGTTTCAGAGCTGATGAAAGATCATCAGCTTGAAACATTTAGCCCTTTTGCCCTTTTCAAAGACACAGCCTGACCTGTCAGATATTGCCAGTATTATTGCCAGTATAATATATAATCATTTTCCAGCAATTACCACCACATAGTGACCAGGACTTGAACTATGTCTGTGTTTACCTCCTACCCTGGCCCCCAAGGACATTAGGGCATTTTTAGACTCCATCCATGATTACCTTTGCTTCATTCACCATGGACTAGGGAATCAATCTGGGGTTTACCTGGTGAAGTTTAGTGCCAAGCCATGTAGTGCATTTATTCACTTGTTTCTTTTTATATAAAGCCAATATTATGGAACACATCTGACATTATTTCCCTAATTTTTAGAGGTATTTAGCATTTGAGTGTTGATGTATGAATATTTTAGACTGCTACATTGTGACAACATCAGTATATGTATTTAAATGATTGGTATTTCATTGTTATGAAGTGGAAGTTATGAAAATTTATTTTGCACTTACTAGTTTTACAGACACCTTAAGGTTGTCATAGCCAGGGCAGGTAGTGAGGATAAGCTCCCACTACTCCTACTGTATCGGTCTCTACCGTACCTTTGGATTTATAGCTGTGTGGAGAGACAGAGCCTGCTGCATTGGCAACTGCTTGTTCTCCATATCCTACTGCTCTGCCTTCCATATCACATAGAGAGCTATGATGCAATATCCATGCTCAATCCTGAGCAACGGAGGATTTCACTAGTTTTACTTAATTGAAAGGAAATGCTGAGCTGGTTAACAGACTTCTGATCTCCTTTCTGTTCTGCAGTTTCACATGTTTTGTGCAGCTTTTGGTTCCAGTATCCTAGACAAGACTTGGACTAATCTTGAAAACAAACCTTGCTATTAATTATGAAAGTATTTTCCTGTGCCAATAATCTGTTATTTTGTTAATTTGAGAAGACTTGAGCTGGTTTGGATCTCCTGTTGTCATCCATTCTATTTGCCAATCTACTTACCCCTCTGCGTTGGATTGGTGGCTCGTACCAAAGGTCTGTTGGCAGCTTTCCCTCTCCATCACATGATCTTCAACACACTTACTAGTGTGATGGATATTCACTGTCTTGGGACAGGTGGTCTCATGTTTGCTAAGCATGCTTTCTAAACACAGCAGCTGCCACTTGAAAGATTAAAAACAGATGCAAGTAAACTTCCAACTAACAGTTTGCTTAGATTCTGGTCATAAATGGAAGTCAGTCTTCAGTTCTTAAAATGCAAATGGAAAGCAGTAATCAGCTTGAAGTTTAAAAAGCATTCTATAGTAGAGCTTTGCAAACAAACTCTGTAGATAGTAGACAATCTGTCTGTGAAAGCAGATACTATATTACTGCTCAAGGTGAAGTGTAAGACAATGGGCTGATTAATTTGGGTTGTTTCAAACAGATAAACTGTCTCTTAAGTTGCTTAGTTCAAAGGAGGCTGCAGAACAAAAGGATAATGTTATTTAACATATCAATAGAACCATAGAACATTACAGCACAGAAACAGGCCTTTTGGCCCTTCTTGTCTGTGCTAAACCATTTTTCTGCCTCGTCCCACTGACCTGCACCTGGGCCATATCCCTTCATACACCTCTCATCCATATACCTGTCCAAGTTTTTCTTAAATGTCAAAAGTGAGCCCGCATTCACCACTTCATCTGGCAGCTCATTCCACACTCCCACCATTCTCTGTGTGAAGAAGCCCTCCCCCCCCACACACACACACACACTAATGTTCCCTTTGTCATGTCTTATAAATTAATTCAGGTTTTTTGAGGAGAAGACGAAGGTGATTGACAAGGGTAAAGCAGTGGATGTTGAATAGCTTTCATTAAGCTTTCAATGAGGTTTCCCAGAGCTGATTTAAAAGATTATGTCACATGGGATCCATACAGATTGGTAGATTGGATTTCAAATTGGTTTCACAATAGAGGATTGATGGTAACGGTGGAGGGATATTCTTCCAGTTGAAAGTATGTGACCGGTGGTATTCCACAAGGATCAGTATAGGGCCTCTGTTCTTTGTGATACTGTATGAAAAAGTATTTGGATGAAAATGTAGGTAGACTGATTGGTAAGTTTGCAGACAACACAAAAATGGGTGGACTTGTGGATAGTAAGGAAGGCTGTTGAAGGATTTATCAGAATATAGACCAATTGGAAATATAGACAGAGAAATGGCTGATGGAGTTTAATCTGACAATTTGAGCTACTGCACTTTCGGAGGTCAAATATAAGTGGAAAGAATACAGTAAATGGCAGGATTTTCAAGAGCATTGGGTGCCCAGAAGAATCCTGGAGTGCAAGGGCATAGGTCCCTGGATGTTTGCAGCAAGAGTAGATGCGATAATACAGAAATCATAAGGAATACTTGCCTTCATGATCAAACTGTAGAGTATAAAATACAGGAAACCATGCTGTAGCTATTTAAAACTTTGGTTAGGCCGCATTTGATCTATCTGGGCAGGTTCTAGTCACTACAGTACAGGAAGGATGTGGAAGTTTTGGAGAAGATGCATAAGAGATCTACCTGAAATTTACCTGGATTAAAGAGTGTTGGCTATAAGGGCAGGTTGTCAGAGTTAGATTGTTTTAGAGAGTTGGAGGCTGAAAGGAGACCTGACAAAATAACAGATTATTGGCACAGGAAAATATTTTCATAATTAATAGCAAGGTTTGTTTTCAAGATTAGTCCAAGTCTTGTCTATGATAATGGAACCAAAAGCTGCACAAAACATGTGAAACTGCAAGTATCGTTGTCAGGGAGACCTCGAGACCTCGAGACTCCGGTCTCCCTGACTTCCCACATCCTTCAAGGGGAGCATTCCAACATCCTGCCTTGCATATTCTCTAGTCTGAACAAAAAAAAAAGGAAACAGACACTTACCGGAACCTACCCTCGCCTCTGCCTGTTTCTTGCCGAAGTCTGATTGAGCCAAAGCCGTCCTACTCCAACTCAGTCCACTCCAACGATGGCCGCTATGATGATGGCTGCTGTATATGGCGGTCTTTCTTTTAAACCTTGGCGCGCGCTATGTCATGCGCCTGCGCAGTCTAGCCTCTTTTCCCTGAGCTGTTAAAGAAAAACGACCTTCTCTCCACGATGCCTTCAGTCTTCCACTCTCAGCCTCTTGCTTCGATTCAAAAGTAATCTTCAATAACTGAAGTGTTTATAGTTGCAAAGTTGATGTACTCATAAATTAGCTTTACAACATCAATTGTGAACTGTGAACGTTAAGCTGAGGTCTACGTCGCTAAAAATGCTTTTAGTCCGATAGTGTTAAAAAGATATCTGAGGAAATGCCATATGTGTATAATGTCACCCAAGTGGGAGAAAAAGGATATACATGTTGAGAGCAGTTCAGGCTTATTAGGAATGGGGCATGGAATTTCAAGCGTGAACGGAATATGGGGTGAATGAGAATCCATTCCTCAAGCTTTGGTCTCTGCCACGGATGATTTGTCCAGCTTCAGCTTATTTGTAGGTCTTTTTAGGTTAAAAGGAATTGTACCTTTTGTGTTTGTGAAATGCTTTATGGTTAGGAAGTGCTTTGTGCTTTGGAAATAGTTTGTATTTTAGAAATAGTTTGTAATTTGGAAATTTTTAAGCTAGAGATGCTGAGTTTTAAATGTATTTTAAGAGTGGTGTTTGGATTTAAATGAGTATCACTGAAAATAAATGAACTGTGTTTTAAATAGCTTTCTTAGCTGGAAATATCTTCCTCTTGGTAGGGTGAGGGGACCCACCACTCGAATAGTGGGCATTGACAGCTAAACTTGCTGTGGAGAATAAACGGGGAAGTAAACTAGTCTTTGAAGATTGGGATATTGCAGTATAATCTCCTTTTAGTGAGAGTTCTTGTGGTTATTTATAGCTGATAGCACTTCAAGTTTTTGTTTTAAATTTAGGTTTGCAGTCAGCAAACCCACTACCATCACATACCTTTGGACTCCACTCCAGTATTTTGTCTGAGAATGTGATAGTTTCCTGGATCATGGTTCAATTCTTTTTGAACCATCAATGCTCTTGGGGGGAGGCTTTACCTTATTTTTATGCTATAAGTAAACAGGACCATGCGAAAATAGCACCTGGAAGAATTGCACTTTTTTATCTGTACTATTTTGATTTTTGTATTGTTGGTGAAGAACCTTGTCTTTAAATGGAAATTACCAGTCATTAAAATCAGAAGCTCATCAGACGCATTAAAAATCCTAATTCTAATTCCAATTCTTAATCCAATTTTTCAGTCATGCAACCTTTGAGAAGACATGACAAAAAGTCCTCGTGTTTGTGTAATATTAATGTTGCAAAGTACCTCTCAGTTCCTCTCATTGGATTGATACTGACACAAACTTAAGCAAAGGGGTTAAGAGAACAGGTGAATGAATCACTACGAACTTGGGCAAAGATGTAGAAGGCTGTGGGAGGAATTATAGGAATGTTGTTCAAATTGCTGGAAGGTAAACTGAGGAGTGATGTCAAGAAATTTTTGCACACAAAGCAAATGATCAATAAGTATAGACCTCTGCGTTTATGTTGTGAAAGCAGGCCATATTAGTATTGATTCAGAGACTGGATAACGTGATGGGGTATGCATATCTGTTTTGGATGAGTGAACCAAATGGCTTCTGTCAGCTGTATCTATCTCAAGAGGACATTGCATGCAGTCTAAAGAGCTCTTGGAGATATAACTGAGAGATATTCAAATCATGGGCTTATTATTTAACTAGGTTTTCATCCTTTTGAAATTCTTTGAGGAATGCATTACATTGGCGAACTTTGCAGAAAGAAGTTTTAGACCATTTTTGTAAATCATCAGCCTTTTTTCCCTGAGCTGGTTTTAATTCTTTCATAGTTAAGAAGGATTCTCAACAAGATTGAAATATTAATGGTATTTTGAGTCTTTGCATGAGCAAAAATAATTTAAAATGCTGAGATTTATTTTTATGTATTTACTTGTACATGTATAAAACCATACCAGATGTGAATATGGAGCTTAAAGTTGGAATATTAATCATTGGGTGTAAATTTATTTACATCTCAGACTGTGATATAACATTGATCTGTCACTGTGTTATTATATATCTGCAAATGTTTTGGAAGTCTCCAAAATCATTGATTATTAATTCCTTCCTGGGTTAATTCCTATAAATCCTATCACTAACTGTCAAATTTTAACACCAATTACCACCAATATGGAAATACTGATAAGTGGCCAAAGATATGGTCACTTCATGGGTAAATAACTGCCCTTGTGCTGATTGTGGTACAGGAAGAAGTGTTTTAAATCTGTGAGATGCATTAGAGGAATAAAAGGCTCAGAATAGATTTCAAAGCTAATGAAGCATCAAAAGGCAGATTTTGCTCAGTGGCATTTAAGGTTTTTTCGGATAAAAGGGAATGTAGAAATTAAAACTTGAAGGATGAGTTTGTATGAGGAGGAAGAAGAAAGTTATCCATTGCAAAGTCTGCAAGCAATTGAACTGTTGACCACTACATATTGATAACCTTCCTCTCAAGTTCCTACGGCTTTGTTCAGCTACGGGTGAGTTAGCCTAATACCAGGCTTCTTCAACAGTGCAAACTTGAGGTCCTTGGATCTTTGCTGTTTATAGAAATACACCCAGCTCCATCCACTGCCATCTGATGTGTTATGTCTTACTAAGGAAATAAAGGTGTAATAATGTGCTCTATCTATTTTGTTACCACCAAATGAACATTTCCCCCAAGACCTACCATGCCTAGAATATTTCAGTAATTTTCCCATCAGGTCCATTGCCTGAGGATGATCCCAAACGGCGACCACTCGGCATTTGGGATTGATTAGCACGAACATATTAAAGGAAGGTAGGGGCAAGCACAGCAGCCATCATCTGAGCAGCCAGGCACGAGTGGTTAACTGCTGCCTCTGTATTTATATGATCATGTCATATGGACATTGCTGCAATTACAATTGTAATCTTCATCTCTATTTCAACATTTATGTTTTCCCAAGGTGCCAGACACAAGCATCTAAAGATGGGGTATCTATTGCAATTTCAAGTCATTCTTTATTATATCTATGCAATAAATGAGCTAGGGTCAATTAAACCTTTGCTATCCACTAGATGAGAATGTGCTCGTTATTGCCAGCCCTGTTGTTAGATCCCAATAAGTCTTGTCCATCTCTATTAGTCTCGACACCAGCTAAATATAGTTTGGTTATACAGTAATTCTTCTTCCTTTGACCTTTAGATATAGTTGGCATTCCAGAGACCTGTGCATGATAATTTTCCAGGATGAAGTTGAACAAAGCAGGGAAGAGAGGACATCCCAAGTCAACGGCAATCACATTAAAGACTAAACTGTTACATAATTTGAGTTTTATATGGATTTTTAAAAAATTAATGTTACAGTTCCTCATGATCTACCATAGCCATTGTGGCACATTTTATCAATGGATTTCTTTAGGTTAATAAACTCAGGCAGCAGGTCTTTTTAATGCTGTAGCTGTTTTTTTCTATAAGAATTTTAAAATTATTCAATATCTTTTTAATGGCACTCTATTTAAAATTCAGCCTCTTTACCTATCAGAAGTTCCCAAAGCTGGGCAGTACATCTGTTGGTGACATTGTCTCACAGCTCCAGTGACCTGGCTCCAAACTGTCTATAAATCCATAAGACACAAGAGCAGAATTAGGCCATTCAGCCCAGAGTATCTTCTGCCACTCTATGATGGCTGATTTATTATACCTCTCAGCCCCATTCTCCTGCCTTCTCCCCATAATCTTTGACACCCCACCTAATCAAGAACCCATCAATCTCTTCTTTAAATATATTTAGTGACTTGGCTTCCACAGTCAACAATGGCAACAAATTCACAGATTCACCACCCTCTGGCTAAAGAAATTCCTCCTCATGTCTGTTCTAAATGAATGCCCCTCTATTCTGAGGCCATGGCCTCTGTTCCTAGACTTAACCATTACATGAAACATCTACTCTGCGCCTTTCAATATTTGATAGGTTTCAATGAGATCTCCCCTCATTCTTCTAAACTCAAGTGAGTACAGGCCCAGAGCTATTAAATGGTCCTCATGTTAACCCTTTCATTCTTGTGAACCACATCTGAATACTCTCCTAGGGCAGCACATCTTTTCTAAGATAAGAAGCCCAAAACTGCTCACAATACTGCAAGTGCAGTCTGACCACTGCCTTATAAAGTCTCAGCTTTGTATTCTAGCTTACATCCTTGACTTCTGGTCAAGATGGTGCCTATGTACAATGCTCCATCAGTCGACATCTTCTAGATAGATCATGAAACCATGTATTTCACTTCTTCTGTCTTTAACATTTATCATGTGGATGTGATTCTGGAACTGTTGGAGACTGTGATTTGCTGTTTAGAGATCGTTTGGGTTTCCAGTGCTCTGCAGGCTCCCAGAGGATTCTGGAAGGCAGAGGCATTGTGTGCAGACCTCATGATGGGCAGGCTGTAGGATGGGGTGTGAGCCGGTTCGACTCCATTAAAGATTCCATTGTTCACCGATTAAAGCATCAAGAGAGATTGAAACACTGAGGTGAATGCAGCAGCTTGGAGATCATTTGGGTGCTTCACCGCTTTGCAGTCTCTAAGAGGATGCCAGGAGACAGAAGCAGCGTGTGTGAACTTTATGGTGGGCATGCTGCTGACGGGGCCCAGCAGTATTTGACTCCATTTCACTAATTAAAGCTTCCGTTGTTTATTGATTAAAGTGACGAGGGAGATTAAAACATAGAGGTGAATGCGGAAGCTGAGCATCAGCTGACTGTATTTTGATTGCTCTGCTACCAGAAAGGGGAGAGCCTGCTGCTGTCCCCAGAGAATTTTGAACTGAATTGACTTTATTTCTTACATCTTTCACATACGTGAGGAAAAATCTTCACGTTATGTCTCCATCTGAATGTGCAAATTATAGTAATTGGTAATAAATAGTATGTACAGTAAGATATACAACTGAACAGTCAATATAGCTTAGAAATATAATTGTGTCAGCGTGAATTAATCAGTCTTGTGGCCTGGTGGAAGAAGCTGTCCCGGAGCCTGTAGGTCCTGGCTTTTATGCTGCTGTACCATTTCCTGGGTGGTAGCAGCTGGAACAGTTTGTGGTTAGGGTGACTTGGGTCCCCAGTGATCCTTCAGGCCTCGGAGTTACCCAAGTTTTCTGCATTTTGGATATGGACTTGGACTATGACTGAAGTCTATAGTTTTTTTTAATATTCTGTGGTTTTTGCCAAATCTATCGCATTTTGATTGTGCAGGGAAGGGAATTTAGGGGTTGATGTGCCTGTTCTGATTTTGTTTATTTTTTTTTGCGGGGATGAGGGAATCTGGGATTATGCGGCCTTTCTTTTCTTTCTTGGTTTCATGGCTACCAGAGAAGAATTTCAGAGATAATAAATGAACCTTTGAACCATTATATTCTAGTGCTCTCAAAATGAATGCTAACACTCATTTGCCTTCCTTACTACAAACTGAAACTGCAAGTTTATTTATTTAACACACACAAGATGCTGGAGGAACTCAGCAGGCCAGGCAGCATCTATGGCAGAGCACAGTTGACGATTCAGGCTGAGACTCTTCATCAGGATTTTCTAAGTTTATTTATTTATTGAGATACAGTGCAGATGGAATAGGCCCTTCCAGCCCTTTGAGCCACATCGGCCAGCAACTGATTTAACCTTAGCCTAATCACTGGACAATTTACAATGACCAATTAACCGGTATATCTTTGCACTGTGAGAGGAAACCAGAACACCCAGAGCAAAACCCACGCAGTCACAGTGAAAACATAGAACTCCTAACAGGCAGCAGTGGGTCACATGCATTGTAAAGCACTGTGCTAACCACTATGCTACCACGCCGCCCAAGTCCCTTTGATTTTGATTTTTGTATTTTTTCCCTGTTTAGAAAGTAGTCTACAGCTTTATTCCTTCTACCAAAATGGATGAGCATAGATTTTGCTACAATATCTTCCATCAATATGTGTATTGATAGGTATCTAATTAGTCAGGGTATCAAGGGATATGGGGAAAAAGCCAGAAATTGGAACTAGATGGGAGAATAATTTAGCTCATGGTGGAGTGGCGGAGCAGACTCTATGGGCCAAATGGCCCAATTCTGCTCCTTTGTCTTGTGATCTTGTCTTGTCTTGTGATCTGCCACTTCTTTACCCATTCTTCAAATCTGTCTGAGTCCTTCTGCAGACTTCCTGCTTGCTCAACCCCTTCTGTTCCTTTGTAACATTACACATGTTTACACATTACACATCACACATTGTTGAACTTTGCAACAAAGCCATCAATTCTGTCATCCAAATCATTGACATATAATATGAAAAGAAGTGGCCTAAATAACAACCCTTGTGAACATCACTAGTCACCAGCAGCTAACCAGAATAGACTATTCCCACTATTTGCATCCTGCCAGTTGGCCGAAGTTCTTTCTATGCAAGTATCTCTCCTGTAATACCAAGTGTTCTTGTCTTGTTAAGCAACCTCTTGTGTGCCACCTTGTCAAAGGCCTTCTGAAAATCAAAGTAAACAACATACACTGACTCTCCTTTGTCTACCCTATCTGTTATTTCCACAAAGAATTCCCAACAGACTTGTCAGGCAAGATTTTCCCTTAAGGAAAACCATGCTGACTTTGGCCTACTTTATCATGTGCCTCCAAGTATCTCAAAACCTCATCCTCCAACATCTCCCCAAACACTAAAGTCAGGTTAACTGTCTTCTAACTTCCTAGCATGGGTAGCAATGCTGAAATCACAACCCTGGAAGTTTTGCCCTTTAAATTAGCACCTAACTCCCTGAACTCCCTATGCAGAGCCTTGTCATTCAACTTACCAATGTCATTAGTACCTACATGGACCATGATCTTTAGCTGTTCACCCTCCTACTCTAGAATTCTGAGGACTCAATCTGAGATATCCCAGACCCTGGCATCCGGGAGACAACACACCATCCGGGAATCTTTCTTGCCCACAGAACCTCCTGTCCATTCCCCTAACTAATGAATCCCCTATCACCACAGTGTGTCTCTTCTCCCCCATTTCCCTTCTGAGTCACAGAGTTAGTGCTAGGGACTCAGCCACTGTGACTTTCCTCTGTTAGGTCATTTCCCAACAGTATCCAAAGTGACATACCTGTTCTTGAGGGGGATGGCCACAGGGGTATTCTGCACTGGCTCCTTAACCCCTTTCCCCTTCCTGACTGTCACCCAGCTTCCTGTGTCCTGCACCTTGGGTGTAACTACCTCTCTGTATATCTTATCTATAACCCCCCCCCCCCCCCCGCCTCCCAAATGATCCGGAGCTCATCCAGTTCTAGCTCCAACTCCTTAGCATGGATTGTTAAAAGCTGCAGCTGGATGCACTTCTTGCAGTTGTAGTCGTCAGGGACATGGGAGGTTTCCCTGCCTTCCCACATCCCACAAGAGGAGCATTCTATTATCCAGCCTGCCAACTCTACTGTCCTAGCCGAGCAGATAAAGAAAAAAAATTGAGCTTTTCTTTCCTTTGCTTTCTCTAACTGAAGTCTCTCTTTGCAGAAACCTCGAAGATGGTCTGCTACCCTGATATTCTCCTGTAAAATATTTTGATATAATTTTGAATTCATTGTTCCCTTAGCAACTGCAAGTTGTCCAGACCCTGCGGCAGCAAAACAGTCCCAAACCATGATGCTCCTTCCACCATGCTTCAAAGTTGGGATGAGGTTTTGGTGTTGGTGTGCAGTGCACTTTTTCCTCCAAACATAGCCATCTGCATTTCTGCCACAGAAGTGTTGTAGAACATCCAGGTGGTCTTTTGCAAACTTGAAAAATGCAACAACTTTTTTTTTGGAGAACATTGATTTCCTCTGTGGTGTCCTTCCACAAACACCATTCTTGTTCAGTGTTTTTCTTACAGTAGACACATGAACAGAGCCTTTAGCAAATTCTAGAGATTTCTGCAGGTCTTCTGCTGTTACCCTTGGGTTCTTTTTCACCTCCCTCAGCATTGTACATTTTGCTCTTGGTGTGACCTTTGCTGGATGCGCACTCCTAGGGAGAGTAGCAACAGTTCTCCATTTGTACACAATTTCTCTTACTGTGGATTGATCAGCACTTAGGTCTTTAGAAATGCTTTTGTAGCCTTTTCCAGCTTGATGCATCTCTACAATTCTTCTAACGTCTTCTGAAAGTTGTTTTGATTGAGGCATTGTGCAAATATATAAATCTTTCTTGGGAAGAGCAGGCTCTGTCAGTAACCTTTGTGTCTTTTTTTTATAGGACAGAGCCCTATAACACACATCTCTAATCTCATCTTATTGATTGGAACACCTAACTCCAAATAGTTTTTGTAGAAGGCATTGCCCCACAGGTTCACATACCTTTTCCAACAAATACATGCAATATTGGACTACTTTTTCTCAATTAAATAAATGAACAAGGTTAATGGTTTTGTGTTATCTATTTAATTGATTTCTCTTTATCTGGTTTTAGGACTTGTGCGACGATCTGATCATATTTTAGATCATATTTATGCAGAAGTAGAGAAAATTCTGCAGAGTTTACAAACTTCCTAGCACCACTGTATGATATTGGTCTTCACTTGATGGGACATTGAATATAAGAGAAGGAGAATATGCTGAAACATTAATCAGACCACAGAATACTTACTGCATGTATTTCTAGTCACTACACCATAGGAAAGATGTGATAGTGCTGAAGTGAGTGAAGAAGAGATTCCTCAGGATGTTGCCTAGGATGGAGTGTTTCAGTTGCACAGAGAGGCTGCAGAAGCTATCTGTTTTAGATAGATAGATAGATAGATAGATACTTTATTCATCCCCATGGGGAAATTCAACATTTTTTCCAATGTCCCATACACTTGTTGTAGCAAAAACTCATTACATACAATACTTAACTCAGTAATAATATGATATGCATCTAAATCACTAATTCAAAAGCATTAATAATAGCTTTAAAAAAAAAAGTTCTTAAGTCCTGGCAGTTGAATTGTAAAGCCTAATGGCATTGGGGAGTATTGACCTCTTCATCCTGTCTGAGGAGCATTGCATCGACAGTAACCTGTCGCTGAAACTGCTTCTCTGTCTCTGGATGGTGCTATGTAGAGGATGTTCAGGGTTTTCCATAATTGACCGTAGCCTACTCAGCGCCCTTCGCTCAGCTACCGATGTTAAACTCTCCAGTACTTTGCCCACGACAGAGCCCGCCTTCCTTATCAGCTTATTAAGACGTGAGGCGTCCTTCTTCTTAATGCTTCCTCCCCAACACGCCACCACAAAGAAGAGGGCGCTCTCAACAACTGACCTATAGAACATCATCAGCATCTCACTGCAGACATTGAATGACGCCAACCTTCTAAGGAAGTACAGTCGACTCTGTGCCTTCCTGCACAAGGCATCTGTGTTGGCAGTCCAGTCTAGCTTCTCGTCCAACTGTACTCCCAGATACTTGTAGGTCTTAACCTGCTCCACACATTCTCCATTAATGATCACTGGCTCCATATGAGGCCTAGATCTCCTAAAGTCCACCACCATCTCCTTGGTCTTGGTGACATTTTCACTGGAGTAGATGTGGTGAACTAGATATACCTGTCTGACTGCTCCTGTGGCTCCTCCCACAGACCCTGCTGACTGCTCCTGTGGCTCCTCCCACAGACCCCTGTATAAAGGCGACTGTGGTCTGCTGCTCTCCCTCATTTTCCCAGGATGTAGTGTTGTTTGTTCTTCCAGTCAATAAAAGCCGATATCTCACTTCCTAAGTCTCAGCGTGAGTTATTGATGGTGCATCAGTAGAGAAGTTAAGAGGGGACATCACTGAGGTATATAAAAATGGAGGTGCGTAGGTAGGGTAGACTGCAAAAAAACCTTGCCCCATTTCATAAGTTTATAAAACTAGAAGACATAGGTTTAAGGTAAGAGGTTAGAGATTCAAAGGGAATATGAGGAGGACCTTTATCACCCAGAGAGTAATGAGTTCCAGGGTTGCCTGAGAGAGTGGTGGAAGCAGAGTCACTGACTGCGTTTAAGTATCTAGATGTACACCTAACACCTGGGCATGGAAGATGGGATTAATGTAGATGGGTGCCTGTTGGTTGTAGGTGTGGTGGGCTGAGTGGTCTATTTCCATGCTGTATGACTCTGTGATGAAAGGGATTCAATTCAGTGACATCAAGCAGTGGAGTAGAACCATTTTATGCAACTACTCCTGGACTGTGGATGATGGAGGCTGTTGGCTTCAGAGACATTGGAAGGCACCACGTTGGTCCAATTAGTCTTGGGAATTGTAGCAGCAGATTTTGGTGTTATTTGGCAGAATATATTGGATGACAGTTAGCCAGCAGCCCATTGTACATCCTTCCTATTTTGCTTTCTTTTGCAGTCAAGGAAAATTAAATTCAGGTGGGGATGCGAAAGCATGCTTGCAACTCACTATCACCTACTTACATAACAGCATCAAGGCCTTCCTCCATGTGAAAGTGATGTGATGGATGGTGCCTCCTGGTTTCAGACCCTTACTGTGTGTCTGCAACTTCAATTTGTAGTCAAGGACATTTTGCATTAAAGCAGGTTGAGTAGTTCAATTAATCTATAAAATGCGAGCTTGGCTGATGAGTTTGAATTCTTTTTGCATTGTATGTGACTGCCTGATTTATTACCATTCCACTTTCTTCTGGTGTCTTTTTTCTTTGAGACAATACCTTCTAAATTCACTTCAGAGCAAATCTTACCGAACAGTCTTATTGCTGTCACTGCTAATTAATGTTTTCTTTGTTGGTGTGTAGTAAAATCTGAAATAAATTTTAATCTTAATATTTGAAGCGATTATCAACCTAAATAAGCTTTATGGCAAGAAATAATGAAATATTATGTTTTGAATGCAATTTAGTTCAGCAGAAATGCATGGTTCAATACATATTTGAATGTTGATCAAGGTGTGTTTACTTGACCCATGTGCCCCCTTAAAGTTAATGGTTAACAAACTAAATACCTGACAATATTGCAGTTTATTTGGGCATATTTTTCAGAGAATCCTGCATCTTTAATATAATTTCCACCTGCCTTTGCGAAGTACATACTGTACATTGGAAATATGGAGAAAAAGAAGAGTGAAGATTAGGAGACAATTGTTTTGGGGAGCATTTCCTACTTTTCCAGTAATTTAAAAGGGATTTGGATCACAAAGCCGTGAGGAAAGAGCTGAAAGAGGGCAACAGATTGAATAGCTCTTTCACAGAGCTGGCATGGACATGACAGATTGAATGGCCTCCTGTGCTATCCGATTCTCTGTATATTCAACGATTGGGTTATGCTGATTTTGTGAGAAATGCTTCCTAATTTATTGCTAATTATCTTGGGTTGTCTTCAGAAGACTGAACACAGAAATAGTCACTCACAAATACTGTTGAGAGATTGTTTCCGGGTTGCGGGGTTTTAGTTCCGTTCTTTCTGCACAGTGCGCATGCGTGTAGCTCCCCCTCACTATACGGTGTAATTCAATGGTCCCCAACCACCGCGAGGAAACAATGAGTCAGCTGCACTTTTCCTCATTCCCTGTCACGGCCACTGTTGAATTTGAACACACATGAGGTCATCAGTTGCCTAAACGCAGTGATACCCTCGCGCCAGTGTTCGCCTCATGCGGCCGGCGAGAACTGCCGATGCTACTGGCCTGGAGTGCGGCTGGTGGGAAGTGCTGTTGCTGCTGGCCTGGAGCGCAGATAGATGGGCGCCGCCTCTAAACCTGTTCACCACTCCAAATATTCATGGAGAAGCCAGTGCTAAATTATTTGCAGATGACCTAATTCGGGCTCAAGGTTTCGTAAGTATCAGAGCAGCTACCGCGCTGCGATCTACTAAAACAAACTTCTGTCGGCCGATAGATCCTATGGGGGGGGGGGTGTGGGGGGCGGACCTGTCACACTCCTCGCTCGGTCGGTCACTCTGTCCGGACTGCGAACGCCGCGGCCCTGGCACGGGGACCTGTCCGGCCCTGACCTTGTATTCTCACCCTACCCATAACCAGCCAAACCTGCCAAGGCATCTGGCGGCGGGCGGGCAGAGGCTGCGGTTCAGGCCGGGAGGCTGTCTGAGGCAATGAAGCCCTCAAAACGGCTTCGGTACCCTGAGTCCAAGCACCCCACACTTAAAGAGAAACGCATTGAGATTTTTCAGTGGAAAAAAACGTGAGCAAGCAGGACAGAAACTAAGTGCCGAGAGCCACGAAAAAATTGCGGAATGGACTGGACATAAGGAACATGTATCGGTGTATTCCAGCCGTGTTTAACACCAACCCCTCCCGTCGGCTGGTCCGCAAGAATATTATCAATATTAAACAGGTCCGTGGTGCAAAAAAGGGTGGGTATGTCTGGTTATATCTCTGGGTGGGTATATCTATATTATTTCTACTTCCGGGTTGTGGGGTTTAACTTCCGGTCTTTTCTGCCCCGGTGCGCATGCGTATAACTACTCGATCTCGCCTTTCACTAAGACTGAGGTATGGGATCTTGGGCTTAAAAAGGTTGGTGACCACTAATATAAACATTGTGATTAGGAACATGATTAGGTTATTTTTCCCCTTAAAAGCTAAAATATGTAGGACTGAGATGAGGAGAAGTTTCTTCATTCTGAACCCGTAGAATTCTCTACCATAGAAGACATTCAATGTGATTGTGACTGATCATGCAAATTCATTTCCCTGTTCTGGCTTTCTCCCCTGATCACGTCATCTGTTTAGCCATTTGGTGCCTTCAATATACTTAATATTCAATTCAGCTGCTTTCTGTAGTAGAGAAGTCTCAGGCTACATCCACACTAGACCAGATAAATTTGAAAATGTCGGTTTCGCGTAAAAACGATAGGCGTCCACACTATGCATTTTTATAAATATTTCTTTCCACATTGAAATGGAGATTTCGGCGAATCTCCTCCTCCTGCGCATGCGCAGGACACATCTACTGAAAACAAGCGACATGTTTGGTGTCGAATCTCGCCGTAAAAGTGCGCATTTGTGTAGTTACAGACTAGAAAAACTTAAAACAACGGACAGCTGTTGGCTTTCGCGTAAGAGAACTTAAAAATAATAAAAAACAAATACTGGAGCATATGGAGGCAACCGACAGGGAGTTCACGGACAGATTGACCCGGCTGACGACAAACATTGAAAAACTGACTAACTCTGTTGCATTAATAAAGCACCTTGTTAAATGTATATATGTTTTAATGTCTGCATCAGTGTTATCTTGTATTTCCATACAATGTTACATTAGGCTGTTACACACCTATTGTCAGAGAAGTACTTGCATAAATAGGTAAACCACCTTCATACGAGCAAGGACAGAAAACAGGGCAAAGTGAGTATACTTATTTATTCTGTAAGTTATGGGTCAAAGTATTTGGTGAGTACATTCCTAACTCTTTTGGTTTCAGTCTCATTGCCGTCTGTTCTGAAATTGTTAGGTTGCGTTCAGGAAAACAATGAAATAGCGCGCTGCCGTCTGATAGCGTTTTCAGAAGTCTCCGGTTACCCCGTCCACACTGATCTGCCTGAGCAGCGTTTTCAAAAATACCCATCCTGGAAAGCGTTTCTGAAAAGCTCCGGTTTCAGGGGATGAAAACGCCATTTTAGTGTGGACGGCAGGTAAAAAACGAAGAGAAAAATCTTCGGTTACAGATTTATCTGGCGTAGTGTGGACGTAGCCTCAGTCTAAACAGGCTATTGTATATCCTTAGGTGATCTCTGTTAACTCCCCCCCGCCGCACACCCCACCATTAGGAACAACTTTCCTGCATCTCATCTGCACAGTTCAATGTTTTATAAGTTTCTTATTCTTCTAAACTTAAGCACATATATAAACTCACTTCATGTTTTATTCCTGGCATCCCAAAAATCAACTTTTCTTTCCTAGAAAACATCATTATCAATCTTATAATCAAATTGAAGAACTAAAGGCCATCTCTCTACCAGCAGTTGGAAGGGTACTTGTTTTGTTGACCTATAGCAAACTGTCTTGGGTAAATTACCACAGAGAATTAATTCAAAACTCACATTTTACTGTTTCTTCACAAATATCCACGTAAATAACGTTGAATGTCATTGTTCCCTATGTACTAATGCGTACACAGATTACCACTCCAGTTTATAGCACTGAAATAGGGGATCTTCAATTGGCCAAACAATTGATCCTTCTTTTCCCAGTCCTGGTATGTGTTTTTCTTGGGATAGTTGTTCTTCAGAGTTCTCACTGCTTTACATCTGAAGCCTCTCATTTTTATTCTCCTTCCTTATTAGTTTAAACTGTTGTGTTCTGATTTTCTTGGCTCTGGCCTATCTAGCTAATATGTGTCAGCTTTTTTGGGGCTCTGGTCCAAGGCAGCATTATTTTATTGCTCTTCTTCCAATTAAGAACTGTGCCTTGTGCCTCCTTCTTTGTTCTCCCTGAGTCAGACAAGTTCAGATCAGTTTAGCCAGATCAGCCAGTTGCTGGGCTCAGGTTACTTCAGGTCACAGACATAGAATGCCCATTTCTTAAATCTGCATCTTCTGCCTTGCCAAAGAGCATGTCACAACCATTTTGTTATGTGGAATTGATCTCCAGTTTAGCAGATTATTGGTAGGGGCCTCACTGTGGCCACTTTTTATTACTTTGATACAGCTATTCTTGTGCAAAATCAGTTCATAAAATGGAGGTTGCAGAATTCTCACAAAATGGAGATGGCATCAGATGGCAAGAACAAAGAGACTTGTTTTGTCTGTCTTCACTGTCCTTGACTTGTTTCAGTTAGATATTTTGTTTTGTCCATATTTTAGTTCCTTCATGGGCAGCAGTTTCCTTTTGGTAAAACACTGGCTGGGTTCAAGAGTGCAATCAAAATTTGACTTTGAGTTATCTACAAACCTTCAGAGTAGCTATCATTCGGCACTGAAGCTTGACCTTGATGTGTTTGATGTGTAGAATTGTTAGATGACACCACATCTCTTAAATCTATCATTTTGTGTTTCTTTTAGAGCGCTTTGATTTCAACATTTAGGTACAACAGTGAATACATATCCTTTCTTCCAATAAACCCAAATTTAAGTAATATGCATGCAATCGAAGCTACTTTTCAACAAAATTCAAGTACAAGGTTCCAATCTTGCACTTGCAACTGAAGTCTGAGATATTTCAATCAACAAGCATTTCTCCCAGATCTGCTCATTACTTGTTGCTGCCTGAATCAGAAGCAGTGATCTTCTTCTGCAGCAGAAGATGCATCTTCTGTTGGCTCATCATCAATTTCAGGCTCCTGAACCCCTTCCACAGTCTTGCTTTCCTGATGCAGTTCTGTACTTTGATCTTCATCTCATGTTATCCATTTCTGCTGGTTGAAGCTTCCTTTCCTGCCAATATTCTTCCTTCAAATTCTCTTGAAGCCACTTAGATTTCCAAGGTTTGCAGCCAGCAACTCAGAAGTATGTGTGGAATGTTCCCCTACATATCCTGAAAAACTGTTCACTGTCTCACTGACTGGTGGGTTGAAATAATTCTTAAAGTAGTTGAAAAGCATCCCATTGCAAGGCCTGATTGCTTAGTTAAACTCTGCCTCAGTGCCCACTCAGTTCTGACAGCATCTTCACTGTTACTTCCTCTTCTTTATTAGCCATCAGCAACTCAGTGATGGGGGACAATTCCTCCATCAATGCTTCACTCAGTTGGCCAATTACTTTCCTCAGTGACTAGTTGGTCAGGCTGTTTGGCTTTTCTACCTTCAAGTTCATTTAATTATCATTCAACCATGTACAGGGATACAGTCAAATGAAATAGTATTCCTCTGGGGCCAAGGTACAAAATACAGTATCAACAGTCACACACAGCACTCAGCATATATAACACGTATAATTCTGGTGGTAGAAAAACATAGTTACAAAAAAAAATTAAAAAGAATCAAGCCCAAGTTCCTGAGCATCATGATTGTGTGTGGATGTATCCTGGAGCCATGTTTCTACAAGAACAAGTCACAGCAGTCCCTCATTTCACACAACCGCAGCTGTAGACAAACACAATCCAGCTTGTCTTCCCTGCTTCATCCTTCAACACACGCAGGTTAGTGGTGTGCTGGTAATGGGAGGAAAATACAAGTCTGATGTTTCTTACTACTGATTATAGATACATAAAGCCATACAACATGGATACAAGCCCCTTGGACCCCCACTCTCAAACTGTATACTTTCTGAGCAAAACCTAAGAATTTTCCAAGTACTCAGCTAAATATTTCTTAAGCATTTTATGAGATTCTGCTTCTCTTCAACCACCACCTCAGGCAGTATGTTCCACATTACAGCCACTCTTTTGGTGAAAGGAATTCTTCCGAACATCTCTGCTGAACCTACTGCCCTTTACCTTAGATGCATGCCCTCCATTATAACAACTCCTACTTGGGCAAATGGAAGAGTTTCACATTTTCTACACTAACTATGCCCCTTAAGTTTTTTTGTATTTCTCAATTAGATCTCCCAACAACTTTCACTGTTCCAAAGAAAACAAATGCATCCCATCTGTCTCTCCTCATAGGTGAACCATTCCATCCCATGCAATATCCAATAGGTTCAATTGGTACATTTAATGCCAGAGAAATGTATACAATATTCATCCTGAAATTCTTTTTGTTCACAGACATCCACAAAAACAGAAGAGTGCCCCAAAGAATGACAGTTAAACGTTAGAACCCCAAAACAACCCCCAGCAGCTCCCTCCCATGCAAAAGCAGCAGCAAGGTAATGGCCCCCCTCCACCAGCTAAAAAGCATTGACACCCTCCACCAAGCACTCAAGTGTGCAGCAAAACATCAATAAAGACACAGACTTGCAGTACCGCAAAGACTACTCGTTCACCCAGTAATTCGACATACCACAGGCCCTCTCCCTAATAAGGGAAAAAGAGATGTTCCCATTTCACAGTGAGGGGGGAGACATAACTAAACAGCTCACTGATTTATGGTTTTAAAAGTCTGTTGTGTCACTTTTTCTGAGCTCTGTGCCTCTGGGCATACAGCCAGCAGCAAGCCCACTGCTTCTGATCTTCCTTGTTCTCCCACAACGTATCAGTTGGTGGCACCAGCCTTGAATCAGCCCACTTCCAGAGCCATGAAAATCTGGCACCCTGAAGGCATGCTGGTCTTCCGGTTGTGTCCTTGGCATATTGAAAAGAGGCCGGTTGTGAGGCCCTGAGAGCGGTCCCATTCCTGCAACAAACCAAAATCAGAGTGTAACTCAGGTCAGGGTCTTCAGAGAACCTTGAAATGGGAAAGGAGATATCAAAGATAGAAATGGAGCTGTTTCCTAAGATGCAAGCAAAGGAGTCACCGTTTAGCGTCATTATCACTCAGCTCCGCCTCTTTCAGAGAATCCCAGTGATTCGCCTCTGAACCTGCTCCAGCACAATCCAATCAAATGATGACCAGAAATGCCTACATCACTGCAGCTGTGGCCAATCTAATGTTGTATGCATCATACCCATTCTAACAATTAAATCTCTCAATCCTTGTGTGTCCTATAGTGATCCAAATAACGTTTCTCTGAAGCAAGGCAGGAAAACTGCACATTAGTTTGATATTATATGTTCAAACCAGATTCTGACACTCTGTTCTATTATGCTGTTTCAAGTCATTTGTTCTTTCATTCAATAAGATTCTCCTTGTCACATCCTGTGGTTCTTTGTTATAAGGTGCTTTGTGCTACTTTAGGGCTTGTAAAATATTTGGTTCCACCAGCTTTGAATGCACTCTGTCCTCTGGAAATCACTGATGCTGACAATTGTTGCACTTGATGGTGCTGCACGAGAGAACCAGGAGATCCAGGATCCAGGAGACACCACCAGATCCAGCTCAGACCAATTCATCAGTTCACTAATGCCACAACAGTGGTTGGCCCCATTAACAATGACGATGAGACAGAGTACAGAGAGAAAGTGGAACGGTTGGGAGAATAGTGTGAGCATGACAACTTCAGTCTCAACGTGGACAATACAAAAGAAGTGATTGTGGACTTTAGGAAGGTTCAGATTGATCACTCCTCACTGCACATAAACGTCTCCTCCATGGAGACAGTTAGGAGAATTCAGTTTCTGGGGAGTGTCCATAACAAACTATCTTACTTGATCCCTCAATAACACATCTTTAGTCAAGAAAGTACAGAAGCATTTCCACTTCCTAAGGGCAAGCAAGGCTCTCCCCCTAACCAATTTTTACAGGAACACCATTGTGAGTGTCCAGATTTTGAAGACTACTGGTCACTCTTCTACCCATCTGAGATATTTATCAGGAGCACTGCATATGTAGGGACCTTAGTAGTGTCAAGGATCCCTCCCATTTGCTCCACAATCTCTTTAACCTCTTACCATCAGGCAGGAGGTTCCATAGAATTAGCACAAGGACTATTAGAATGGAAAATGGCTTCTTCCCCTAGACCATATATGTCAAACTCAAGGCCCGCGGTGGAATTATCTTTGGCCCGCGAGATAATATCTAATTACTATTAAAGCTGGCCCCAGTAATCGAAGCGCCTATGGCGTATGATATGGCTAATGCTGAGTTTATTCAGGTACCAGGTTTTCAGGGTTTTTAGTGTTTATTCGGCAGTCTTGCTCGGCAGTCTTCTTCATAAGAAACGGAATTTGTAAAGTGAAACACTTTGTAGTTATAGCAGAGACTGAGACACATGAGAGCAGGCTGAAAAAACGGAGGCAACGAAAGCTGCGTTCGCACGCGTCCAACTGATCCGGCCCGCATGAAGCTGCATTTTGCTCAATCCGGCCCGTGACCTAAAATGAGTTTGACACCCCTGCCCTAGACCGTGAGACTACTGAACTCCCTGCCACTATCCAAGGCTCATCACCTCTGAAGCGTCAGTAGCATTATACTGCTTACTTTTTAACTTTTGTTATAAATGCACCTCATACTATATGTCAATATTCTGGAATATATTTTATTATGTTATTTTATATATGGTAATATTACTTCGTGTTGTGTGTGAATTGTACATACTGTGTTATGCCCCCTTGGTCTTGAGGAATGTTGTTTTGTTTGGCGATATACATGTTGTTTGACAACAAACTTGAACTTGATGCCAGCAGCTCTCCACTAGCCTGGCATTGAGAAAGCATTTCCAACTGTGCAT